>NC_081167.1:29677709-30277709 GCF_012432095.1 Onychostoma macrolepis | reverse complement strand
ACATCATGAAGATGTTGTCATATTCACCAGAGCACAGGCCTGATGCAAAATACATAAAAGAAAAACTGGAGAAGTTTTTCTCTCTGGATCAGAATCTGTTAAGCCAGAAAACCGTCTGAGATTTTTGTGTATAGAAACTGTTTCCGTGGTTTGGTCGGGTTCTTTCAAAATAATGAATTACCACGGAGTACTTTTGTCAAGCAACAGCTTTTTCATTATGATGATTTAATTGATTTATTCATGATCTAATGAACTATTTAATGTTCTTTGATTAAGGTGATAATATAAAATCATGAAATGTTGAACATTTGGGGAGTGATTGTGAAATAACGTTCAGATTTATACTAGATTTCCTCTAGTATATTTTAAATATTTTAAAAGTTTCAAAAGTTCAGTCTCATTCTGTTTTCATCATAAAAATACATGATATTGACGTTGTGAGGCTACTTTTAGAAATCCCGACACGAATGAAATTTCACAACATTTTTGTTATGTTAGCTTCATAAAATGAACATGGATTTACATCTTAAATGTAATTGCAACTAAAAGATAATCAAAGTTGCAGTTGTTTGGTTTCAGTGTAACCAAAATGCAATATTATGTTATGTGAAATCATTTTGTGCCAGCGGGGAAGATTGCTGCTCAAGTTGACATTAAGCCATCAGTTTTTCTTGACAAATATACTGTTTATGCTGGGTGGAATGAAAAGAAAAAACCAAAATGTGTCATTAATATCAACATAATGTGTTCTGACATTGGATAAAATAATAAACTCACATTTTGTAGGAATTTATGTTACTTTTCTTTCATATTACTATGACAAAACGACCACAGAGTTATATTTGAATTGTATTTCAATGCTTTAATTTGGGAGGATGTTACTATTTTGCCTTGTAAAATGAAACCTTGCTAGTTTATTAATAAAATGTATATATGAAAAATTCCAGGTGTTTGTTAGTTTATTTGAAATTTTGAACCTTTTTTTTTTTTTTTGTAGAGAAATTTGTTTTCATTGCTAATCATTGTATATGCCCCCATTGTATATGTAGAATGTTTCGTATTCTTATGTAACTTTAAAACTTTGTTTTACATCCCTTTAGACATAAATAATGAAGTACTTGATCAAACTATTACACAATCATATTAATTTGCACATACAACCTTTACACAAGCATATGAACAATAACGATCTCTGCTACGAAACCTTCTAAACAAATGTCATGTATGTTTTGACATTGTTTTAAATTCTTTTTTTCACTCTCATCCCAACACAGAGTAGGGTGTAAGTGCTCGTCTGGTTCGCTAGGTGTCGCTGTTACTGCGCTGATTTCACTGTGACCGGTTTGTCAACACTCGCGTTTCTCTTCTAGTCTGTCAGTTTATTGTTATTTTTCGGTATATCTACTCGAGATTAATGTTGCAATCTAGTCATTCATGTCAAAAAGACCGTAATTGCAAGATGTCATCTCAGGGGTTTCAATAGCAGCTATTATGCGGCCCAAATGGATTCATATCAGACTTCGATGTTGGTTTTGCCTATGATTTCGAAAATATTTAAAGCTGCAGTCCGTGACTTTTTTTTGGTTAAAAATGATCCGAAATCAGTATTTGAGCAAGTACATAACCAGCCAGTGTTCAAAACTATCGCCTTACTTTAGCCAGATTCACAAGCTTATGTTTCCTAATTTGAGTGGTACTGGGTACGGGTAGGTTTTCGCGGGAAATTCGAGCATGACACTGAGTCATTACGTCACGTCTGTAAACATAAAGAAGTTGTCCCGGTTGCTAGGCTATCACATGTGAGGATCCTGCAGGTGGCGGATCGTTTATAGCCTTTTCTCACAGCAGCTAGAATAATTAAATGTATCATTTTGATGGCGGATTGTAATCCAGAATGGATTACACAATGTGAATAAAATAAAATAATATTCCAGTTTTAAAAGTGCTTCTGATTACAGATAGCCTGGAATTACACAAGATTTGTATTTTAAAGAAAACCAGTTCGAGGGGAGCATAATTTGCTTTTTGGGTTAAAAGAATTTCTTAATATGAAATTCGAATGGCATGACAATTAGATATTAGACTGTACAGAAATTGAAATCTACACGCTAATACACACTATACTCATAGTCATGCAATGCTGATGTTGTTAACATTCATAATTTGAGAATAAAGTATAAAAATAATAATAATTTGCATGGTTTGATCATGTGATATGAGCTAACCAATCTTTAGATTAAATCACCATTGGTAGTGCGATTTATTGTAATGCTTTTTCTTCAGTTGGTCAGAACAAACGTGGCAGACTTGTTACTTACTTGTTCAGATGGAAATATACGGTGAAAATCCTTATTTGGGCCATATATTCCAAGACAAAGGCTAGAATCTGTGAGTGCGAAGTACAGTAAACATCCACACCGGTGTGGTGACTGACAGCTGACTGACACATACTCTTCAAAACATCAGATTCATCCGCGCTGAAGCTGTGCCGGAGCGCAACCCACGCAAGGAAGATAATTCTGCAAGCAGCTGCAATTCCAGGTTTTCAAACAGAGATGGCAACAAAGAGGCAACGGACTGCAGCTGAAATGACCCTGAAATGTCAACGTCATAATGCGTATTTAAAAAGAATGGATAAAAAAGTAGAATATAAACACTTCTAATTTTTATTCATTAAACTGAACACCTACGGTGCTGCTTTTTTTTTGTCCTTTCATGGAAAAGAGCAGCATGAACATTTGTCAGGATTTGTCCTTTTGTGCTCCACCGAAGAAAGAAAGTCATATGGATTAGGAACAACATGAAGGTGAGTAAACGATGAGAAATATCTCTTGTAACAGCGTTTGTCTGTTCAAATCGGTTGCCTGGAACTACTGTATAATATTTACTTATTGCAAATTTGAATTTATGTATGTAGCTTTCATTAATTTACCAGAGTAACACTTGGCAACTGTGATTGCACAAGTCACTATGAGCCCGAATGCTCTGTTGTACGTCTGAATGAATGGAGGCATTAGACACGAGCAGACGCAAAACAACACTCTTTTATAATGGATGAGCAGTTACAGTGTGTGTCTAAAAAAAAGATGTGAATAGACAAGAACAACATTACTGCCATTGTTTACTGTAGTAGAGAGCACATGCTTCTTAAAGGAATAGTTCACCCAAAAATGAAAATGTAATCACCCTCAGTTCATCCAAGATTAGGATGAGTTTGTTTCTTCATCAGATTTGGAGAAATGTGTCTCTGCATCAGTGTCTCAGCAATGGATGCTCTGCAGTGAATGGGTGCCGTCAGAATGAGAGTCCAAACAGCTGATAAACACATCACAATAATCCACACCACTCCAGTCCATCAGTTAACGTCTTGTTAAACAAAAAGCTGCGTATTAATTTATGGACTGGAGTGGTGTTATTATGATGTTTTTATCAGCTGTTTGGACTCTCATTCTGACGGCACCCATTCACTGCAGAGCAAGTGATGGAATGCTAAACAGTCTGTGTCATTCTGCAATAGATTTCATTCAATCTCTAGACAAGTGATCTCATTGTCTGTAATATAGAGAATTTTTCTTTTATTAATGTAGAAAACAAAGTCAGACAAAGTCTTACAAAGTGCAAAAGCTACAAACTGTACAATCAAACACTAAAAATGCAATTATAAAAACAATGGACAAAAAAACAAACTCCTTCATTCACTTCCCAACATTTCAAAATATATTATTTTTTTGTTTTGTCTATAGTGATCATCTGTTAATGCATTATATTGCAGGTGCCTATAGAAAAACGTCTCCAAAAATATAAATTTTCAATGGGAGAGTGTCAATAACATTTTCACAGTTCAGGCCAAGTAAATATGAAATGAATTATTTCCTTCATCTGGTTTTGTTAAACAGGTTTGTGTCCGAATCTGAACAGAACTGATAATGATTTTGTTTATGGAGCAGCAATACAAAAATAGCAACAAAAACTTTTTCACACAGTGGAATGTTAGCATACTTATCTAGTATACTTAATATATTAATTCATATATATTCTTCTGTATATAATTGACAGTGCAAACTCAGAAAAATAGCTTGTACAGAATAATTCAGAGAAGTTTTGTACATCTGAAATGAGAACTACTGGCCTACAAGTTTAAAGAAATGAACGCGACAAACAACAACAACATTTTCAGCAGCACTGATTCTGGAAATATTTTCCCCATTCATTTTCTCCATCGGGATTTCAATTTGTATTTGAAATCATGTTTAATTTCTTTAATGAGGCAATGCACTACTCTTCCCATGAGGCACTGCAAATAATCAAATCAAAAACAACCGTACAATAATAAAACTATTAAAAGATGTAATACTTTTGATGAATGTAATGTTTTGTAATGAATGTAATGAGTATTTCAGTTTGTGTTTGTACAAAAAATCATACTTAATTTTTTTTTTTTTAATGAGGCAGTAAACTACTCTTTCCATGATGCATTGCAAATAATCAAATCAAAAACAGCTGTGTAATATAAAACTATTGACTTGGAGTCATTTATATTTACATTAAAATATTTAAATACAAAATGCAAATATTTTATATAAATACAAATATTTAAATCAAAATATTTAAATATACAAGTATTACTATGTAGAATGTAGGAAGGCAGACACGATTAATTAATTTGCATTGAATCATGGGATTGAATGGAACCGTTTTCATCATAACAGTGATTTCTCTGATTGATCTCTGGGTAGTGTATTTGAAATCACATTTACTTCTATGGAAACGAATATTAACACTTCACTGTCCAGAAAATTTTGCACATTATTGGTAAGAATTGATTTCTTTTGGGAGAAAATGATTGGTAGTTTTGCTTCCAGAGCTGTACTGTTGTATCATGTTGAAATACCGTAATAAATAGCGGTAAAGACATCTGTGGTATGTAATATTTCCCATCAGTGATGGGGAATGTGCAAAATAATACCACTCCTCATTGGGAATGTTCTAGTAGGGATTCAGCTCCTCTGGCGCTAGATGAGACTCTTCACCTTCAACGTGTGCGGTGAAACTGTTGTTTTGACTACCCCAATCATAACCGTCCGGCGTAACACTGTGAACGAAAGCAACAGGCAGTTAATAAAACAGTTCTGGTCAGATCTTACATTCAGGTCTTACATCAGTCTAATTTAGAGCGATGCAGCTTTCCTTTGAAATTTAAAGATGATTTCAGATGTTCTTATACAGATTCATTCTTCACAATAATACCAAGAATATGCAATTGGAAAGTAAATATTCTAAGTTTAAAATGCTTCTCAAACAAACAATATGATTTATCATATTAGATACAGATTTATCATATTACATTAGACACATTTTTCTTTTCTTTTTTAAAGGAACACTCCGCTTTTTTTGAAAATAGGCTCATTTTCCGACTGAAAAGTGGAGTGTTCCTTTAAATGATGTCTGGTGTTACATACACTAAATAATCAAGTAAAACTAAGTTGCTTCGGTCCAGTGAGTGTTCATCTGGAAATATTACTAGCTATTCTTACATTTACGTGATTCAAATCAGTGAAGATTTGACAGAAGAAAGACAGTGAAGCAGCAGCTGAAGCTGGACGTTTATACAATTACACTAAAAGTGCTTTTACTGCATAAAAACTTCTATACTGGAGTAGATTATTATATATGGTGATTAATTTCAGACTGAATGCCAAACGTGACTGCCGTACCTGGCTTGAATGTTTTGTGGGATGATACTCCATGCGAGATCATCATCGCTGTCGTAACGCCGTGGGTTGTCAAAGAAATAGGCTCTAGATGAGAACATGCGGCCGGGGATCACTGACACACTCTATAAGCCAAAGAGACAGTCTTCAGCATTACATTGGTGATATTATGTATCATGTACACTACCGTTCAAAAGTTTGGGGTCGATATGATTTTTTGTGCTTTATGTTTTTGAAATTAGTCTCTTCTGCACCAAGGCTGCATTTATTTGATCAAAAATAAAAATAACAATTGTGACATATTTTTACAATTTAAAATAGCTGTTTTCTTTGTGAATATCTGTTAAAATGTAATTTATTCCTGTGATTGCAAGGCTGAGTTTTCAGCATCATTACTCCAGTCTTCAGTGTCACATGATCCTTAGAAATCATTATTTTGTAATATGTGACCCTGGACCACAAAACCAGTCATAAGTGTCAATTTTTTGAAATTGAGATTTCTACATCACCTGAAAGCTGAATAAATAAGCTTTCAATTGAGGTATGGTTTGTTAGGATCTGACAATATTTGTTTGAGATACAACTATTTGAAAATCTGGAATCTGAGGGTGCAAAAAAATCTAAATATCGAGAAAATCGCCTTTAAATTTGTCCAAATGAAGTTCTTAGCAATGCATATTACTAATCAAAAATTAAGTTTTGATATATTTACGGTAGGAAATTCACTAAATATCTTCATGGAACATGATCTTTACTTAATATCCTAATGATTTTTGGCATAAAAGAAAAATGTATAATTTTGACCCATACAATGTATTTTTGGCTATTGCTACAAATATACCCCAGCGACTTAAGACTGCTTTTGTGCTCCAGGGTCACATATTATCTTTACTGTCACTTTTGGTTTAATGCATCCTTGACGAATAAAAGTATTACTTTTTTTATTGACCCCAATCTTTTGAATGGTAATTTAAATATTGTATGTTAAGAACCGGGAAGTCCATTAAAAGATTATAAATCTCGTACTCGATCCTGAGTCGGCTTACGGACTCTGAAAAAGAAGACCACCAGTGAAGTGGGCAGCAGCTCCCAAACAAACAGGATCACCCCAAAAACCACATATCCAGCGTCGCCCAACGTCGACTTCAGATCTGCCTGTAGAATAAAATCATTTCAGCGGTTGCAGAAATCAGCAAAATGGCCAAATTCATCAAGACATACTAAAAATACTAAAAGGCTCATTCTGTCAAATCAACCAAATTTCAGAAACTTCCCAAACTCAGATTTTTGCTTTTGTTTATATTTTTCTGAAGAAAGACAAATATGAATAGTCATGAAAGCCAAAATATTAAATGCCACGGGTGAATATTTATGACCAAATTTGACAATTTAGAGCCAAATTACAGGACTTTAAATGACTTTAGAAAGATGGCAGCATCATTGTTATTTTAACATAAGAGATTGGTAGCAAAATCTGTTGATTTTAGCAATCTTTGTGTTGAATTATATGCCAATGGTGACAGCTCAGAAATGGGAAAAAGCACTTTTCGTGTTTTTTCCTCAAAGTTTGCATGCCTGTAACTAAAAAAGTTTGAAAGATAATCTTAATATCCTTTTAGATGCTGGCTTTTTAACAAACTTTGGTTCAAATCTAGAGATATGTTGTGGCTCCAGGAGTAAATTGTACACATTTTCAGTGGTCAAAAACCAAATATGGGTCACTTTTTGCATATAGATGATGCCTTTTTTATTTTAAAGAGGAACGTCCGAAGAACAAATAATGCTGAAACTGAAAAAGTATCGCGTTCCCTCTATCAAAACAATTGCATTGAACATACTTGGTCTGATACGTTGTACCAGTCGTAGTCGAATGAGTTGATGCTCTTGATTTTTGCCAGTGCCAGCACCACTAGGTTATAACACGCACGGGACGAGTACAGCAGGATCACCGTCGCTCCGATTATAGTCACCTGACACACGGATGTCCCCTGGACAGAAGAGACGAGACGTGATTCAATTCTGGGACAAAACACCATCCAATTCCTTTTACAGTGAAGAAAATATACTGTTTTTGAACAGGGATTATTCCACATGGGTGTTTAAATTCTGAAATAAAACTCAGTTTAACATTAACCAATCTTGTTTTACATTTACAGTCATGAGAATGAAAATGAATGATATAAACTGAATATAGTTTAAATCTGGTTTGATGTTTGACAGCGTGCCTTGCAACCTTGTATGTAATATGTTTGTCTGTTTTAAGTGATTAATGGAATATGCATCAATGTTATTTTGTTATATTTTCTGTTTTCACTTTAATTTTAGTTAACCTTTTGATAATTTTGTGTTTTTTGTGATAATTTGTCTATATAGTAATTTTGTTAATTTTAGTTTATTTAGTTTCAGTATTTCATCTCAAATTAAATGAAAACGAAAAGTTGCCTTGGCAACAGTGTTATTTTAGTATCTTTGAGATGCTATTATTGTTTTTATCTATATTAAATTATAAAAAGCAATGTCCAGCTTTGGAAACTAAATAATTCTCTCCTTCTAAACGATGATAACCCTGATATGCTTTACATCAGAAAGTGTAAGGAAAGTTAGGAAAGCGTCCAGCGGTCCAGTTCAGTCTCTTTATATGAACGGACGTGGAAGGACTGGCACACTGTTAAAACACAACAAGCTTTCTAAGACTGAAAACTAATCCAATTCCAAGATAATGTAAGTAAAAATACACTAAATACTTTTCCATGCTGCCTTTTTAAAAGAGCCCATTTCCTTCTGGTTAACTCATTAAAATGCTTTGCCTGTTGAAATGGATTGTTAATTCGATTCTAGTGTTCAAAAACTTGCAAACAAAAAAAACAAAACAAAACACACACTAAGTCTTCTTCTGTATATATTGTAGTATGCTTATATTGTCTTTAATCTCGCTGGACAGTGTAACCCAAGCCTTCATCTGCTTTAATTGGTCTTTGTGTATTTGTGTTTCATTACCTTGGACTCCAGGTAGATGTTGGCCAAAGACATCTTGGCGATCTTGTAGAGACACAGTGAGAGTGAGATGGCGCAGAGGACGAACAGTGTGTCGTTGATGGCCACGCGCACCAGCACTACAGTCTCTGTGTCGGCCTTCGTCATCTTCACCAGCAGAGCACAGGTCAGGTTCACCAGCAGGAAGATGATGCTGATGCCCAGGAAGAGCAGGTACAGCGGCAGCCTGACGAGACACAACGCATTATTACAGCATGCTGCACGGTTATTGTAGTAAACTCAGACTGCAACTGGAGTTAAAACCATATACATTTTCATTACTTGAAATAAAATAAACATTAACTGAAATAAAGTAAAATAATTTTGTGTTTTAATTTGGTTAAACATGACATACTAAAATAACTAAAACTGAAATAAAAAATTTATAAGTACAATGAATATATATGAAAAACTACTAAAAATGACAAAACAAACAACAAAGTTACAAACTTGACATTAAATTAAATTGAAAACAGAAAATATAAAAATTTAAACTTATTTAAAATATTAATAACTATAATGATATCTCAATTATATTTAATATATATATATAATTAATATCATAAGTAATATTATTCTGCTTTATCTATATATATTATGTATATTATATTATGAAAGCATATAAGCATATTCATATATTATAAAAAGCCAACAAAAACTACACTGAAAAAAGTGATTCATTAAATTTACTCAATTTTTTTAGGTAAGTGGTTGCAATCAATTTATTTTAGCTACATTTAAATAAACAAATTTAGTTGACTACCTTTCAACATATTTTTTTTAATTAAATGTAGCTAAAATAAATTGTTTGCGACCACTTACCTTAATTTTTTTTTTCAGTGTATAGTATTTTATTTAAAAAATATTTTTATTAGTCTTTTACATATAATTTTGATTATAATAAAAATTGTTTATTTTTTTCCACATGATTTTCGTGTGGTCACTTAACAAATACATAATATATGATAAATAAAACAAATACATAGTTTAAGAAAAAACAAACAATACAGAGGCAAAAACAAAACATTTGAAAAACAGAGTGTAAAATAATTGCGATCTTAAAATCTGGATAGATTTTGAGGTACATTATTCAAAATTATTTATATATATATATATATATATATATATATATATATATATATATATATATATATATATATATATATATAAACTTAATTATAAACAAAATGTATTTTTTAAAAGTACAAATGCATAAGTTTCAGATAAGAGTTTTTGGATCCATATTCACCTGTACTTCTGAAGTTCTGGTGAATATTTAGACTTCGCCTTGAAAATGACCTGTACCAGAAAACAAGCCATAAGTTAGTGTAAATATTACATGCATAAAGCATTTAAGCTCGTGACTTATTAAACAGAGAATGACACATTCAGGATCATAAAAGTCACCAGTTCCGTTGTAAAAAGCATGTTGGTCATAACAAAAACAAGCAAGCTGTAAAGGAAGTGCTTTACTGTCTATCTCTGTCTGAAGCAGTATCAGCATGTTCAGAAATATTACATAAGATCTGATTCAGGCACATTTACTGTAAAAAATGACTTTACTGAGCTATTTCAACCTGATCTGGCCTTTACAAAATGACATTAATGTGAAAGAAAGCTTGAATAAAACTAGACAAAAAAAAAAAAAAAAAATCCAATTCATTCTAAAATAAAATCTTGCACTCGTTTATTCCATAAATGCGCAATTTACAGTTCTTAAGCATATATACAGTTCTGTACACTAAATGACAAAAGTATGTGGACACCCACTTGTGCTTGTTGTGCATTTAAAATAACATGCATTGTCGTGTTAAATATAAATCAGTTGTTTATTGTACGTATATGGTAGATATGGTAATTTACAGTAAATAATTAACAGATTTTTCTTGTAGTGTAGTGTAGTGTAACCGCTTCAGACCACAGCGAATGATTTCAGTTCTCTTTTCTGCTCGCGCTGTACTCCCACACGTATGATTCATTTACATACGCAGCTTTGATCATAATAAAACAGGAAGAATAGTTCTATGCTGCTACATCTCTGCTTTGGAACAGTACGCATTGTGAGAATATACAATACACACAACATTGAACTGAACTGACTTAAGCATAGAGTGGGTTTGAATCAATAATGACCTTAGTTGCTCTCATACACACAGCTCTCATATAACTCCTCGCCTTCGCTGTCATACTATTATTATGATCTATGGAGCAATAATGACGAATGGAGAGTGTTTTTCTATATTATACAGTATGATTACAAATCCACTCTGAGAGATGTAGATGCTTTTTGTATGAAAGATCTATGGTTTGGCTAATGAGATTAATCTGATTTAGATATTTTTTATTTTATCCATCAGATATTGATTGGATGGTGAAGGTTTTTTTCTGTATAAAGCGGTGGCCAGAATTATTATTGTTAACTAAAACTAAAACCCTAAAAAAAAAAAAAAAAAAAAATATATATATTACTTAAAATAAAATAAACATTAACTAAAAAATAAATAAAATATTTATTTAAATCTTTCAGCTAGTTGACAAAGCAACATTTCTTATTCTCTTGTTTAGTTTAAGATGAGTAAATTAAAAAATAACTAAAACTAAAATGTAATAAGAACTATATAGACTAATGCAAATGACAAAAACACAACAAAATATAAAAATCTAAATGAAACAGGAAATATAAAAACAAAATCTAATTTAAAATATTAATAAACGCTGGTATACCAATGAAACAAAAATAAAAAGAACTAAAATTATAATAAAAAATAAAATAATTTTGAAAAAATAAAATATCATTTAAAACATTAACAAAAACTATAATTGTATACCAATAATAATTAAAAAATAACTAAATCTGAATTATTTTCTTATTCTGATAATTATAGTTTAATAAAGTTTAAATAATTATTATTGAACTTTAAGTAAAATGATAAGAAAAACAGAAAATCAAATTTATAATATTAACAAAATATGTTATATGGTATATATGGTTCATTTTAAATATTAACAAAAACTATAAAAGTATACCAGTCAAAAATTAACTAAAATTAAAACCGAAAATATAAAAATAAAATCTAATTCAAAATATTAACAAAAATCATAATGGCATACCAGTAATACTAAAATAACAGAATTACTAAAACTTTAACTAAAATTAAAATTAAAATAAAAACGAAATGTAAAAATTAAATCTAAATCAGTGATATTAAAGTAACACTGGAGGTGTCTGGATAAATAAAAGGGACAGACATCAGCCGAAAAGGAAAGCTGTTTCAGTGTTGGATTAAGTTAATAAATTTTGGTGAAAGAATAAAAAAGACAATTTCTTCTTGGAATTAACTATGCATTTATGCATTATGAAATATGCATTATAAAACCAGGAACTTCCTTATTATATTATATATATATATATACATATATATATTATATATATTATAAAGTTCCTTGCTTCAATACTGTATATAAAGACAGAGAAAAATGGACAGAATATCTCCTCCTGCTTACATTTCAATGTCCAAAATACTTTTTTTGTTTGTATTGTGCTCATGTGACCTGTAGTCTTAAAACCCGCTTTTACTGTCTCCACAACTGCAAGGTGCAAAGGTGTCAAACTCACCTGTGCGAAGTACAGATTCATGAGGCTGAGCGTGAAGAACTGCAGGCAGACTGGAAAACAGTAGAGCAGCCAGAAAGCCAAGGGTCCGAGCGTGTTTGCCGTCACGCAGTCCCTGAAATAAAAGGAGAAGAGCAGCGCTCGCAGAGCCGCCCACAGCAGACACAAGAACAGAAACACCGTCTGGTAGCTGAAGCGCTTGTGTCGGTATCGCAGCACCAGCCAGAGCTGCACGTACACAAACGCAAAGAGCAGCGAGTAGAAGACGGTGTAGGCCACCGTCAGCCCCAGCTTGACGAAGGGAGGCACGGCCGGGCTGAAGGTTGGCAGAGGAGGGAGAGAGTCGCTCTCCATGGCTCTGCTTTCCTCCGAGAAGGGGCTTTTCCTCCTCCAGCGGCTTCTGCTGCTCCTCCTTCACGTGTTTAAATCACTACAGCCCTGATTCTGCTGGAGAACACGAGCCTCTGAGAGCGGCCGAGGGTTTAGGGGAAGGAAACGAGGGAGAAAGAGGAAAAGAAAGAGCCTCATTCAGCTGCAGGAAGAGCATTGTGCAGCGGGCAGTGAAAGTGGAGGGAGGAGGAGGAGGAAGGACAGCCCCTCTGACGCCGTGTTGACGTGCTTTACTCTACCTTTAACCCTGTGCTCAGCTTCCCAGCGCTGGCAGACTCCCACGGGATGATTACGCTGCTTTCTCTGCCCAGTATATGGCTGTTTACCGGTTTGCTTGAAGATTCAGAACAGATTATTTGCTTTTATAGAATGAAACACAGGTTACATCTTTACATAAGCAACTTTAAGCTAGGGAGAGTTTTAATTCCTTTCTTTTTTATTTGCCATATAAACCAACTTTTTTCTCTTTAAGTAGGACCAAATCTGAATTTTTACAGGTTACACTCTTATAAATAAAGGTGCTTAAAAGGTTCTTCACAGCGATGCCATAGAAGAACTATTTTTGGGTCCACAAAGAAGCATTCAGTCAAAGGTTCTTTAAAGAACCATCTCTTTCTTACCTTTTTATAATCTGAAGAACCTTCTTTTGCCACAAAGAACCTTTTGTGAAACAGAAAGGTTCTTCAGATGTTGAAGGTTCTTTATGGAACCATTTAGACAAAAAGGTTCTTCTGTGGCATCGTGAAGCACCTTTATTTTAAGAGTGTAGCTTGAAGATTCAGTAGAGCAGTTTATTTGCTTTACATAATGAAACACAGGTTACAGGTAACTTTATACTGTATTATACTGTATAGATACTGTTTCATTTCTTTCTTTTTCCATTTTCCATGTAAACAAGGGGCAAGTGCATTTGTTTTCTTCATTTTTTGCATTTTAATTTAAATTTATCTAAATGATTAGAATTAGTATAAATCTCTGTTTTAATTGAATTTTTATTCATTGATTTTTTTCATTCGTTTGATTGTATTTTCCTTCAGTTGGGTCTAAGTCATTAAGAGTACTGTATAAGTTATTGTATAAATATTGCATAAATCCTTTTGCTAAAATATAGAGATATAAAAAAATATATTTTTTTTGTTTTTATTTAATTTAAAAAAAAAATTATTTTCATGTAAAGCAGGGACAAATTTGCAGTTTTTTCTTTCTTTCAAACTAAAATTAGAATTTTTGAAGTTAATATAATTTTTATTTTAAATTTTCTTTCCTTCATTTTCCTTCATTAGGATATTAATCTTCATTTTTTTGGAATTAGTATAAATCTTTATTTTATTCATTCATTCATTCATTTATTTTATTTTATTTTATTTATTTGCATTTTCCTTCAGTTTGCCATAAATCCTAATTATTGTATCCTAAGTTATTGTATAAATATTGTATAAATCCTTTTACTAAAGTATAGAGCAATCTACAAACTTGAAGCTTCATTAGAGCCTTTATGTTATTTGCTTTGCATAATGAGACTTTATATAAATAACTTTATTTAAACGATAATTTGCATTCTAATTAGCTTTATTTTTTATTTCAGTTATTGTTTTAGTAATTTTATTACTTAAACCCTATTTTTTCAATTATTTTTAATTTTCTGTTTTCCATCTAACTTTTATATTTTATTGTATTTTTTAACAACACTGGATTCAAGTGGTCAGTCTGACCTGTTTGCGACTGAAGAAATGTATTACTTTAGAATCACCCTTTTTGTTTAGTTTTAATAAAATGTTTCTGCTTCAGTCAGGTTTAAAGGATCATTTAAGATGCTGAATATTTGTTTCTTGTCAGTTTGCCAAAATCAAATAACTAATTAATATTCAAGTGAGGAAACTAATTAATATTCAGTCTGTGTTGGCTCTTTTTGATTTCAGACTTGTGTTAGCCAGTCCAGTTATTACTATGAGTTATAACCTTATTACAGCATGATTAAATCTCTGCTCTGAAGGGGTTATAGCTTTTAAAGTCATATGATGCGATGTAGTGTAGTGTTTGTAGTGTTACAAGTTATAAGTTAAGTTAAGTCGTGACGTATTGTCAAGTATGGTGACCCATACTCGAAATTGGTGCTCTGCATTTAACCCATTCAAGTGCACACACACAGCAGTGAGTAGTGAACAAATGCACACACACACACACACAGTGAACACACACCCAGAGCAGTGGGCAGCCACTGCTCCAGCGCCCGGGGAGCAATTAGGGGTTCGGGCCTTGCTCAAGGGCACCTTAGTCATGGTATGGAAGGTGTGCTACCGGCAACCTTCAGATTACAAGCCCAACTCCCTAACCATTAGGCCACGACTACCCCCAAGCTGTTCATGCATAGAAAAGATCCTTAAAGACTTGTCCAAGGCCTCCTAAAACGCCTCATTTAAACACGCCCCCACATGTCTACGTCACGGTGTGGGAAGATTTGCAAAACACCACCCAAATGTATACGCAAAGAAAGAGGGTGTGATTTTTATTCTCGCTGTAGTATCGTTGTTGCTGCCGCAATGTCCTGGAGACGCTGTGTTTCGTTGTGAAAGAGAAAGTACTTTGTTTGGGCTTCCAAAAGAGGACACAACTAGAAATCAGTGGTTAAGTTGTATTTACAACACTGTTCTAGAACAGTTCAACCCAAATATTAGAGTGTGTGCAGCGCATTTTACGGAGGACTATTTCCTGAACCTGGGAGTAGCTGCCAGCTGCTCAAAGATTGTTTCTGTAAAGTGGGGAAATTCCAACTTTGCAAGGACAGTCTGGCGCTTCTGACTCACAGCCTGTAAGTACGTTTTCATATTTAAAGAATTTGCCTCTGACTATTCAAACGTGAGTTTTGAGTGAGTTTCTTCGATCATAAATGCAGACATGATAATGTTTAGGTGGCGCAATGCAACGAGACGTGTAAAAAGACAGTATAAGTCATTATAATCAGTAATTACTGTATGTTCTCGCTGGATGCAACAAATGCCTCGTTTATAATGGGTTTTATTGTTTTTGTCTCGTTGCGCTGGGACACGGCATCACAATACGATGAAGGGCATAACATTTCCGTCTCATGCTTGAGGTATTCGGCCAATCAGGATAGCTGGCCAATCAGAGCACACCTCGCTTCTCAGAACGATGAGCTTTGTAAAAATCGACGTGTTTCAGAAAGTCGGGGCATAAAGGAGCAAAAATAATGTACAGTATGTGGAAAATAATGCGTTTTTTGAATCTTAAACCACATAAACACATTGCATTACACCAAATACACAAAATAATGTTCTTTTTAGCAACGTCATATGACCCCTTTAAGCATTTTTTTCTGTTTGACTAACCTCTGGATTTACCACGCTCCTCTAGCCATGAGAACCTCTCTGTGTCTGGGACTGTATTTGTGAATTATTGCTGATGTAGCTTAGGTTCTCATTCACAGGTCAGAAATTCAGTGATGAATGCAGGCTTGGCCCAGAGGTCAGAGGTCAAGCAGTCATCTTACTCTGAGACAGGGCAGCAAAGGACAGCTGTGAGACAAATCAATCAACAGTGCAATAATAATAGTGCAATAAAGGTAATTTGATCTTGTTATTAGGGAATTAAATGTATCTTTTCATTTTTCATGTGTCTCAGTTTACAACCCGAATTCCGGAAATGTTGGAACGTTTTTTAAATTTGAATAAAATGAAAACTAAAAGACTTTCAAATCACATGAGCCAATATTTTATTCACAATAGAACATAGATAACATAAATGTTTAAACAGATACATTTTACACTTTTATCCACTAAATGAGCTCATTTCAAATTTGATGCCTGCTACAGGTCTCAAAAAAGTTGGCACGAGGGAAACAAAGGGCTGAAAAAGCAAGAAATTTTGAAAAGATTCAGCTGGGAGAACATCTAGCAACTAATTAAGTTAATTGACATCAGGTCTGTAACATGATTAGCTATAAAAGGGATGTCTTAGAGAGGCAGAGTCTCTCAGAAGTAAAGATGGGCAGATGCTCTCTAATCTGTGAAAGAGTGCGTAAAAAGATTGTGGAATACTTTAAAAACAACGTTCCTCAATGTCAAATTGCAAAGGCATTGCAAATCTCATCATCTACAGTGCATAACATCAAAAGATTCAGAGAAACTGGAGAAATCTCTGTGCGTAAGGGACAAGGCCGAAGGCCTTTGTTGGATGCCCGTGGTCTTCGGGCCCTCAGACGACACTGCATCACTCATCAGCATGATTCTGTTATTGACATTACTAAATGGGCCCAGGAATACTTCCAGAAACCACTGTCGGTAAACACAATCCGCCGTGCCATCTGCAGATGCCAACTAAAGCTCTATCATGCAAAAAGGAAGCCATATGTGAACATGGTCCAGAAGCGCTGTCGTGTCCTGTGGGCCAAGGCTCATTTAAAATGGACTGTTTCAAAGTGGAAAAGTGTTCTGTGGTCAGACGAGTCCAAATTTGACATTCTTGATGGAAATCATGGACGCCGTGTCTAAAAGCTATAAAGAAGTACTATGGTACTCTATGAACTACTATAATGAACTGTTCATGGCGCTTTTTGTCATTTTTGGAGCTCAACAGACCTGTCAAAATAGAGATCAGAAATTCTTCATAAATTCACAAGAAAATCATACAGGTTTGGAAAGGCAGAAAGTGACATATACGTATATATTCTTGCCTTGTTATTTGAATTAAAGCCATGAATATGTTGCTTTGCAAGTTCTCGTAGCAGGATTGAGAGAAAACAAAATCTAATAAAAACTGGCTCCCTTTCAATTCAGGCCACAACACAGGAAGTTGAATTGGAACAACAGGAAGAGGAATTAAAGATGTCCAGCACAATCATTCAACAGAGGAATTTCATTAGTTCAACATAACAACTAAAATGTTCCAGAGCAGATGATTTCTTATGTGTTTTGTTTAAGGTTTTCATCTGGAAAACTCACTTCGTGTTGTTTGACTCCACTTAGAAGATTTAAAATAGACAATAAGAGCATTCTGGGAAATTATGCCTTCTTCCATCATGGTCTAACATGTATATATGTAAATGCAAATTTAATTAAATACAAAGTGTCACTTCAGACACTGAACATTATAATTTAATGTTTCTGCAAATAGCACAAATTATTGATAAATGCAATTTTCTAAGTTATATGAATTTCATTCCATTTTATAAAAAAAATAAAAAATTAAAACTTGAATTGCATTTCTGCATCATGTCTGCTACCTCAATTTAAACTCTTTAAATGTCAAAAATTCATTCTCAAATGAGTTCGGATTTGTTGTAGAGATGTGATTGAGCAGTAGATGGCGCTGTTATTCAATATTACAGCAACAGAGGCACCTCTAGACTACAGTTAGTTCATGTTTTAACATAAAGTACTAACCTCTAACTCCTAATTAAGTAAAGTAACCATCCAATCCAATTAGTTTGCATTCATATGTAGGCTATCCACTGATGGTGAACTGTAATCTCACATTCTTCTCATGTCACTGTTCATTTGTACACAGTACAATTAACTCATTATATTATTGCCAGTTTTGTGCAGCTTCAAAGGGAAAGAGATTGTGCCAAAAAGGTCATGCTCTGATGGTCTTTTGGATGGTGATCAGTTATTATACTATCAAAAGGACAAGTGCTGAGGATGTAGAAAACACTTCTGTCCTGAGCATTAATTAGGCTGTCTGACGAGAAGCTATAACTATTAAATAACATCAGCAGCCATTCTTAATCAGACATATATTTTTGGTGACGTAATGAAAGCAAAATTCTGTTATTTACTGCCTTTTCAAACCTGTAGGATTTTCTTTCTAGCACTAATGTGAATTTTTGAAGAATTTTCTCAAAAAAAAAAAAAAACACACACAAAAAAACAACAATAATAAATAAATAAATAAATAGCTGTCTGCATTGTGAAATGAATATCTTGCTTACATCGTACGTACACTTTTATTGCTTTGGATAAAAACGTGTGCCAAATGAATAAATGTAACATGCATCTGCACTTATGTTGAGAAAATTTGCGAGAGTGCAGAAAGGTTTTGATCCACTTCAAATGTTGACTAGTATATTCTATATAGTTTCTGCTTTTAAATTCAGTTTTCTTGGAAAGACAGACTTTGTCTTTGCGAGTCTTCAGTTCTATAGCCGCAGCGCAGCTTCATGTCTGATGTGTGACGCATAACAAAGTGCAGCTAACAGTAAAAGAATTTTGCTACAAATTAGTGTGTTTATTAGTACGCTAATAAATGTAAAACAATTTGAATATATATATATACCAGTTTACAATATCCAGCAGCACAATGAACTTATTTGCACAGCTAAATAGGCTAAATGGAGATGGCTGAATTCGCCTCACGCACTCAAGTTCACGCCAGCTCTTACATTAAAAATAAGATGATGGAAAGATTGAAAAAAAATCATAGTTTTCATGGATCTATACACTGTAAAAAATGATCAGGATTTTAAAAAGTGTAATAGGCGTATTGTAATGTAATTTTACAGTAAAAAATTTTTACGGTAAAATAAGTGAAAAAGAAAGTACAATTTACAGTGAAAAACTGTAACAAATTTGATAACTGTTTCTTATCAGTTATGGTTGTTAGGATTGTATGTTACATCTAATGTTGTTAAATTAATGTTTATTGCATATTTCAGTTTCACGTGTGGCACTTGATGGTGTTTAGTGTTTGTGGGAATGACATTGCGCACCTTCTATCTATCTATCTATCTATCTATCTATCTATCTATCTATCTATCTATCTATCTATCTATCTATCTATTTATATTAGTATTGGCCTTTTCAGCTTATGGAAAAGCTGCTTGTGGTGAGCTTTGGTTCATGTGACTTTCTCATCACCACCTGATTTAGATGATTATCAGTGTATCAGATACAAAACAGATTTCAGAACTTCAATAGGTTGGTTTATTAACATTTTTAATTTTAATGGTAAATTTAAGTTTAAATTTAAATCCGTAAACCCTAAAATGTTGTTACCGTATTTTTTACGGTAAAATTATGGCAACCACAGCTGTCAGCTTATTTTTGCCCTAAATTTCAGGATTTTTTTAAATTCATTTATTTTAATTGTTTTTTTTTTTTTTACAGTGTAGGCTTTGCATCTGTTTGTTTGATGTTTGAATCAGGTCTCCTCTGATTCAGGTAGATGGCGCTGTAACAAAAATAGGGTCCTGTATCTGCGGTCCTAGAGCTGCGGTCCTGAGGCTGCAGGCTCCGGTGCAGAAACATACTGCTGCTGGTTAAACGGGCTTTCACCTCAGTCACTCAGTCAGTGAGTCTCAGGCAGCTTCAGCTTCAGGATCGGTTCTGGACTGGAAATGGGTCGGCAGGGGCAGAGATGGCCAGTGTGGATCTTATTATTGGGATTGTCAGTGTGTGTCAGCGGGATAACACGACAAGAACTTTTTCCATTCGGGAGAAGCGCAGGAGACCAGTCTCTTCATGAAGGCAACGACGAGACTCGAGAGATCACGCTGAAGAAGCCCTTAACATTTTACGACGGACAGTTCGACAAGATTTACGTGAGTGTTTGAGCCGAGAATGACACAGACTACAGTGTTGGCGAGTTACTAGTTACATGTAACGGAGTTACGTAATACGTAAATAAATGTAACAAATCTGTTTGTTACTGAGAAAAACTGTGTAATTAAATTAGGCTGCTTGTGAAAATGTTAACGATCACAAAGAGGCTTACATCCGAATATTTTCACACACATAAACTGATTTCTTTCCCAAATTGCATTACCCACATGAAAAAATACTATAGTTTTTTTTAACCATACTATAGTAAAGTACTTGAATTAATTTGTTGTGGTAATTCTATAGTTGCTGTGGTAATATAACAACTATAGTAATAATAAACAAATTACTTTACCAAATACTGTACTAAGTTTTCTACAACTATAGGGTATATTATACTTCAATACACTACAGTTTACTGTAGTAAAAACTAAAGTATGCTACAGTATTTATTACAGTTTATCAGTTCACTAATACTATAGTATGCTGTAGCACTCATTAAGAAAGTTTTGTAAATATATACAGAATGATACACTTTAGTATAGTATGGTTCAAAAACACTATAATATTTACTATAAATTGCTATAGTATTTTTCCATGTGGGATATGCTCTAAAATATGCGACACCAAAATTTCTGGAGTTACAGAATAGGACACGTGATTATTCTTTATTCATTTTATTTTGTGTTGGGTTTATGTATATGCTTTATTTTTTAAGATTAACTGTTTTCCCCGAGGCATTGTTAGATGCCAGTGTTTCCTCTCATAGCTATGCAAAGATTCAGTTTCCAAAATAGAATCATATCTATTAAACGGTTTCTTGTTATGATTTTGAATCTGTATTTACCTCAGAATCATCTCAAAGTAAAAAGAGGTACTAAAGTCTGATTTTGTGGTGGCTGTGCTTTAAAATTAAATTATTTTATTGTCCTAATTCAAGTGATTGGTTAAAGTCTGGCAGTAATCAGTGTTACTGAGAAGCTATACTGTAAGGTTAACCCGGCCTGCTGTAAATGTTTCAAAATGACTAACAGTTGAAAACATTTGTTAGAAATTTAGAAAAGTTATCAAAAAGTAATCACATGTAATCAGTTACATTACTTTAATAAAGTAATTGAAATAGTTACACTACTTATTACATTTTAAATAGGGTAACTTGTAATTTGTAACCTATTACATTTACAAAGTAACACTGATGATATACAATACTGCGAAACATTCACTTCCGTAATATGATGACCTAAGGTCACCTAAATACAACATACTTTGATATAAACAATATTAAAAAATTCATGCACTGGTATTTATCTCACGTCAAGGGCATGTCCAGAATACTAGTGTCGCAATTTTAAAATATTTTTAAGTATAATCTATATCTATCTATTAAATCAGTATAGTTTATATAATTTTTAGCAGGTCAACCCAGTAATGCCAAAGGTCAGCAGTGCTACAAATACATTCAAATATATTAGTTCATAGTAGTATTTATGAACTGTATACAGTATTCCGCACTAACAGGGAACACTCTCAGAATGTTCTGCCAAAGTTCTCTCAAAGTTATGATGAACCATTCTTCCAGTAATGTTAATACGACATTCGTTCAAAATTATCTGGTTTTTAATAACATTATCGAGACATTAGTACAATTTTATACGTCATTCATGGAATGTTTTTCTGTAACATTTTAGTTGGACATTAGTTTGTTTTTTAAACGTTACTACTTGTTTCAGAACGTTCCGAAGAAACGTTCCCATAATGTTTGCAAAATTCTAAAATTGAACATTCCCTTAATGTTTTTTTTCCAATGTTAACATAACCAAGAAAAACTTTTTAAAACATTTTAAAAACTGCACGTCTTGAATGAGTGAAGTTTGAAATAACGTTTTAATTGTTGTTAGCTGGGTCTTACAGCATTTATATATATGCAAATATGTTTGTATGTTTAGGATGAATTGCTGAAACCTGTTGAGTCTAAATAGGATTCACAGCTCAAATTCCCAACACCTACCCAATGCCAACATTTTAAAATCTAAATTATTCTCTGTCAGTGAGTGTTTTCTACAGTAAACAGAAATAAAAGATTAATAATATTCATAATGCAAATGCTTTGCGGTTTGTTTTTGCAATGTTTTGTCACCCATCTGATTGACTTGTAACTACAGCAGCAAATTTAGCTGTTGACAGACAACACAGACAAAACAGCTCATTATACTGTCTTAAAATAGAAATGCTGGGATTCAGTGCTAATTGAGTAACAGATTGTTTGAAGAGGTTTTGAAACAGCATTGTTATTTAGGCTTGAAAACTTCAAAGAGTTGGTTTATAGTCAAATAAACTCATGGTGAGCTGGTTATAGAATTATTAAATACAGTATATGCAGTGTAATGTTTTGGCATTTTATGCAAAACATTGTTTTAGATATCATATGATGGATATCAATATATATGGATCCATTTCATTTTTTGTTTACAATATATTCTTTGTGAAAAGAAATGAAGGGCAGAACTTGATTTTATTCATAGAGAAGTGAGTGAGTGATTGAGTGATTGATTGTTCTGATGAATCATTAACAATTAGAGCAGGAATGTTTATCACAGAGATAAATAGCGTCAGTTTTGCTTTCATGTTGACTTTGAGTGAGTCCTGTAGTGAAATACTCCAGACACATTCCTGCTTAAGTGCGTATTGATTGGGTGAATCAGATCCAGGACTGTTCAGATGATTTAACCTTCCTGTTGTTTTGAAATACAGTACTATTTCTGTGCTATTTTGGTTTCCATGCAAAAAAAACCCACCAAATTGGCAAAAATCATGTCTAAATTTTTGTGTAAAAACAGAAAACCTGTAGCTATTATTACTGAATATGTGAGAAATTTAATAATTCCCTTATTATTGTGTTTCTACTGTGTTAGGATCCAATTTGATGCACATACTTATATTTTCAAAATTGGCTGCACCAACACTGTATACATATATATATATATATGTATATGTGTGTGTGTGTGTGTGTGTGACCCTGGACCACAAAACCAGTCACGGTCAGTTTTTTGAAATTGAGATTTATATATCATCTGAAAGATGAATAAATAAGCTTTCCACTGATGTATGGTTTGTTAGGACAATATTTGGCCCACATACAACTATTTGAAAATCTGGAATCTGAGGGTTCAAAAAAAAGAATTGTGGACACACACACACACACACACACACACATATGTGTGTGTGTGTGTGTACAGATGAAGAAACAGTAATTTTCCAGTGGATGATTCAGAAAACAAGTCTTAGTTTCGAGTAAACTTTGAGTCTTATATTTCTCATGTGTTTCATATTTTAGTGTTCGACAAGTTACTATAAAGGTTTTCTGTTTTTACCTGATTCTTTAGTGTTTATCAAAATGTTGGTTTTTGAAAATTGCATGGACACCAATGGGGGTCAATTTGAGGTCGTAATTTCTGTGTCTAAACTTTGCATGCATGAGAAAAATTTTTAGTTTAACCAGTTAATCAAACATGGCTCAGATTGACTCAGACACAACAGGAAAATGTGTTTGTAGGACATCTGCATCCCAATGTAGGATTTTCTCAGAGGATTTGACTAACAAAAACATTCATAATTACAATCCCTTCAATGCTTCCTTTCCCACAGGTCTCTTTTGCCAATTTCCTTTTCCTTTTTCGAGCTGTTGTGGTTCTTACCATGAGTATTTTAACAGAATTCATGGCTGTATCTTGATGTTTTGTTGTTGTTTTGTAAAGCTGAAATAACTCCAGCGTTTGAGAGCAGACTGAATGAATGACAAAGTCACATGAAGGAATGAAACTTTCCTTCATCAGGATTTATAGGATCTCCCGCTGAATACAAAGTGCGTGTGTTGTAGCATTTGAAAAACATCTGGAAATGTAGTCTAAGCGTGCACATCTGTTTTAGTGAGGTGTTGAACAGTCATTGTACAAACGATCAACAATGTGCATGACATTCCTTATTTAACCGCTAACATTTCCTCATTCATTCTTCACTAAACTGTTTTAAAAAGTCCTATTTTTGCAGTCCATTTTGTAGCCATTCAGTTTTAATAATCTGCTATGGTACTTGTTTTAATGCACAAAGATGACTGTAATTAAACCATATGTAGGTTTATTGGCAGAGGAGTTTTGATGCTGTCTATATGCCTGAATATGTGAAAATCCTAAGTATTTACATCTATGCATTTAGCAGGCACTTTATCCAAAGCAACTTACAGCATGTGACCATATATTGACGTGCACAGTATTTATGAAACAATAGGTGAACAATACCAGGATGAGCCACACGGAAACCTCTTTGAAAACAATCATTAGAAACGACAGAAACGGCACTCCTCAGCCATAAAACAGGATCTGTGAATCAGGTCAAGTATAAGACCAACTTCACAAGATCAGGCCTTTGAATTTGAGATTTCATTTTGGCTCTGCTAAATAGACTATAGTTATTGCTCATTCTGCTGTAGGCAGAGTTTTCCAGGACACCACATGCAGACTTTGTTGCTTTGTCCTCTTTATTATCTTATTATCTACAACATAAGTCACAATCATCAGTTGAAAATGTTTTGTTGTCTTTTGTATTGCATTGCGAGTTCAGAGTTTTGACCAGTTTTGTTTTAGTTTCTGTGATTTTACATTTGTGTGTGTACATCTGTGTATGTTTGGCCATGGACTTTATTCCCTAAACCATCACAAACTCCCAACTCAGTTTCTGTTGATTTCAGTGCACATTTCATGAGCATTTACTCTGTTTTTATAATGGTTTCAGTAAGATAGGGAACTAATGTAGCCCTTTTCTTCACACATGAACGTGCATTTACTTTTTATTTCATTTGATTGATTTATTTAATTTTTATCTTTTTTATTGGAAATATAAAGAGATAATAAACAAGTGGGAAAAAATCCAGTGTCATTTTAGTTATTTTAATTTTATATAATTAATATAATAGTTTTTATTCATATTTTTATGTTTTAGATAAATTTTATTAATATCTATTTATATTTATATGTCTATAGTTGTTTTTATTTTTATCTTGAGTTAATTTTCCAAGGCAACATTTCTTATTTTCGTTTAGTTTTTCAATCAAATAAGTCATTTTTATTTTATTTTATTTTATTTTATTTTATTTTATTTTATTTTATTTTATTTTATTTTATTTTATTTTATTTTATTTTATTTTATTTTATTTTATTTTATTTTATTTTACCCCCTTTCTAGACAGATACTGTCAACTATAGAGATCATAAAGAAATTCAGCGATTTCAGATTCTGATTCCACTTCACGATTCTCTTTCCTTGATTTTTAAGTGCTCTCCTGCCTAAATAATTGGAAAAGTGAGCACTTACTATATTTTAGACACATTTTGTACAGTACTATGTTTTAAGTAGTCAAATAATTGCTTTATGACTGTGTAACCTAACAACAGGTTCAATTGACTGATTCAAATGATGACTTGAGTCTTCAAAACCGATTTATCAAGAAGAACTTGTTCACAAGAGTCATTTGTTTGTGCATCATACTACACTGATCACGCTGTATATTTGTTGTTGCATGCAACCAGCAAAGACAATGCAGTTGAAAGATTTTCATTGTATGTGATATGTTTCAGGATCAGTTTTTTCTTCATAACATTCAGATTGTTAACTCTTAATTCAGATAAAAGACAATGTCATGTGCAGTGGTGCTGTAGATTTAATCATTAACCAAACTGAACGCCATTAAACATAATTGTGTTCTAGTGTTTTTGTAATGGCTATTGATTCCCATTGCCAGCATCTGTTTCTGTCTCTCACATTTAGATCAACACCAATGGCTTTGTTGCTCTGGAGAAGCCAGCAGGAGAATCCGAGTATCTGGGCAAAATGCCGGCCGGTTTTGGGATGATCGCTGCTCTGCAGGGCGACCTGGACACCAGCGACGGAGTAGGAAAGGTGTTCTTCCGCCAGGACTCTAGTCCGGCTCTTCTACAGCAGGCGGCCGATCACATCAACAGAGCCTTCCCTGAGGATGACGTGGTGACCCCCATCAGCGCTGTGGTGGTCACATGGGTGGATGTGGTGTCCCATCAGTCTGAGAGCAGAGGAGACGGACTGGAACCCACTGGAAGAGTGAGGTTCAGTTTACTTGTGGGCCGTTCACACATACAGCCATTTTTAGCATGCATTTTTCATTGATGTATTGTTGGTCTTTTCTGTTGCCGGTTGCCTTGTTTTATTGGTAATGCAAATCTGTGAAAATCAAGCATCTGCCTTTGTTCTGGACCTAAGAAAAATGCATTACAATTATTAATGTATGCATCACTTGTACTGCAAAATTCATATTCCTAATAAGTATTTTTGTATTATTTTCCAGTTAAAATATTTATAAATTCTAAGGACAAGTTTAATTAGCTCTAACTTGTTTACAGCATAATTCAAGTATAATTGCATAAGATTTGAAGGCTTCATATAGGTTGCATTTTGAATATATTAATATAATGTATTTTGCTCTGCTAGAATTTGTTACTTTTTTTAAATATAAAATTTTGTTAAAAACAAGTGAAAAAATCCAAAGTTATTTTAGTATAATTAAAATACTATTAGTTTTTAGTAATATTTGGAATTAGTCTTTTATATTGTTTTCATTTTAATTTTAGTAAATTTTTTTGTCATTTTGTTGTGTTTTTTGACAAAATAAATGTCTGTTCATATTTGTTATATATGTTTAAAGCATAATTGCCTCAGATTTCAAGGTTTAAAATCTTTTTTTTAAATTATTTTAATATTACACAGCAGATCTTTTCACTTATTTTAAATATAAAAGAGTTAAAAACAAGTGTGGAAAATCCAGTGTTATTTTAGTATAATTAATATAATATTTGAATATGCTATTAATATTTTTAAGTATTTTATTTTTATATTTTCATTTTAGTTTTAGTCATATAGTCATTATATCTGAATAACCTTTATTCATATGATTTCAGTTTTAATTTTGGTCATTTTAATATTTCAACTTGAACTACACAAAAATGAGAAATTGGCAACTAACTGAAATAATATAAGTTTTTCAATAAAATCACAGATTGAGGGTTTGAAGATTGCTGTATGTGTGAATTATAAGAGTAATGGATTTAACTGATTGTGTACAAATACACTTAAAGAGTTAATAAATCATGTTCTTGATCCTTATAGCGGAATACGTTTCAACTGGTCATCGCTTCTCTGGAGACGATGTCTTATGCGATTCTTCTCTACCCGAGAGAAGCCATGCAGTTCCAGAGCACCAGCAGCTACACGATGCACGCCGGCTTCAGTAAAGGACAGGAGACTTACTTAGTGTTTTATAAGAAGCCAGGACCGTACTATCGCATCACAGACGACACCGAGGCATCTGTCAAGAACTTAGCTGAGTACGTTTGGTTGCTGTTAGTGCTGGAGTTCACCTAAATATAAATACAGAGGCGGACAGTAGTGAAGTATTTTTACTCTGCTTTAAAAGTACTTTTCAAGTGTCTGTATGGAGTTTTGTGAATTTATGCTTAGAACAAGAAATATGTCCATTGGGTCAAAAATATAAAAAAGTTTATTTTTATTACCCCATTGACAGACATGTTTTTTCTTGTTTTATGCATAAACTTTTCATAATTGATCAATTTTTCATAAAACAAAACGAAACATCTTAACTATTTTTGCTTAACAAGTAAATGCATTTAAGGATGCTTTTGTTGATTTATGCCTATATCTGTTTATATGCAATATCTAAAGTCATTTTCCTTCTTAATTAAATGTGTCTTGATTTAAGAATTTTTAGAAATTTATAATGGAAGACAAAATATTAAGTATGTAAAAAATTTTTTTTTGCAAGTTGGCCTACTTTTATCTTACAGTCTTATTGTATTTAGTCTTATGGTACTTTTTGTAATTTTTGGAGCTGGACAGATGCAGTCACTATAAATTGTAAAGAAAAAGATCTTTGTGAAGATAGTTAAACATTTCATCTATTTATGATCCACTGGAGCAACTGGATTTTTATTTTTAGGTGAACTAATAATGTTTTGGTGGCATGTCCACTATTTAGCAGTGGAAGTGTACTTTGACCACATTTTCCCATGATGCTGTTGGATGTCTTTTCCAGGCAGACTAACTCCGGAAAGCGTGGTGTGTGGGTGTATGAAATAGGAACGTTCCCTCACTTCACGGACGTCGCTCCTGGAGAAGTGCTAGATTTACCTTTGGATTCCCACCAATATCAGACTGCAAGAAACCACAACCATCAACACGCGGTGTATCCTGATGTCCAGCAGGAGAACCTGGATGGAGTTTATGATCGTCCAGAACATCCTCCACCCATCCAGGTGCAGACGGTTCAGTACAGACCTGAACGACCAGCGGTCGTGGAAATCGAAAATGAAGACAACATCGAGGTTGACGGTCAGCATGAATGGCTTATTTACTAAAACAATCAACAACTTTGCACTTTTCTTGAGCTAAAATGATATCTTTTTTGTCTTTTTTTTGCATACAGTATTTACATACAACTCTGGTGAATGTGACGGAGAGAAATGCTCCAAATTTGGCGAATGCAGGAATTATCAGAGCGGACGATGCTGCCAGTGTAAACCTGGATACTACGGCAGTGGGGTTCAGTGTGTACCTGATGGTAATGCTTCTATAATGGACTGCATTTGTTATTGGTTATGGTGGGTTATGATCTCTGACAGCAGAGAAAAATAATAAAAAAAAAAAAGTAATTAAAAAGAATTTAGCAACATATTCACTGGTTTATGCTTCTCTGATGTCCCTTAATGGTCACATGACTAAAAAAAGTGCTTTATTGTTAGTATTTATGATTTAGAAAGTATATATATATATATAGAAAGAGAATGTACAATATAAAGTATGTACAATATTTTACGCGAATAATCAAGTATATTTTTTAAAGCAAAAAAAGACTAGTAGACTTCAATTGTTATTTTTTTAATAATTTAAAACATTTATTTATTTTAAAAATTACATTTTTGTAATTTTTTCTAAAATCACTTGTTTGTATTAAACCTTTTAAATAAACCAAATATTTACAATTATGAAAAATATTTACATATAAATATACATCTTTTAATTAAGTTAATTAGTAGCTTCTCATCAACTCCCAAACCATATGTTGGAATAAACAATATTTCACATATAATTTGTTGTTGACATCAAAGACTGTGTCTCAGTAGTATTGTGGGACAAACAAATTAAGTGTTATTTGAATACAAAATAACTAAAATGAAGACATGTTCCATGTTGAGCTGGTAAACACACATCTGCTGTTGTCAAAAGATTTTATTTTTCATCTTCTGTCTGTCTTAACTTAATCATATTGTTGAGTCTAGGGCGTTTATGGTAATATTAATAGATTTCATGTTTGAGGTCTGTTAAATGAAATTTTTGATACTTTCATACAGTAGACAGTTTTTGTACTGTGTTGGGGTCAGTGTAAAATCTGAATCCTGAGAAAATCTACAGTCGTAATGATGTCTGATGATCTTTGACAGGTATTCCTCAGAGGATGAACGGTAAAGTGAGCGGCAGGGTGGTTGTGGGAAACTCACCGGTGCCTGTGGATTTTGCCAGTAACGATCTCCACTCGTATGTGGTGGTGAATGACGGCAGAGCGTATGTGGCCATCAGCGCCATTCCCCCGATCGTCGGCTTCTCTCTGCAGCCGCTGTCGTCAGTCGGAGGAATCATCGGCTGGGCCTTTGCACTTCAGCAGCCGGGCTTCAAGAACGGCTTCAGCATCATTGGTGAGATTCTCAGAGAATTCATATAATGAGAAGTCCTCAATAAGATCCATCTGACTTCACATTTTTAACTGTTATATCAAACGGATCTTATTTAGCTCAGGGTTATTATAGTTTACTAAAACTGAAAATGAAAATAAACCATAAAAATAATCCAAAACATCTTCATTACTTGAAACAAAATAAATGTTAACTGAAACATTAAACTGAAAAATGAAATATAAAAAGTTTATTTGAGCTTATTGGCAAGGCAATATTTTACATTTTAACCTGATTTACTTGATGTACTAAAATAATTCAAACTAAAATTCTATTAAAGTGAATAAAAGCTATGTACCGTAGACATATAAAAGTTACAGACACTATTAAAAAAGGCAAGAACACCCAACAAAATTATTAAATATAATTAAATATAATTTTTGATAATCAAAAATCTAAGTATTAATAAAAACTATAATAGTGTCTCAGTGATAGTAAAACAACATTGATAAATAAAAACAAAATTATACTAAGTAAATACATTAAAAAATTTATTAAAATAAAAAATACAATCAATCAGTAAATAATACATCTAACAGCACCATACTATAGTGAGTTGAATGCAGTTATTCTCCAAATATTTTACATGTATTTATAATATAGACTTTTTAGAATATAAATAGGGTCTTAAAAATATATAGCTGCATATATATTTTAGGATTGTCTGCCCCTGGTATCTAAAAAATGAAAAACCCCTGATTTAGATAGCTAGATATCTTTCTCATAGTTCAGTATTTCCTAAATCTTTATCTTTTAGTCTCTTATTTTCTATTATGACATCTAGTAGATGTGGGAGTACTAGTAATACTTCCCTTTTTAATTTCATTATAAACCATGCATGAAATTTTCAGAGCAAATATTTGGATGCAAAAGCACTTAAACTTGTAATGAAGGAGTGTTAGATGTATAGGAAGCTGAAAGATGCATTGTGAGGGTAGAGCAGAAGAGCGAGAATACAGCAAATATTTATTGTGACAAACAATCCGCCTCCTTTTAAAATCAATGTATTTTCAGCAAACTCTCTGTTTTGAGTTGTTTGCTGTGCGGTTTGATGGAAATCCAGCCTCACACTCCCTCTTTGACCTGTCTGTCAGGCGGAGTGTTCAGACGTCAGGCCGACGTGACCTTCCAGCCAGGCGGGGAAAGGTTGACCATCTCTCAGGAGTTCAAAGGCATTGATGAGCACGACCACCTGATGGTTGACACCAGACTTGAAGGAAATATTCCTGAGGTTCCTCAGGGAGCCACAGTTCAGATCGACCCCTATACAGAGATCTACCAGTACAGCACCAACTGTGAGTCAAACCACCATGACTGCATGTGTATGCATAAAACAATAATGAGCATATAATACAATAATGTATGCAACAATAAAACACAAATGAGTATGTATAACTGTGCATTCTAAAACATGCATGATAAAACATGCATGAGTATGCATGATAAAACTTGCATGAGTATGCATGATAAAACATGCTTGAGGATGTACAGGTATATGTATGATCAAACATGCATGAGGATGCATTATAAAACATGCATGAGTGTATATGAATATGGATGATAAAACATGCATGAGTATGTATGAGTAAAACACGAATGAGTATGCATGAGGATGCATGATAAAACTTGCATGAGTATGTATGAGTAAAACACGAATGAGTATGCATGAGGATGCATGATAAAACTTGCATGAGTATGCAGGATAAAACATGCTTGAGGATGTATATGTATGATCAAACATGCATGAGTATGTATGAGTAAAACACGAATGACTATGCATGAGGATGCATGATAAAACATGCGTGAGTATGCATGATAAAACTTGCATGAGTATGCAGGATAAAACATGCTTGAGGATGTATATGTATGATCAAACATGCATGAGGATGCATTATAAAACATGCATGATTATGTATGAGTATGGATGATAGAACATGCATGAGTATGTAGTAGTATGCATGATAAATCATTTATGAGTATGCATGATAAATCATTTTTGAGTATGGATGATAAAACATGCATGAGTATGTAGGAGTATGGTTGATAAAACATTCATGAGTATGGATGATAAAACATGCATGAGTATGCAGTAAGTATGCATGATGTGAAGTATCTCCTTTAGCAATATGTTATGCTTTGCATTTAAGTCCTATTATGAAACCTATTGACTCATGTGACTCTTCTGTCAGTAATCACCGCTTCATCCACACGGGAGTATGTGATCAATCTGCAGGACCGTTCAACCCAAATCAGAAGCTACAAATTCAGAGAGACCATCACGTTTCAGGGCTGCCAGCACGATGAAGTCGTCAGAGCCGTGCCGTCCACACAGATGCTCAGAGTTGACCAGGTGTTCGTCATGTACGATAGGGGTGAACAGCTCTTGCGTTACGCCATGACTAACAAGATTGGAGACGTCAATGGTGAGGGCACATCTGAGAAAATATTTTGCCTAGGGCTGCACGATGAATAGTGTTTTAATCATTGCCAAGATTTCTGCTTCTCTTAATTAATTAAGCATAATTTTATTTATTTATACTGGAAATGTTTCAAATGACAATTGTATTATCTTGCATTGGTAAAAAGCCTCCACAAGCTTTCATGCTTGCAGTTGCCAGATGTTAAAACCAAGAGTTTAAATCCCCCAATTAGAGCTTTTCTTTTAAATTGATACATTTTTTCTGCCCAGAGTTTTACTTACTCTTCCCAATCTGGCAACCATGCGGTTTCTACTTATTGCTACGTTTTATTTCAAAATTTTGAGTTTTTTACTTGCAATTGCGAGTTCTCAGAATTGTGAGATAGAAACTTGCAGTTTTGAGTAAAAAGTCTGAATTGCGATATATAAACTCTTAATTAAGAGAAAAGGGTAAGAATTGCAGGAAAAGTTATTGTGAGTTATAATCTTTCAATTATGAGATATAAACTCAATTGTGAGAAAAAGATCAGAATTGTGAGTTATAAACTCTAAATTACAAGATATAAACTGAGAGATGTGAGATATTAACTCAGTATTGTGAGGAAAAAAAACATCCAAATTGTGAGACAGAAAACTCAATTATGAGATATAAACTCAGAATTGTGAGAAAAAAGTCAGAATTGCAAGATATAAACAAAATTGTGAGAAAAACGTCAGAATTGTGCATTATATATACTTATATATACTTGTGAGATATAAACTCAATTATGAGATAAAAACTGAGAATTGCGAGATATAAACTCTATAAAAATTGTGAGGAAAAAGGTCAGAATTGTAAGTTATAACCTCAGTTGTGAAATATAAACTCTAAATTATAAGATATAAACTGAGAGATGTGAGATATGAACTCGGGATTGCGAGAAAAACATTGTGAGATAGAAACTCAATTATGAGATATAAACTCAGAATTGAAAGAAAAATTTAAGATCTTCGTTATGATCTTCTGGGGAAGTAACAGTTGATTCTTATACCACATCCGCAGGTGGACAAACGGAAGAAAACGCCTGCTTCACTGGCAGACACGGCTGCGACACTAACGCCGTCTGCAGACCCGGACAAGGAAACCAGTTCACATGCGAATGTGCGGCGGGCTTCACTGGAGACGGACGCACTTGCTTTGGTACCATCACAGATTTTGCGTAAATTAAATCAGTCCTCAGTCCATTATTTCAATTAAAACAGTTTCCTTTTTCATTTCCCTCTTAAAACGGGCCACTAATCTGCTTTGCTCTGAAGGGAAATCGAGTTTTTGTCCATGAAAGTACTGCTTGGCTTCCTAAGGGGGCTGTTTCCAAAGCAGTCTTCTAATCAGATGTCAAAATTGCCTGAATATGTGCCCAGACCTCTACGGATGTGACCCATCCCTTGCTGCTCAAAGGAAATTACACCAAAATAGGACAGATGTTATCTTAAAAAGCAGTAATTAGGAGAAACGACTGTATCATCGTTAGTGATTCATGGGAACGTGACTGAGGAAGTCTTGCATTAAAGCAAAGTCTAAAAAAGCTTGCGGAAATCCTTCTCTTTTCTCATCAGACATCGATGAATGCAGGGAAACTCCTCAGATCTGCGGGCCGAACGCTGTCTGCAATAACCAGCCGGGAACGTTTCGCTGCGAGTGCCAGGACGGATTCCAGTTCGCCAGTGACGGACGGACATGTGTTGGTACGTCAGCGTCACATGAGTCACTACGCGTTTATGTCTGTTTGTATTCGTCACCGTTATTTGTTGACAAAATCCCCCTGCTGTTTAGATTTTCAAATGAAAAGCAGCTGATTTGCATCATAAAATGTCCACAGTTTTAAAACAACTCTAAAGTCATGGACTAAGTGTAATCTAAATAAAACCGTAAGACTTGACTTTCATGGGAAGACTTTAGAAACTGACACCACGTCCCTTGTTTAGTCTGGTCTTCTGTAAGAAAGAAAAAACTTGACTGAGATCTTCTCAAGATGTTTTTTCCAAGACAAGATTGAGATTAAATAGAAAGCAAATGGAGATTTGAAACAAAATCCCTTGCTTCTGATCTTTCTGAGGGAAAAAAATAAAAGACCTTAGGAGGAATTCCCAGTAGAGGATGTTGCTCATTATTTCAGCCTTCTGCACTTTATTTGCACATTTATCTCAAATTAGCATACCCAACTCAATTAACTTTATTTATTATTTAAATATAATACATTGATTTAATTTTTAAATGTATTCAATATTTAAATATAATACAACTTTGATATTTGATTTTAATAAATGTATAATCTAATTTTAATGTGTGTATTACATTTATTTATTAAAAATGTATGTGCTTAATTGTCATTAAAAGCACAAAATCGTAACAGCCCTATAATGGATTTTCTTAAAGCAATATTAAATATCTTATTCCTTTGTTTATTTTGAGGTATTAAGATTCACCCTGAAATACTGAACGAGTGATTTAGTCACAAGTAACTTTTTCTTTTTCTTTCTTTCTTTCCTTCCTTCCTCGATTTGAAATGTTCACTTTGTAAAAACACTGTGTAATGTACTAAACATAATCTAAATCATATATTATATGTATATAATAGACATCTGTGACTTCTGAATCGCAGTCTGAGAGAGTTTTTTGTAAAGTAAAACATCTCTATAGGAGATTAGAGGGATCTTTTTCTCTTTAAAACGTCAAAGAAGCTGTAGGCTTCATCAAAAGTCTCAGTTAAATGTCATTTCTGTCTGTGAGATATGTAAAAGATCTGAATCAGGTGTGCTGTGTTGTAGAGGTGCAGCGTCCCGTGGACCCGTGTCGCATTGGCACTCATGACTGTGACGTCCCTGAGCGCGCTCGCTGCAGCTACACCGGAGGATCGTCCTACATCTGCACCTGCCTGCCGGGATTCGTGGGAGATGGACGCAGCTGTCAGGGTGAGTCTTTGCCTCTCTATACAGACATGCTTTCATTCATACGATTTATTAGAGGAATACAAGCCATTTTAATGATTTCCAGGCTGATCCATCAGCAGATATTTGGTCATTATTGGTTCATTAATTTGCATGATTGATTAATTAATAGAAGTGTTCATTTGGCCTAGTGTATATTAAACAGTCTGGTCAATGGATAGATTTTTTATTTTTTTTTTTATTTAATTTAAATAAAATCTTTATTATTAATATGTATATTGGTCAGCAACTGCTGTAAATGCAAGATTGAAATTTATCCACTATTTAAACGTAATACATTTGTTTAAAATTTCAACATTTATTTATTTAATTATAATGAATGTATTATTCAATTATTTAATTTATAAGAATTTATTTTATTTTTAAAAATATCATTTCAATTTATGTATTCAATTTATTAAACATTTAACTGTGCTTAATTGTCATTTAAATGCAAAAAAAAATCTTTAATTAAAATGTAATTTCCTATGAAGCACTGCGAATGACGTAGTAAAATCAGAAACAGCTGTAGATAATAAAATGTAAAGCATTTTACTTTTTTTTTTTTTTTTTTTTTTTAAACATTAATGTGTATAAGTGGGATCATAAATATTTCGTTTAATTAAAAAAAAAAAAAAACATTTTACATAATTCTTTGTAAAACATTTTTAATTTAATTGGTACATTTTCTCTTGTTTGTTTGTTTGTTTCTCTCTTTCAGACATCGACGAGTGTCAGGTGAATCAGTGTCATGAAAATGCCGTCTGCTTGAACACACCTGGATCTTTCACCTGTCAGTGTAACCCTGGTTTCTACGGTGATGGTTTCCAATGCTCTACAGGTAGACTTTAGCTTTAAATGAACATCAGTTGTGTCTTTTGGTTTTGTAACGGTGCTCATTCTTCTCATTCATTCAGACCCATGATCTTCACAAACAGCTTTGCTGGATTATACATAGTTCTGCTAAATACCACAAAGCCATTTCTAGCATATTTGGAGAATTTCATTAGGTTTTTGGACGCTGTGGTTTGGAGAATCATCTGTGCGTCATTGCATGAGCATCCAGCCTTGAGCAACACTACAGTATCACAAAGTTTAAAGTAGACAAAAGTTCATTATGCTGTTATTTCGGACCCCTTTTACCCACAGTTAATGCCACAAACCGTATCAGTCGTTCTAATGACGGACGACCCTCGACTCTTTAAATATTACAACACGACCTGACCTCTTGATCCCCGAGTTATGTCACGGCTTAACCCTGCCGCCATGAAAATCATCTCGACAGCTGCGTGTCTTCTGGGAACTGACCAGTTGCTTTGGTTTCTCAGAGTTTAAGGACCCCATGACATCAATATTGTTGAATTTTATGAGCTTGAAGGTCATATATGTTCTCATTAAAACGGCCAAAATAAACTTTTAGCACAAATGTACAATACTGGTCAAAAGTTTATAAATATATATTATAATAATATAATATAAAATATAATATAATATAATATTTTATATTAATATATATATTAATATATAATATATATATTACAACAAAAAAATTTTTTAGAATTTATTTTTTTAAGAAGTTTTAAGAAGTTTATTTGATCAAAATACAGTAAAACAGTAATATTGTGAAATATTATTACAATTTAAAATAGTTTTCTATGTGAATGTATTGTAAAATGTAATTTATTCTTCCGTGTCACATGGTCCTTCAGAAAATTCATCTTTGCATTACAGGAATAAATTACACATTAAAATATATCCAAAGTGAAAACAGTTATTTTAAATAAAAATATTTTTGTTTTCTACTATATTTGGATCAAATAGGTTAAGCCTTGGTGACCATAATAATAGACTTTATACTAAAATATTTTTTTAAAATCTTGATTATTCCATTGAATTTTTAAATGTAAACACTTCAAATTTACAATCTATTCTTTTTTTAATAGTATTTTAAAAAATAATGAAAATCTAATTTTCCACAAAAAAAACTAAAAAACTAAATGAAGTCTTAAATATAATTTATCTGATTTTGAAGATTGCATGATTTTTGAAGTGTATATATATATATATAATTAAATTTTTAAATATAGGCCTAATTTTTATGAAAAATATGACCTGGGTAGTTTTGAAAGCTTTTCCTGAGACTTACCTTAATAATTAAAATGGAATCTGTGGAGCATGACTTCATATTCTTCATATTCATATAAAATCTAGTTTGAGAGCCCTGTATTGCCTAAGGCATGTTTGTCTTCAGTGTGTCATGAGCACTATGAGCACTGTCATGATTGTGGTAGTAATGGTATTGATTAGTGTGCAGAGCATTGAGCTTTGTTATTGTAACCTGATTTGCTTTCCAGGGACGAGCAGACGGAGCTCTTTAGATTGATGTAATGAGCTGTTGCACTGGTTGATTTTCAGTGGAAATACTGGAAATTCTTAGAAAGAGATGAAGTTTGATCCTGGATCTGTTGACAATCTGCATAAGCCCAGGGGTCAAGGTTTGACAGGTTAACTTTAGCATTGAGCCTCCGCTGGCTGACATTGCAAATACTTTTCACATACTATGTGGGTCAGTCGCTTTTCATGTTAGCCAGACAATCTCTAAACTACAAATAAAAACCAGATAAGTCAAAAGTCTGGCTCTGTAAAATACAATAGCATGAGCAGGTATGTAATAAATGCACAACTAATATCAGGTTTATGTGCTTTTTAACCCTGCAAAGTCACCTTTATTTATATAGCGCTTTATACAATAATATAGACTAAAGCATATGAAAGAATAGTTAGAAAGAGACCCAAACTGAGCAAAAATATGCAATTTGGTGCAGATGCTGATATTTATATGGACAAAAATTGATGAAAATCTGCTGCTTGTAGAATCAAGTAAGCGAAGTTGCTTCAGTCCAGTAAGTGTTCATCTGGAAATATTACTAAAGTTATTATTACGTTTACTAAAAATCAGTCAAGATTTGACAGCAAAAAGACGCATGAAGCACCAGCTGAAGCTGGACTTTTGTACAATTACACTAAAAGAGCTTTTACTGGATAAAAAAAAGTTTAAACTATCAATCAGACGACTGAAGACATGGAGTAGGTTGAGTGTGAAACAAGTTTAACAGCAAGGTTTGATCATGTTGATCATTTAGAGGCCTTGCATATCAGATATGATACAGTAGGTAAGGTTTATAGGGTTAACTGTGTGTGTGTGTGTTTGTATCCGTGCAGAATATGAGCAGACGCGCTGCCAGCTGCATAGAGAGAACGTTCTGGGCGCTGGGCCCCGCGGCCCCCGTCCTGTGCCTGGTCAGTATGTGCCGACCTGTGACGCCCAGGGCGAGTACGACCCCATGCAGTGTCACGCCAGCATTGGGCAGTGCTGGTGCGTCGACCGCAATGGACAGGAGATCTCTGGGACGCGAACGGGACCCGGGCGCTTTCCTGAGTGTGAGTCCTACACATGCTTTACTCATAAAGACTCTGTTCCAAAACCTTCTGAGCTGCTTTGCTGTCTGCAGAGAGAACTGTCTTATAAATCAGCAGACTAACTGAAACGAGAATCATCAGTGACTAATCTTGTTGCAATATTCTTGTAAGCATAAGTAAGGAATAATTGACGATGGGCCATTGAATTATTAAAAAAATAATGCACACCCGAGGTGGGTTTTTGTGCTTAAAACGCTATTGTGAGAAGGATTAATTTCTTCCGCATCTCATCCAATGCATCCGATGCTAATTCCAAAACGTCATTTTAGACCTAGTAATGGAGGCTTGCTTGAGCCATTGATAGCAAACAAATGCAGTTAATAACTAAGTTATTAGAGAAAGAGAAAGAGAGAGAGAGCGTGTGAATGAACTTACCTCTCTGAGTCTGAGTCTCTCAAAAGTGTTGGGCAGCAGCGTGCCTACTAATAGTGAAGCTTTAAGTTCATTTTCTTCACGTACAGCACCGTTGTTACCTCGCTTGTGAGAACTGTCATGTAGCTGTTAAGTTGCTAAACTCTTTTACTGATAAAATGGTCAGAGTAGTGCTAACAACGTTAGCGAGTGTATTATGTTTCCGTGTGTGGGTCTGTAAGGGAGAGTATGTGCTTTACGTTACATAATAAAACGTAATTTTGTGGCAAAACATGGAAATGATCTGTTGTTTTTATCATATTGCTTACTATATTGATTTGTTTTGCCAGTGTCGTTCTATTTTGCTGTTGTAAGACCTTAAGTGATGTGGACATATAGTGCATTTTCCTGAAAATAATTGCACACACTATAACATTCATCAGCCAATCAGATTCAAGAATTCAACGGCCCCGTTGTATAAAAATACATATGCATTCTGGAGGACGCAAGTATTTTGCCTACTTTAGTGTCAGAAGCAGGATGGCATAAAACACCCCTGGTTTAAAGCTATCTTGTAGGCCCTTGAAAGAGTCCTGAGGCCTGTTGGTTGACAAACACTGTCCTAAAATACAGTTCCTACATAGGCAGCTCATTAGGTTCTGGAACAAAGCCGCTGCTGCAGCTGATGAAGCTACACTTACATAACAACATATGACATCCATGCCAGTTTTTGTACTAATACATTTTTATTGCCACATTGACCTTTTACTGTACACATACAGTATAGGTGGTGAATTGTCATAGTTATATGAATTTATTATAAATGAAATCATTTATATTCATGCATCTTCTGTTCCTCAGGTCCTGGTCACGATGACCCTCGGCCGATTAGACCAACACCCGATCCCAACGTTAGTCCTTTGCCTCCCGGCAGCCACATCCTCTTCGCTCAGAGCGGGAAGATTGAGTATATTCCTCTGGAAGGTCACAACCTGAAGAAGAACGAAGCCAAGACTGCACTGCACCTCCCGGTAAAGCCTTTACGTCAATGTGAAAAAAGACAGTTTGCACTAACGACCGAGAGTGCAACACATACTTGTGTCGGTTATGAATTGTTATGAAGTGTTTTAGGCCAAATCATTCACAAAATTGCTTAATGCTCTGTACAGTCTGTAGATTCATCCAGAAGTCTTTGCTCTGATTTATTCCCTGCTGTTTTGAAGCTCTGGAATGCATTAATGGAGATGCTGTTTAGTGACGCTAGTAACTGTAGAGCGAATGTGTCACTGTGGTTTGTGTTCTGCTCGTAGTTCGTCTCTCTCAGTTAAACTGTTGATAAGACAGAGCCAGAGGACTTCTGGGGAATTTTAGGATTGCTTAACTTTGTTTTTCTTGGAAATATTAGTGTGAGAGAAATAGTTTATCAGAGCCATATGCTGCCTCTGCTGATTACATAACCTCCTTAACCGTAAGAATGTGAGGAGGGATTCCAGGAGAAACAGAGCAGAATATTTACAAAAGAAAATGATGTTAACACGCATGTTTTCTGCAGGCGCCCTGAAGTATAAAACTGTATTCAAGATTTTTTTTTAACGTTTTAAAAGAAGTCTCTTGTGCTCACCAAAGCTGCATTTATTTGTTCAAAAATACAGTACATTTTGTGAAATATTATTAGTTTAAAGTAGTGTTGATTTCTGTGTGTATATACTGTAAAATTTAATGTATTTCTGTGATCAAAGCTGAGTTTTCAGCATCATTACTCCAGTCTTCAGTGTCACATGATCCTTACATTGCATTTTTAAACATTTGGTCTTTTTTTCTGTTTTGCAAATGAAATCGTTCCAAAGCCGGAGCAACACTGTGGTGTGTTTTTCCTGAATTAATTTGTTTTTGAACGAATCAAGTGAGCCAATCTTTCTTTGATTCCAATTGAATGAGCCATTTTGAAAGAATGGTTTGACTGAAGGGTTCAATGAGTTATTCATTAAAACAGACACTTGCCACCACCTACTGGCGAATTTAGTTTTATATTTATTCATCCAAGCTTAAACCAGCACAAAAAAACACTCAGCACAATATTAATTATCGTTATGGACAAAAATCCCCATAACCCCGACCCACCATTCCCCTTGAAATGTTTTTACAATTCGACCACTGGTTGTGCTGCTTCATATTTTTGTGGAAACTGTGAAACATTTTTATTTTCAGGATTCTTTAATGAATAGAAAATTTAAGCAGCATTTATTTGAAATATAAATCTTTTGTAACGTTATAATTGTCTTTACTGTCACTTTTGACCAATTTAATGCATCCTTGCTGAGTCAAAGCATTCTTACTGACCCCAAATTTTTTCAATGGTAAATATTATGGTTTCTTGCTATTTCTGATTATATTGCCAATTGATTGTGTTAAGCTACACGTGCAGCATACGCACAGGGTTTATATTTTCATCCACTGACCCCTGAAATTGACTTTTTAGGTCCTTTTGTGTGCAGTACTGTGGGAAATCATAAGCCTGAATAAATCTTCATCCCATCTGCTCTTATTTACTGCTCACATGCTAACATTTACTGTAATGACTAACATCAGTGAAGCTTGTTAAGCAAGGAAAAATGCGTTGGTAACAAAGCTGGCCCAAGAGTCATTTGACTCAGATTGTTGATGTGCGGTTTCACGTTTTGTCTAGACAGCCGTTCACAGACAGACAGACCGATATATGAATGCCTGAAGGCAGATTGAGAATCGTGTTGTCATTTTAAACAGTTCCATGCATGTTTTTATTGTTTTTGCAGGAGAAAGTGGTGATTGGAATTGCTTTTGACTGCATGGAGAAGATGGTGTATTGGACAGACATCAGCACACCTGCCATTAGCAAAGCTAGTCTACAAGGAGGAGAACCCATCCACATCATTAAATCAGGTTGAGTCAATTTTAACCAATAATTCACCCAAAAATGACTCACTGCATCTTTCCAAACTTATTCACCGTCTTCGTTTTGATTTCACTGGATCGTAAGAAGTTGTCTGACACTGATTTTCAAACTGATTTTTGTGTCAGATATCAGCAGTCCTGAAGGCATCGCTATCGACCATCTGGGCAGAAACGTGTTCTGGACAGACTCCATGAAGGACAGAATTGAAGTTTCCTCTTTAGACGGATCCCAGCGCCGTGTCTTGATTAACACAGACCTGGTGAACCCGAGAGCCATCCTAACTGATCCCACCAATGGGTGCGTGACTAACCAGAAACAACCAGTGTCTAAAATGAACAACAGTGATTTTGACAAGTAAAGATAGTTGGATAGAAATGCAATGCAATACTTGGTTAAATCAATAAGATTAATAACAGTTAAGTGTGAAAATCTGAAGTCATGTGAGCAATTCAATAATAAAGGTTTCTTTACACACACCAAATTTGCACAGAAGCACTTCTGAAGTGGCTTTTTTCTTTTTAAATGCTGCTCAGAGGTGGCAGAGCAGGCATCATCTAATCTGGCTTTAATGTGGCATTATGCCTTTTACACTGAATTTTGAGCAGGCACTGAGCAGCCTTAATTTGGCTGTGTAAAGGCACCCCAAATTTAGCCATTGAAAAAAGCCATTGCTTTTTCTCATTTCACCTGCATTAGTTTCAGACCATGATTACAGCTTTGTTTCTAATCATGTTTACACTCATTCTTAGCATTATGCATTTGAGTGATTCCCAAGGTACCATTTATTTCTGCAGTGAAATAGTTATTGTAAAAGTCTTTTTCTTCCTCAGTTACATTTACTGGGCCGACTGGAACAGGGACGCCCCCAAAATCGAGATGGCTTACATGGACGGCACAAATCGCAGGGTCCTGGCCAAGGATGATTTGGGCCTCCCCAACGGTTTAACTTACGACCCCCAGACGTCTCTGCTGTGCTGGGCGGATGCTGGTACGGCTCCAGTTCACTGAGAAACATTTACTAGTGCAATAAAGTCACAGCTGTTTGAGTGTCTCGGGGGGGAAAGCAACTGATTGTTTAGCTCGTTAAAGCCACAAGCTCCATAAAACGCTTTGTTTAGTTGATGCGTTTGTGTTAATGATGATGTTTGGTGTTTCTGATGCAGGTACACATAAAGTGGAGTGCATGAATCCGCAGCAGGGCAGTCGGAGGCTGCTTATGGAGGGAATTCAGTATCCCTTCGGACTGACTACTGATGGAAAGAACCTCTACTACACGGACTGGACGAGGTGAACTTTCACTTAAACGGCATCACACTTTTATTGAGTGACAGGTCCATCAAATGTTTTGAAAGACGTCTCTTCTGCTTACCAAGGCTGTATTTATCTGATCAAAAATACAGTAAAAAATGTGAAATATTATTACAATTCAAAAAAAGTGTTTTCTATATGAATGCATTGTAAAATGAAATTTATTTCTGTGATCAAAGCTGAATTTCCAGCATCATTACTCCAGTCTTCAGTGTCACATGATCCCTCAGAAATCATTCTAATATGCTGATTTGCTGCCCAACAAACATTCTGATTATTATCAATCAAAATAGAAATCTTTTATTACATGATAAATGTTTTGAAGTCACTTTTGATCAATTTAATGCATTCTTAATGAATAAAAGTATTAGTTTCTTTTTAAAAAATCATACAGATTTTTGAATGGTAGTGTTTTATAACAAAATAATAGGAATAACAACTGCTGGGTTCAGATATTCACCCAAAGTCTGCACAGAAGATGCAGTTTAACTCAGCTGATTTCCCCTGGTCTTGCTTGTGTTGTTCGTTTGTGGTTTAGGATGGGAAAGCAAGGTCAAGGTTCAGTCTAAACCTGTGAGCTCAACAGCTCTGAGGCCTTGATGTGTCTGTTTGCTAGTGCGTGTTTCCTCGGCAGTAGCATGCACTTATTTGGCGCTTTAACCCTGAATGTGTTTGCTATGCAGAGGTCGGGTCAAGAGGCCTGTTTCAAGGCTTGTGGCAGCTGCGTGTAATTTCACGGGCCGTCTGTGTCTCTCTCTGATCTTACTACAGCTTTTTGCTCTCTGTTAGTGCAAAGTCACAGTGGAGCTTATTATAGCAATTTATAATAATAAACAGTACGCACTGACATGTAAAAGGTCAGGATGCTTTACAGTAGGGGGAATTTGGGAGGAAAATATGCTTAATTTTCATGAAAATTATGCAAAAAAATAACAGTTTTAAAATAACTGTTTTTTTATGTGAATATATTGTACAGTAATTTATTCCTTTGATAAAAGCTGAATTTTCAGCATCATTACTCCAGTCTTCAGTGTCACATGATCCTTTAGAAATCATTCTAATACGCTATTATTAATGATCATTTAATTAATAGTGATAATATAATTCATACTTTTATGCAGCAAAGACATATTATATTGATCAAAAGTGACCGTAAATACATTTATAATAGAAATATAATATTACAAAAGATTTCTGTTTCAAATAAATACTGTTCTTTTGAACATTCTATTCATCTGTGAATCCTGAAAAATAAAATGCATCACGGTTTCCACAAAAATATTGTGCAGCACAACTGTTTTCAACATTGATAATAATCAGAAATGTTTCTTGAGCAGCAATCCAGCATATTAGAATGATTTCTGAAGGATCATGTGACACTGAAGACTGGAGTAATGATGCTGAAAATACAGCTTTGACCACAGAAATAAATTACATTTTACAATATAGAAAACAGCTATTTTAAATAGTAAAAATATTTCACAGTTTTTACTGTATTTTGTAATAAATGCAGATGTGGATGAGCAGAAGACATTTCAAAATCAAATTAATTATTCATACATATACTGTATATGTATCGTAAAGGCAGATAGGCAGTGTTTTCCTGACGGTTTGAGTGTTTGTGTTGATCAGGGGAGCTGTAGTCGTAGCTGATCGGTATGCCAGGCGAGAGGTGGATGAGTTCCAGCCCCAGAAACGAACACGTCTCTACGGGATCACCACGGCACATGCCCACTGCCCGTCTGGTATGATTTCTCTCTTATTCTTACGGTGGTGGCCAAAATTGTTAGAACACTTGGCATATTTAAGAGGTTTCAGTTGTTTTGTTTGAATTGGCCATTACAATACCCATAAAACGAACTATTGCCAGAACTACCTGCGACGGAAAGAATCTGCTGGAACATTGAAAATGATGGACCTCAACCGCATCGAGCAAATTTGGGGCGAGTTAGAAAATAAACCGGACTTATCTATCATGCATTCAGAGGAAAGCCTTTGGCTTGAGTTGCAGAAGGCATGGGATAACATTAGTGTTGAAGTTCAAATATATTGACACTATACCAGAGAGATGTGCTGCTGTAATTGCTGCAAAAGTTGGACATACCAAATATTAAAGTTAAAAGTGGATAAAAACAGTATGACTCATCTGATATTTGTTTTGCTCAGAGCAACCATCTGCATGTTTCATTAACATTATAAAAATGAAATCATGTTTTGGAGGCAAAAATCTGTCAGGTGTTCTAACAATTTTGGCCACCACTGTAAATTCTTCATAAATAATGTCAGTTTTTAATGCCCGGTGCTTCTAACCATGTAAATAACTGGCTCGAGTAGCTAAAACAACACGTTTGTACCATGACTGGAGCTAATGTGAGATACTCACTTTTTCCCCATTAGGTCAGAACTACTGCTCGAGCAATAATGGCGGCTGCACTCACTTATGTCTGGCGACACCTTCTGGGCGCTCGTGCAGGTGTCCGGATAACGCTGCAGAACTGGGCTGTGTGGAGCGAGAAGGCTGGAACTGAAGATTCAAAGAGACGTGGTGATGAAGGACATAGCAGCTCCATCTGAATGCTTCTGTTACACCATGTCTTGTCTTGAAAGATGCAATACAGCCAACTCAGTATTAAAGATTTTTAAATGCATCCGTGCCTTAAATATGATCATGGTGCTTTAAAGAGCAGTTAATGCTAATGAGGTCATTGTGAATTTAGTTTCATGACTTTTCAAACTATCTTCTGCAAAACTAACAGTGTTACCCTGATACTGAGAGTATCTATTTTAAAAGATAAAGAAATGATACAATTGTGAAATAACCTGACATAAATCAATGTCTACACATACATCTTTTCAATAAAATCATATTTTGTTTATTTAGCCTTGTCATTTTTATATTGTTATTATAGTGCTCTGTCATGCTCACACTCATGCTGTATGAATCTTAGAAGGGAACCTAGGTATATTAAGTCCTTGTGCACAGAAAATAATAACCACCAGAGTGCAGCAGCAACCTAAAAATCAGGTGAAAACTCCCTGCACAAACTATTAGATTGTCTAGTTATTCTTTCTTACTGTATTTATTTCACCGTGTAGGTCATTAATTAAATCATACCATTCTTTAATTTATGTTATGAATGTTTGTATTATTATTTTTAACATTTACCAGTTATGTCATCAAGTATTTTTGCCACTGAAAAATGTTTAGTATAGTAACTGGAAATGTAATACATTTAAACTTAAACGAACAGAAACGATTAAATATGGGTACCTTGAAAAAATTATTTTATATCTTATCTTATACAAATACATTTCATAATATTATACATGTATGTTATAAATAGTTAATGTGTGTTTTATAGTATGAGGTAAATTAAAAAAATAGCTAAAATAAAAATACTTTTTTAAACTGGACAAGAAATATTACAGAACAAAATAGGATTATGACTTGTATGTGCAAACAAATATTATAACATAACAGAGGTGTGCCATAAATACTGTTTATACTGATACTATTTATACAGTATTATTTTAGTTATGTTTATCATTTTATTCAATGTGTTACTTGTGCATGTATGTATATAGTATATCAATATTTGTATTATATTTGACAAGAAAAGGAGGGTTGTCTCTAACACTTAAATAATGAATGAATCTGTACAAAAGAATGGTGACATCACGGAACAGTGGCTCAAATCTGATCAGAGATCAGCGGTCAGACTCAAAATCCGTCTGAATAACTTCCTGCCGTGGGCTTTAAAAACTGTCCCACAAACATCCTCTTATTCCCACATTAAAGAGGACTGTGTGTCGCATGAGTCTAAAACAAAACACAAAAAGAGAAGCTCCGTGACTCGCGAACGTTATTATTTACGGTGACTGGAGCGCTGTGGCGTCATCACGTAGCCCCGCCCACAGCGGGGACAGAAACGTAAGCGCCTAAGCCCCGCCCTAACAGGGGGGACACGATTGACGTCATCCGAATGACTGGCGAAAGGGAGCGTCCTCAGAGGCCACTGATATGATCGACAGCCTACTCGACCAATAGCCGCTTAGGATTCTGTTTTGTGGGCGTTATTTCCTGTACTGTTTTGCATGTCATTTTTTTTTTCTGAATTGCTTGTGTATATGTTAGAAGGAAGACCGGAGACGAGGTACGTGAATTATAATTGTTTTTAGACCTCAGACCTTGCGTTCAGATGTATAATAGTGACATGATGATTAAACATGGCTGGTTGGCATTCGTTCTACCTCATATTTGACATAACTAAATCAATGAGTGTTAGCCTAAGCTGTGCTGCAGGAGATTCTGCGTCTGCTGTTGCGTGAAATGATCCAGATACACGCAAACACGAGTCTCTGTCTGCAAATACGAACCATTATTTGTAGTTAATGCATTTTGACTGGCTTATTCACGCTAATGTTGACGCCGATGCTAATATAAGCCCCAACTTGTATTCAATGCGAAGCGGTGCACTAATATCAATGCTTCATTCGTCTGCTTGCAACTGTAACTTGACAGCAACTGTCAGCCAGACTGGAAACTGACTTGAATGCGAACAGATTCGGTGCAGAGCCCAATTCGCGCCAGCCGTGAATTCAAAAGTTCTATCTCATCTTTGTAGGTAGTAACGGATTTAACGGACTTCACGTCTACTAATTTTCATCCGGATGGACACCTAATGAAATGATGTGCAGTTCCCGCTCACGCAGCTCGGATTTCACCGTTGGATTTTAGAGCTTTGATCACTGCTGTGGATGAACCGGAGCCGGTGGCGGTCAGCTGGACATGGCCAGCTCACACCTGGCTGATCTGTCCCAGGCCTGGGAGAACTACATGGACTGCCGCGCGCAGGGCGCAGATCTGCAGGTGAGCAGTGAGAGCTAACTTAGTTACTAAGTAGACGATGAGCAAACTTTGTATGTGGGTTTGTCAAAGATTTGCTTGGAAGTTGGGAAAAAGCCTTAAGTTTGAAAGCTGTGTGTTTGCAAAGGTGTTCTGGTTTAACGTTAGTTACTAGACAAACAGATTAGTTCTGATTTACTTGATCTAGATCTGTATATTTACATGGGCGTTCTTGGTTACTAGACAAACAGATTAACGTTAACTTTCTGAATAACTAGATTTAAATTTGTAGATTAACTAGGTTGTTCTGGGTTACTGGAAAAACAGATTAACTAGTTCTGATTTACTACATCTACATCTATAGTCTTACTAGGGTGTTCTGGGTTATTAGACAAACAGATTAACTAGTTCTGATTTACTTGATCTAGATCTGTATATTTACTTGGGCGTTCTCGGTTACTAGACAAACAGATTTACTGTTTCTGAATAACTAGATTTAAATTTGTAGATTAACTAGGGTGTTCTGGGTTACTGGAAAAACAGATTAACTAGTTCTGATTTACTTGATCTAGATCTGTATATTTACATGGGCGTTCTCGGTTATTAGACAAACAGATTAACTAGTTCTGATTTACTTGATCTAGATCTGTATATTTACATGGGCGTTCTCGGTTTCTAGACAAACAGATTAACTAGTTCTGATTTACTACATCTACATCTATAGTCTTACTAGGGTGTTCTGGGTTATTAGACAAACAGATTAACTAGTTCTGATTTACTTGATCTAGATCTGTATATTTACTTGGGCGTTCTCGGTTACTAGACAAACAGATTTACTGTTTCTGAATAACTAGATTTAAATTTGTAGATTAACTAGGGTGTTCTGGGTTACTGGAAAAACAGATTAACTAGTTCTGATTTACTTGATCTAGATCTGTATATTTACATGGGCGTTCTCGGTTTCTAGACAAACAGATTTACTGTTTCTGAATAACTAGATTTAAATTTGTAGATTAACTAGGGTGTTCTGGGTTATTAGACAAACAGATTAACTAGTTCTGATTTACTACATCTACATCTATAGTCTTACTAGGGTGTTCTGGGTTATTAGACAAACAGATTAGCTAGTTCTGGTTTAATAAATCTAGATCTGTAGATTTACTAGGCAGGGTTCCCATGGGTCCTTGAAATCCTTGAAAGTTTGTGAATCTGATTAAAAATTTTCAAGGCCCTGGAAAGTTTTTGAAAATAAACAAACATAGATACAGGTCCTTGAAAATTCCATATTATTCCCTCCAGTCCGCTAATGTGTTATTTCTTTGTGGCCTACAAATACTAGCTTGCTTGATTTACGTTAGTTATGCACATTTATGCATTATGTTAAGTGTTTCCCACGTGAGGTACTTTGTGGTGTTCGTTGCCATGACGTTCACACGCACACTAAACTACTAAGATGGTACCTCAACGTTTCACGGACACACTGTGAAACTTTGCAAAAATAGGCTGAAACCGCTGAAACGTGATGCCTGGAAAATGCAAGTTTCAAGATATGTGGCTCACCAAAGAAGATTACAAAGAATGGCTTGCCAGAGATCCAAAGGATGTAATGTTGTATTGCTTTGCTTGTTAAAATAATGAAAAGCCATGAGGCAAGAAAAACTTAAGCATATTCATATATATTAAAACTTCTGGTTACATGAGCCTAAGCTCTTTTCAGTAAAATCCATGCAAAAGTCAGATCATTTTAGAATACAGTTGTATAGTATGTACAAAATATTATTCAGTTTTATGCAAAACAGAAATACAACAAATAGAATATCAGATTTCTGTCATATGGCCAAAAATAAATGCAACAAAAAAAAAAGCTTTTTTGCATAGTTGTTTGACACATGAAAACTGTAACAATGTATCTTACAAGGTGACGCGATGTAACCTTTGCTCTCACTTGAAATGTGTCCCCACATTAAGTCCTTGAATTTGAGAGTATTGGACCTGGAAGGTCCTCGAAAGGTCCTTGAATTTGAAGTTAACCAAGGTGTGGGAACCCTGACTAGGGTGTTCTGAGTTACAAGATATAGACCGCTTTATTAGTTCTGATTTACTAGATCTAAATCTGTAGACTTGCTAGAGTTTTTAGTGTTACTAGACAAACAGCTTAACTAGTTCTGATTTGCTAGATCTACATCTGTAGACTTATTAGGGTGTTCAGGGTTTCTAGACAAACAGATCACAACTAGTTCAGGTTTACTAGAACTAGATCTGTAGATTTAACAATAGGCTCTTCTGGCTTACTAGAGAGACTAATTTACCAGTTCTGCTTTACTAGATCTGTAAATTTACTATTTTGTTTTGGGTCACTAGACAGATGAATTGAATGGTTCTGATTTACCAGTTCTCAATCTGTAGATTTACTAGGGTGTTCTGGGTTATTAGACAAACAGATTAACTAGTTCTGATTTACTAGATCTACATCTGTAGACTTACTAGAGTGTTCAGGGTTACTAGACAAACAAATTAACTAGTTCTTGATCTATAGATTTACTAGGGTGTTCTGGGTTGCTAGACATATTTACTAGATTTAATGCACTAGATCTGTAGATAGGCCTATACTATTTTATTTTAGGTTACTAGCCAAACAAATTGGCTAGTTCTGATTTACTAGAACACAATGGTCCAAAACACAATAGTACTACGATGGTCAGGTGTATATTTACATCTATGATATAAGTTTTTTAAAATCACACAGCAAGAAACAATTTGCAGAACACACAAAGGTATAAATACTTTGATAATACACAGAGATAGCCCGCTTAAGCACTTTTTAATCATATTTGTCTTTTGCGTGTCTGCTGAGAGCAGCTGTCGTGGAGCGCCAGCCAAGAATAGTTCAGATTATGTGGACTGTTGGTTTGATTCTCACTGTACTTTGCTAGGTTGGCGTGTGATTAACAGTTAACTGTGAATTAATGCGTGGTTTTATTATAAGATGCACAAGCAAAGTGTCAGAAATAATCAGATTTGACAGTTCTTGATTGCCATCAGTGCATTTAGGCCGAGATCAGATTTTTGTCAATCATTTTGATAGACGGGTTTGGTGGATGTTCATGAAAGTTCACTTTGCTTTAGTTGGATTATTTAGCCCAAGCAGCAAAAACACATCCAGATTGACCTGTCAAAGCCCTTCTGGATGTTTGGGTGGAGTAGATTAAATGGTTAAAAGCCTGTCAACCAGGCTTAACTAGGTTTTCAGATTGAACTGTGAAGTTTTTTTCTACAGAATTTATGCTTACTGGATCCTGAACTTGAACATGAGACATCCAAGGATGAGTCTCTGTGCCGAATGAACACTTCACAGAAGCGCTTTAGAGGTGGCATTTAGGTGTCTGTGACACAGACTGTTTATCCCTCTGGGGCTGAAGCCCGCACCGGTGCGGTCTGTCTCGTTTTTTCTCGATGACCGTGAAAAGAACTAAAAATACTCTGTAATTTCTGATTGTACAGATAAGAATAAGATATCGTTCTAAACTTCAAAGGGTCTACTTTTATTTGTGTATAGTCATAATAACAACAAAATAATGTGCTGTACAAACAGGGTGCACTCTCTGCCGTCTCGGTCTCTGTCAAGGTTCTTCACAGACATGTAAATAAAACAACCTGTATCTCTTGGCGAATACTTGCCTCACAGACATGTATAAATATATGTACATTCATGCTGCTCACATATTATTGTAGCCCAGTTTGTGCTGATTACAGTGTAATAATCAGATTTTAGTCATGAATATGTTGAAAAAAACACAAATGTCTGGGCATATCAAAACTTCTCCAGGGCCCCAAAATCCCCTCAGACTCCAGAGAGTTAATGCCGCTCAGAGGTGGCTTCTGTGCCACCTTTGCACTGTATATTTGGAGTTTTAAAGTGTGTAATTTCTGCAATCTACCACTACCATGCAGTATATAGATGCAGTATAGGACAACCATATAGCCCCACCCCAACATTTCTGTGTCTTCATCACACTGTACACCACTGTTAGAGGGTCTCCTTGTCTTGATATTTATGTAAGCTTGTGGGTGTGTTTCTGTTCACGTGTGTTTGTGGCTGTGCGCTTCACACTTTCAGTTTCCTTCAATATGGTTTCACCGCGATGACAGTTCCTCTCATCGCCAGTGACTAGCAAACACTGTATGGCGACTGGGTCTCCCTCCCTGTTGTGATGCTGTTTCCATTAATTTATCCAGGTTCTTTCAAACTGCTCACTTATGTTCATGGGATGGAGTTGAATTTATTTAGGTTACTGAAATGAAGTATGGTTATGTTTGAAACGGCACACTCGTATACCTACACATGCTATTATTGCTTTATATAGTTTGTATATACGTAGATTTGTCTATGCACAGCTGATAAAATACATTTGCTTGTGTAGTAAACAACAGCCAAAGCACACTATACTGGAAACTGTATCCCATAATGCAATGTGTTTGAGCTTCCATTTCCAGTGTAATAGATGAACCAGAAGTAAAATCAACCTGTTTGAGCCTTTGTATGAGATGGAGATAAGTTCTAGAGTCAAAGTCCATTCACACCTAGAAAGATAACTACATTAGCATCCATACCAACAAACTATAACGTTCCGTTTATTATAAATAAAAAAAGTAGTCATTTGCCACTTTAAATGCTCAAGCTCTCTAAAGTCAGATGGATTTTGATTGGCATCTAGAAAAGAATCTTTCTGAAAGTGATTTCAGTGATATTTTGTGTATTGTGATTGCTGTGGTACGGGCTTCCCTGTTCTCACAGAAATAGAATGACTATAGTTATAGCTAATATCGTTTTAATTTGCTATACCTTTATAGTTATAGTTATTGTCCTTGATGTAAGTGGGCCTTTAGATCTGAAAGTTCAGATTTTAACAATGCTGAGTGTGCCGTGAAAATGTGGTTGATTAAACTGAATGCTGGAGAAAAAGGTCAGCCGTTATCTCGATGTGTTACACAAACCACACAGTTTCCATTGCATTATATGTGCTGGTGTTTCATTGGAAGACTTTCAACATGTCAGTGTTGCTTTAAATCAGTTGAGGTTTGTGTGAGATGTTTTTAGATTTGATAAGGGGGATGTTGTTCGCTGACAGGATGCTCACTGCTCTCACTTCTTGCTGCTTTTTATGTCTGAGTGAGTAACGATTCTTTTGCTCACCCGAGGAGTGTTTTTATTTTCCTCAAGATTTGTTCACTAAAGACATCGGTTGAGTGTGGGTAAGTTAGATCCTTAAAATTTGTAGTTGTTGAAAGTTTTCATGAGGTTGTCTAATGTTTAGGTGAAGAATCCAAAAGAAATCGCATTTGATTACTTGAGATTGTTGCATTTTCTCGTGAAGTGCAAATACAGTGATTGAGATTGAGAAGTCTGCTAGTTTAATCGGGTCTCGCTGTGAAGTCTGTCCATCAGATGTCACCAGTGACATCTAGATACACTCTTCCCATTGAGCTTTAAATGAACAGTTCACCCAAACGTGAGAATTCTGTCAACATTTATAGGCCCCTATGATTTCCATGATGCGAAAAACAATCATTAATGCGAAGAATCATGGAATTTCTAGAATAAATGCATAATGTCACAGAATTTGGCAAATTTTGGAGAAATAAATGAAAAGTAGAGCTGTACAGTTAATCACATCACAATATGGAATAACGTCTGTGAATATTAAAAAAGACAAGCTGTTTCGACATACATACACACAGAAGCTTGAAGTTCTTCACAACAACCTGTCAAAATAAAAGTTTGGCTTAACTTGAACTTGGCTATTGTACAGTTATATGTATATCTCAAACATTAATAATAATAATAATAATAATAATAACCATTATTAAAACCTTATTTAAGGAATATCACAGTTTTTCTTCTTTGTTTTATTACAGTAGACCTCTGTTGTGCAGTGCTTTGTTTGCCAGAAAATAAAAGCAATTAAGTTTTATTCTATTACCTTAAATAAATTCTTTTAGAACATTTTATGCCTTCATTTCAGTGTTTTTATAAGTCTGTATTAAATCATAAATCCAGAAAAATTAAATCAGACTCTGAAAAAAATTAAACATTTCATAGGGCCTTATTTTTGTAAAAAAAAAAATAATTCAATTGTTTAATGTTTAATGAATTCAATTGCTTAGGTATTGTTGATTATTAAATAATAATTTTACCATTGAAATGGAAAAAAAAATTTACTCACCTATATGTTGTTGCAAACAGTGATTTTAGGATGCACAAAATGTTGGGACAAAATTTTGATCCAGATTAGAATTAATGGCTGGAGATTATAGGGATAATCTGATTCTGTTTGGCCAATACTTTAGATCTTTACTTGGGTAACATGTCCTGTGGTGTGGCTTGCAGTGAACCTCCACCAGCATCTCAGTTCTGCAGAGTTAATCAGAAACATGGGTTTTTAATATTTTCATCAACTGATCGATCTCATCAGTTCTTTCTCTGAAAAACCAGCAGTTATGACTCATGAGAAAACAAATTCTGTGTGTCTGAACCGTTGATGCATCTGTATTGCTCTGCTCGAGATGTTTAAATCTACATCTGCATTGCTAAATATGTGAGTTCATCCTTAAATCTGCCACTGGCATTTCTAAATCACGTTTAAGCAATCGTTTGGTTCAACATCCTGTGTTTCTGCTTTTGTGAACTCTAGCGTGAGCCTCACATCTAGACTCTTCACCAACGCCCCACTTACTGCCAGATTGCACATTTTGCTTAGTGGACTAGTTAATTGACTCAGCGCTTTGAATAATTCATCTTTCTCTCTGGTGAGTCACGTTTCTACTGCTGGCTGTGATGTGATAGATGCTCTTTTCAGCTAGAGGTTGCTCTGGCTTATTTTAACTAGTCAACTAGTTGTTCAGAAAAGTCATTGTTTGACTCGTTGACTTCAGATTTTGTGTGCAGCTTCACCAGTGTTTGATGTTAAGTTTAAGTAGTTTTATACTCCAAATTAACTTGCTTTTGAACATTTTTGAAAACAAATTCACTGTATTTTCTTGCATAATTGCAAATATGTTTGGCTCTTACAAGTCGCTATGCCAAGGTATCGTCACTGTGAGTCGGTTTGTGGTCAGAAGAACCGATTGTGGTACAGGTTTTACCGCCATACTGTGTTTACATCATACTGCTCAGCCCTCATCTGAAATCATCTGACAGGCATGTAAATGCGTGTGTACATGTTTGTTTGTTTGTTTGTTTGTTTGGCTGGCATCTCTAAGTTGTTTAGACTTACTTCTGCAGTTCTTCATCCTGGTTCCTGGAGGAATGTGGAACTCAAAATTCTCCTCATGATGTTCATCATAAAAGCAAAGACCAAATTAGATCAGTCACTCACAATTATGACCGGAAAAAAACATTACACAACAGTCATCCTCTGTAAGAACGGGGTCATATGGCAGACTCGCTTCTCATAGCTGTCACCATCACGGGGCACAAATTTACAAATTTATCTACCTTGAGAAGCAGATTTATGCAACTTTACAGCTCACTGAATATTAGAGCTGCATAACCAATTAATTGAATTATTTATATTCAGTTACAGTTTTAGTGCTGGGCGATAAATTGATAACATTAATTATTGCAACATAATTTTCCGTGATAAAATGATATGAAGAGTGCGATAAATGTTTGATAATGTGTATGCACTAAAAGCGGAGCGAAACAGTGCTAACGGCACCACACGAGCCATTTATCCGCTCAGATCAAAGTTAAAACTGCCACGCAGAAACAGAAAGTCAGTCGTGGATAGGTTTGGGTATCGTTTGAATTTGATCAATTCTGCTTATCGATTCCGATTCTTTTCGATTCCAATGTGATTAAATAATGATATAAAACATTTATCCCGTGTCTCTTTTTTGCAAACCATTTAGTCGCAGCTGAATACCATGAACAAAAATCAACAGGCTACATAAAAACTGGACTCACAAAATAGAACTGCATAGATTCTGGATAAGTTGAGGGGGCTTTCTTTTCTTTTTCCCAATGGAAGTTGTGGTTCTCTCATGATTCTGAAGAAAAAACATTGGACAGCTAAATAAAATCACATGTAATTTAATGAATGAATGACTCAACAACTCACTCAAGATGTACTTGTTTCATTACTGGATGAATCGACATTCTTGAACAAATCTCTTCTATGATTCAAAGACAAATACATTTTAACAGCCCCTCTTTGCCACCTGGAGTAACAATGTAATTGATGAATCTTCATTTGAAGTGTCAAATTACTTTAAAAAGGTGATTTACTCTATTTTAATCGCTACCATACACATCAGAGTTTATATCTGAATTATAAACTTTTATCCCAGTACTTCTGTGATTTGAATGTTTGTAACAGAATTAATGATAGTGTGTGGTTGAAAAGACTGTGAGGCTGTTTCATTTGTGACAGATGACAGCTGCTCTCTTTAGGTCAACGTCAGTGCGAACGCAAATTTAAATGTTCAAATCACACTGATGTGATCGTACGCTGCACGGATGAACCAAGTGATCACAACGTTGTGATCGCACACATCAAAGGTTGAGGAATGAAACAGACGAATCATTGTAATTTAGGAATAGAATCACGTTGGTGTTTGAATCGTGTTTGCGATCTTTAACGATCTATTAAAGTAAAGTGCTTTGTCATGTAGGTGGTGACACGTCTCTTGCAACATAGCTATCACAGATATTATATTTAACTTTTTTGGCTTCTGATCGCAAATGTAGCCAAACTTTGGAGCGCTTACAGGTATCAACTTTAAAGATTTTTTCTACTGGCCTGGTCAGGCCAGTGGTTCAAATTTTTTACTTGCCCTGCCAACATTTTCACTGGCCCTGCCACAAAAAATAAAATAGTTGCTGTTATCATTGTTTTTGAACTATGTTATCTTGTATTCTAATAAATAAGCTTATGACATCAATATTTTAGATACCAATTCAATTTTACAATTCTCTATTACAATTTCGATGCCACAGCAAAAATCACTAGCCAAATATAAACATAAATATAAAGTTCAAACATTATTAAAGACAGGTGACAGCCAGTAAATAAGAACAAATGAACAAATTACAAGTAATAGAACAAATAAACATAGGCCTATTGCACAAATATAGAAATGAAATGATGCTTTAGGTTTTATGTTTGTACATGTTCAGGTACAGAAATTGGAAAATCACATATAAAATAACATTTGCATATTCTTCACTCTGTGTTGCACCTTGATTTTTCATAGCCATTTGAAATTAGAGGCAGCCACTGCATTTTAATCATGAATTGATCAAAAAAAAAAAAAAAGTGCAATGTTGATTTATATTAGACTGTATAATTTCAAAATCTGAAGCAAAAACAGAATGACCTGACTAGCTTTGTGAAATTATGCTACATAAAACATCGGCACGAAACCGAAACAGCAGACGGACTGAATGAGACGCAGTTTCACTCTCTGACAGCAGGCGGTGTTTATGGAACAGTGATACAGCGTTTCCTTGGTTACCACTGTAAACACGGCAGCGCTGTGCATTTAATTCATTTTAATTATACTCATTTAATATGCATTATACGGAGACAAGATGAAAAGAAAGCGCCATTTCTGAAAACAGCCATTTCCCCTCACAAACACATTCATATAAAATTCAATATTTGGATTTTCTTCCTGTATTTCACGCATCGTGAACAGAGATCTTGTTCTGCCTGCTACAGTATTTTCTCCTCTTTGTGTCCGTCTTCATTGTCTCTGGCCTCTGTTGACAGCTGTTTACAGACTAATTATAGTAATAATGTAATATTTCCACACAAATGGCATTTGGGAAAATGATTGCAGTGCAGTTTGTTTGCAAGCACGGAACAGAAGAAAGTCTGAAATAAAATCGGTGCATTTGTACTCCAGTGTATAAATTCCATATAGATTAATCTTTGTTAAAGCTACAAAGTTGCATGCCAGTATAGGTATTTTTACATAATTTACAAGTATGTAGCCTATTTGCCCGTTCAGGCAGCTCGCGCGTGTCAGAGACGTGGCTGTCTGTGCACAGTACTGAAAGGAGTTGTCTTTCGCGCCCAAATGCTTTTTAATTGCTTGAATTTTTTAATTAACAAGGCTTAAAAACACAAACACACGCAAATGCTGCAGTGGCCCGATCGGCAAGTGACAAATCTGTCTACTGTCCTGAACGTCTTTCACACTGGCCCCGGGCCATCGGGCACTCCTTATTGTCGAGCCCTGGCTTAGATTAGTGAGCAAGGTCCTGGCAGAATGTTAGTTCGGGTCCACACAGATGGAAAAAAAAAAAAGCGTATAGGAATCAATAGGTGGAATCAAAATTTTAATTTGACAACAATTATCTGATTTCTGACCTTTAAGAATTTGATTCTGCAATTGGAATCGATTTTTCGATTCCCAACCCTAGTTGTGGATCATCCAGGAAATTACACAGTATTAAGATTCATTCAGTTCAACTTTTGAACGGTGTAATTTTTATAAATTCAGTTATTAGTTTGTCTTGTGGAGAATATATGAACATCTGTTATGAGAAATAGCTTAATCAGGACAGTATTAAATAAACAATAACATGCAATTTTCATGATCCCTCTTATTTTTGTTGAAATTATTAACATTTTTCATATTCTGCAAGGGGCATGTAAATTTATGAGCACAAATGTGTGTATACAGTCATGGCCAAAAATATCAGCACCATTGGTAAATATGATCAAAGAAGGCTGTGAAAATTAATCTGCATTGTTAATTAATTAATCTGAAATCTAAAAATCTAAAAAAAATTAATCTGTAAAAAAAATTCACAAAAAATCTAACCTTTCATTGGATAATAATAATTTAAAATGGGGGAAATATCATTATGAAATAAATGTTTTTCTCTAATACACATTAGCCACAATTAACGGCACCCATTTATTCAATACTTTTTGAAACCTCCATTTGTCAGTTTAACAGCTCTAAATGTTCTCCTATAATGCCTGATGAGGTTAGAGACACCTGACAAGAGATCAGAGACCATTCCTTCATCCAGAATCACTCCAGACCCTTTAGATTCACAGCTCCATGTTGCTGCTTCTTCTCTTCAGTTCACTCATTTTCTACAGGGTTCAGGTCAGAGGACTGGAATGGCCAGCAGAAGCTTGGTTTTGTTCTCAGTGACCCATCTTTGTGTTGTTTTTTAGGTTTGTGTTTGGATTATTGTACGGTTGGAAGATCCAAGCATGTCCCATTATAAGATTTCTAACAGAGTCAGTCACTTATTGATTTTTTTATCTGTTGGTATTTGATAGAATCCATGATGCCATGCGTCTAAACAAGATGTCCAGGACCTCCAGCAGAAATATAGGCCCACAACATCAAAAATACAGCAGTATATTTCATTGTACACATGGGGTACTTTTTATCCCTGTGTTCAGCAAACCCATCTTGAGTGTTTGCTGCTAAAAAGCTCATTTTTTTAGTTTGATCTGACCATAGAAGCCAGTCCCATTTGAAGTTCCAGTCGTGTCTGATAACTGAATATGCTGGAGTTTGTTTTTGGATGAGCGAGGAGAATTTTTCTTGAAACCCTCCCAAACAACATGTGCTGATGTAGGTGCCAATATTTTTTTAAGGTTTTCTGACCCCGAGACTCAACTATTTTCTGCAATTCTCCAGCTGTGGTCCTTGGGGAGTCTTTAGCAGCTCAAACTCTCCTTCTCACCGTGCATTAGGATGATATAGACACACGTCCTCTTCCAGGCAGTTTCCTAACATTTTATGTTGATTGGAAATCCTTAATTATTGCCATGATGGTGGAAATGTGAATTTTCACTGCTCTAGCTCTTTTCTTAAAGCCGCTTCACTAATTTGTGAAGCTCAATTATCTTTTGCTGCACATCAGAAATATATTCATTGTGATGGATGATTAAGGGAATTTGGGCTTTGTTTTCCCTCCTATTTATATTTCTGTGAAACAGGAAGCCATGGCTGGATAATTTCATGTTCATAATCACCCTGGAGAGCTCAAAATTGTGAATATGAATCGGAATATACTTCAGAGATATTTTACTCAGAAGAATTTCTAGGGGTGGCAATAATTGTGTCCAACGTGTATTTCAGAAAAACATTTATTTCATAATGATTTTTCCCCCCATTTTAAATTCTTATTATCCAATGAAAGGTTAGATTTTTGTGAATTAAAAAAAAAAAAAAGATCAAAAGGATTAACAATGCAGATTAGTGCTGGGCGGTATACCGGTTCATACCGAATACCGGTGTTTAATTTTCTTATGATATGAATTTTTAAAATACCGGTGTCATTTAAATAACGCTCAGAACGCGACACTGTTTGATAGGGGTCTCTTTTCACTATTACATTCTGAAGCTGTAGAGCTAGTAAAACGTCGTGACACAGAAGAACTCATCCACAATATCCACCGCCCGCTGCCATCAGCTCCCGCGTCTCACACACGAGCGCGACTTTAGCACTATATTTAGCAACTTTCAAACCCTTTTAGAGGCTTTTTTCCATAGAATATACAAACTGACAAACCTAGCGACTTTTTTGGATAAACCTTAGCTATGGTTCAGTTGGAAGATGTCTCCAGTGCTGCCCCGCGAGCACGAGATCTGACTCCCGGCGCAGTGTCGCCTCTCTCGGCGTCTGTTCTGTGCAGCGAGCGGCAGAGAAGCACCGCATTCAGCTGGCCGTACCACAGCAGACTCGTCAGTAAATGAGTACAAAACAGCGTCTCCAAGCACTTTCCGCTAACTGACTGTTTGGAATTATAAATAATGAGCATAGTTCGTCTGTTAATATTATGCACTTTTTAAAATTTTTATTTAGTTTGTTACTCAGATGCAGGCAGTGCGCTGCATGAGACAAAAAAGTAATATAGCCAAAACCACCGCATAGCCGCTCTTTAGTGTAACATTAGATGCATGTTGATTTTATCAGACGATGTCGTGATTATAAATGAGAGTGACTCCTGGTTAACATGTATTAATGAGTCGTGTTTAGTCACTATTTAGTGTGGAATTTTTGTACAATATTAGCACATCTTGACAGTAAAATAGGGTATTCTAAGTCAATCTACTGCAGTTTTTCCTCTCTCAATCAGTAGAAAATGTGGTTAACACCCGGTCATGCATGAAAAAAATAAATACCGTCATATACCGTGAAACCGGTATAATTTTGAAAAATACCCTGATATAAATTTTTGGTCATACCGCCAAGCACTAATGCAGATTAATTTTCACAGCCTCCTTTGATCATATTTACCAAGGGTGCCGATATTTTTGGCCATGACTGTATGTGTGTGTATTAGGGTTGGGTACCGAACTCTGTACTTTTAAGGGTACCGACCGAATTGCGTCGGTACTACTGAGTATCGATTCGCATTAAATTATTCGGTACCTAATTTCGGTACCTGAGAACGCATTTGGGCGCTTACGAGAGAGACAGAGAGAGAGAGGGAGAGGCCCTGTGACTTGTCACCCCTGCAACTCTTTAAAACACAACACACAGGGCAAACCGAAATGTTCTGAAGTGTGCTTACATTTATAGGGTCATATGGTTTCCGCAAAAACGCGGACAGGATGGCGGAGTCCATTCATAAAAACGGAATTTACTCTATAGTGCGGAATGCCGCAGAATTCGTCAAGTTTTGGATGAATAAAAGAATGTCTGTCACTTAATTTGAATCGCGATATGAACTAGCGTATGTGAATATTAAAACGCAAAAAGACGGTTTAAATATGAATCCTGCATGTTCCGTTAGCCTCGGTATGTACCGAGACGCGGTTGTGTTTACTACACAAATACTGAAGCACACGTGAACTCTGCATCTCACTACATGAACACATGAACTTACAGGCTGTGAGAGTCACTTCATGAGAATTTTACCGTTTCATTTGAGAAAACTAGCATCATATCAAACTGTATACACTCAGAAACTTCATGGCAACCTGTCAAAATAAAAGTGCGGTTTAACGTAACAAAAATTACTCTTGTATTACTTTTGTACAGTATAATGTACGTCTTTATATATTCCATTTACTGACAAATTTAAATAAAACAATTAAATGATAAAAGGAATTATTACAACCACATTAACAACTTAATTGTAGAAAAAAATCAAATTATTATTAAAACATTTTTAAAGGAATATTCACACAATTTTTCTACCATGTATTAACAGTAAACCTCAATTTGTTTGCCAAAAAATAAAAGGGTTTCATTTTCATTGGATTAAAAATAAATAACTGTTTCATGCCTTCATTTGATTATCAGAAAAAAAAAAAAATGTAGGGCTCTATTGTTCAAAATGTTGAAATTGAGAGTTTTGGACTTATTTTTTCACTGAAATACATGTTTTTCTTATTACACAGAGAGTAAAGTACCGAAAAAAGGTACCGTTGGGTACCGGTACCGAATTTCAGATACCGATACCGGTACCGTACCGGTTCAAATGTGAAGGGTACCCAACCCTAGTGTGTATATGTGTGTATTTATTTTATGTGTACGTGTGCTAAAGCTAAAATTCAAGGAAATCTTAAAATTAAAAAAAAAAAAAAAAATTTAAATAACTTTTCAATAAATGCATGATTTTTCCAAAGTCAGCGAGTAATCCTGATCTCAATATTGATGAAAATCATGATTGTTTGTCATAATCGAGCAGCCCTATGGAACATACTCAATTTTAGTGCAAAAATATGATTTTTACATCTCTTTGAAACTGTGTTTTACTGTACATGCAATCTAAGCGTTGAGTTGTTTTCTGCATGCTGCACAAGCTTTAACTTTTCTTATAACGTTTTGATCTAATCCTCGACATCAGATCTGTACAGTCTGAGTTCACGTACAAAACACTGCAAGCAAAAACAAGATCTGCTTTTTGACCTTTTTTTGCAACAGAAGGAAAATGACACTTCTGCAAACCCACCGTAGTTATTCTGTGACCGGCTCAAGTTTACAGTGCCGACACTAACATGTGTGACTTCCTGTGCTGCATGTGTGTCAGAGTGATGGAAATGGGGTGAGAACGTGTTAATTAGATGCTGCCCAGTTTTCCTGCCAGGCTCATGAAAACATATGATCCTCGGCAGTCTCTCGACTAATGAACTAGTGTTAAAATGACTCAAACCCAGATAATGAACTGATAAAAACACCATGTTCTTTGAAAACATGTGCATTTGAAGTAGGGGTGTGCGATATGACGATTTTTGATCGTGGACGATAAAAACGTTTCCACGATCTGCTTTTGAAGAAATATTGTAGTATCGTGCTACAGCGCACATTCTATCAACTGCAGTTCTTATTCCTCCGTCTCAATATACTGTACATTATTCGGATCTGCTTTAAAGCCTTGCCGTTTTATTCACGCGTCGGTCTGACGTGCGCTTTTTCTGAGCCCGTGCACCCGAAGCGCGCGTGCTAAAGCCTGTCAAAAAGCGCCTGATTACTGAACTAAGTTATCTTGTGCACTAATACTGTCAAAACACACAAGGTTTATGTATAGACTCCGTTGCTTATGTCTAAAATGAGTAAGTAAACAGCTGAGAAAAAACGGATGCGTGCCTCTGTATATTAGATGCGTGCATGTCTTAAAGGGGCAGTACTGAACATGCTGCCGACTGTCATTAAAGGGATAGTTCACCTTAAAATTTAATGTCTTTCATTATTTACTAACTCGCATGTTGTCCCAAACCTGTATTAATTTTTTTCTTGTGCTGAACACAAAAGAAGATATTTTGAAGAATGTGGGTAACCAAATAGTATCTGGTCCACATTGACTTTTGATAGAAGGAAAAAAATACTATGGAATAAGTCACTGGGGACCAGCAACTGTTTGGTTTTCCATGTTCCTCAAAATAGCATTTATGTTCAGCAGAAGAAACTCATTCAGGTTTAAAGAAACTTTTGAGTGAGTAAATGATGGTATAAATATAAAACTTTTTATTTTGGGGTTAATTATTCCTTCAATGTTAATAAAACACCAAAACACAAGGAGAAAAATCACTCACTACTCTTGACTGAAAAACGTTAATACAGTTGATTTAATAGGAATCAATCTATATAGTGTTTTATTTTTATATTTGTTGATTCAATTTATTGAATGCTCCTGCTAAATACACCTATTGTACCTGAAAATAAAACACTGTTTTATTTGTATAGTATGTGTATTTGTAATGTGTATCTTTGTTCTCATTTTTTAATAACAAAGATAAAATAATGACAAAGATTTTTATCTTCGCCCACTTTGGCCTAAATATCCGCCATTCTTTTTTTTATATTTTTGTTACCTTGAAAGGTTTTGTCTTTATAATAGGGAAATTAGTTTGGCTGTAATGCTCAGACAACTTGCAAAATAGTAAAACCAACATGTCTAAGAATCGTGATAAAATCGTGATTTTTCTTAAAAATATCGTGATATTATATTTTTGCCATATCGCCCACCCCTAATTTGAAGTCTTCAACATCAAATGTAGTATGTGCAATAGTGTGTACAATTACAGTTGTCAGTTTGGCAGCAATTGAAAGCTTCAACAATCAAACCTGATCTTGAATTGTTTGCCCCACACTTGTCCCGGCATTTCTTGTTAGTGATAACAAGATCTTTGTTTTTCATGGCCAATTTTGAATGCATATGTTTTACAAGCAAATGTAAAAAACTTTATGATTTTAAGCAACAGATGAGTATGAGTATATGGAAAAAGATGTGTATTTGCTCTAAGTGGAAGCAAATTAGGTTCGTTCACAAGCTTTAAATCAAAATACAACTTTATGCTTAGTGCAAGTGTATGCTTTAATTAAATGAGATTATTTATAATGAATCATCATTTGTGCGTTGACGCTTTGTTTGAGAACGTGCCGCCACGTATATGTGCATCAAATGTATTTCCATTAAAATCATCAGTGTCCATCCACTCCGGCTCCCCTGATATTAGTGCTGCTGTTCATGTTTTGTGGAGTTCACTAGAGTGACAAACAGAGCTGACCGGAAACGCAACCTGTTCCTGTAAATGGTGTTTCCCCCTCCCCTTGTGTATCCAGAGAGACTATTAGTGTTTTGAGAAGCCCAGATCTTGGGTCACATGAAATTTGGGAAATTCTTATCCATTGTGACCTCTTGGAAAACACTGTAAATAAGACTTGAGAAGGGCAGCAGGCTCTGAATCATTACAGTCATGAGACTATTGCCGTGTCCAAAGCCAAATACTGTATAGTAGCTACTACATTTGGTTTGAATTTTGCTTTGTGACTGTAAAAAATTACTGTACATTCTATGTAGTATGAATGAAATTTGCACGTACTACATAACCATAGTCCGTGGTTTATATTTTAATGCTCTAATTTTGTAGATCATTGGTCTCAGGGGTTTTAGATTAGGCTGGTTAGCTTTAGTAGTCAGCTCCTGCTGCTAGATGTAAGCCCTTGTTTTGAAGGGCTCTTAGAAGTGTTAAAAGTGCATTTTCCTGTCTGCTATTATTGATGTCATAGCTCAAGATAGTCACTACAGTGAGAGTTTGAGACTGTGTTTGTTCTGGTGGAGAGCCATTCAGTGTTGACTTCATTGTCCTGCATCTCCTGAGTGATTTGTCACATGACATTTACAGCTCAGGTGATTGGTTCAAAAATCTGTATGTGGAACATGAGTGACTGTAAAAGATCCCTGTGAGCAGAGGAACTTTGCATCCCATGATCTGTTTGTTCAGTCAGATTGAACCTTGATTTGATTCTGCATGAACTTCTCTCTCTCTTAAACTAGTTAGAGCTGCATCCTCCTTGCTTTCCTGTTTCTCTGTCCTTCTGTTTAATTTTTGTTTTCCTGTCATGTTCATCTTCTGTTCGTCTCATCCCGTCTGTCTCTTTCTCTCCTGTGTCCCATGTTTCCAGCCTCTCGCTGTCCATTGAGTCCCTCACCATCATCTTCTGCTCTGATTCAGATAGTGGGACCCTGATTGTCTGGTGAGTGTCTGAAACCTGCGGAAGGTCATGACCTCTGCCGCCTTCAATAACCCTGCCTTGAAAACCTTTGATACTACTAACAAAGTGTGTGGACACTAGATCAAAGTGTGTTAAACTGTTTCAAATAGGCTGATGCTGGTGGTCTGTGACTCGCTATTTTGGGATATAGTAGAATATTTTAAGGGAATAGTTTGTCTAAAAATGCTAATTCTATCATTGTTTTTTCACCTTCGTTTGTATTTATTTATTTATTCTGGGTTGAAATATGTAAAATTCTTGACTGGTTTTGTGAGATTCATCCATTTAGGACAAGATAGTGTGTGATCTGAGGCACAGCCACAGCTTTTTCAAGTGAAGATTATTATAAGGGGTCATTTGAGGTGACTGAACACGAAAACTAGGAAGTGTTTTGTTTGCTGTTGAAATAGGTCGAGTCTGTAGGAAACTGAGTCACTGACATAAGCTCTAGACATGATTTTACAGTAATTTTGATAGATGATTGATGATTTCTATCACAATATCTCCTGAATAATGCAGAGAGCAGAACATATGAGAGAAAATGCTGAAAAAAGTGCACATTTCCTTTTTTTGGGCTGTTGATTTGGCTGTGTTCTTGACAGTTATTTTTGAGATTCACACAGAAGAGACGTCATGTTTGGGATTAAATAAATTTGATAATTAATGTTCAGAAGAATTTTTTCTGTGAGGACAATAACATTGTTTACATTTTTTTTGGTTTGGCACTTAATTTTTAACTAAATAAATTGATACACTAATTGTGTGTGGTTGTAGGTTTGCAAAGGGGAAAATGTCTGGTAAATTTCTAACTTTCCAGAATTTTTGGAAACTTTGCAGGATTTTTGGGAAATTTTTGGAACCCTTGGAAAGTTTCGAGAAATTTATTGGAAAAATTCTGCCACTTTGCAAGCCTATGTGGTTGTATATTTTGCCATGATTATTAATCAAAACTTAATAATTTCAATAGTTCAGCGATGAGTTTTTAAGTGATGAATTCTTTTTTTTTTTGGCCAGTTTTGTCCATATGAAATGCTTTTGTAGAAGCTGTGGATTAGTAAAGCGACTCCCGCAGACCCGCGCGTGCGGTCTGACAGCTGGAGGATCAGTCAGAGCTGCTGTCAAGCCTGTGACCCCATTAACACACATCCCCCACGGTTACTAGTTAAAAGGGTCATGTGACCGGTCGTCTGCAAATCCTGGGAAGATCAGACATTCAATCACATGCCTGTGATTTCAGAAGTATAGGTATTTTATTATTTAAATGGTGGATCATTAACAGTAATGCTATACACATACATACAGTGGTGTGAAAAAGTGTTGGCCCCCTTCCTGATTTTTACATTTTTTGCATATTTGTCACACTTAAAAGGTCAGATCATCAAACAAAATTTTTTTTTTTTTTCCTATTAAATCATGACAGAACTGTGATTAACCACATTATTTCAGAAAGCTGAGTTAAATTTCACGAGCCAAACCCAGGCCTAATTACTGCCAGACCTGTTGAATCAAGAAATCACTTAAATAGAACCTGTCTGACAAAGTGAAGCATGTTTAAAGAGCAACACGTCATTCTGCGATCTTAAGAAATTCATAAACAGATGAGAAACAAAATTGTTTACATGTATCAGTCTGGAAAGGGTTATAAAGCCATTATCCACAAATAGAGAAAACTTGGAACAGTGGTGAACCTTCCCAGGAGTGGCCGGCCTACCAAAATTACTCCAAGAGCACAAAGACGACTCATCCAGGAGGTCATAAAAGAACCCAGAACAACATCTAAAGAACTGCAGGACTCACTTGCCTCAATTAAGGTCAGTGTTCATGATTCAACAATAAGAAAGAGACTGGGCAAAAACAGCATCCATGGGAGAGTTCCAAGGCAAAGCCATTGCTGACCAAAAAGAACACAAAGGCTCGTCTCACATTTGCCAAAAAATATCTTGATTATCCCCAAGACTTTTGGGCAAATATTTTGTGGACTGATGCGACAAAAGTTGAACTTTTTGGAAGGTGTGTGTCCAGTTACATCTGGCATAAAACCAACACAGCATTTCATAAAAAGAACATCATACTAACAGTCAAACATGGTGGTGGTAGTGTGATGGTCTGAGGCTGCTTTGCAGCTTCAGAACCTGGATGACTTGCTATAATTGATGGAACCATGAATTCTGAAGGAGAATGTCCGGCCATCTGTTCGTGACCTCAAGCTGAAGCGAACTTGGGTTCTGCAGCAGGACAATGATCCCAAACACACCAGCAAGCCCACCTCTGAATGGCTGAAGAAAAACAAAATGAAGACTTTGGAGTGGCCTAGTCAAAGTTCTGACCTGAATCCTATTGAAATGCTGTGGCATGACCTTAAAAAGGCAGTTCATGCTCAAAACCTTCCAATGTGGCTGAATTACAACAATTCTGCAAAAAAGAGTGGGCCAAAATTCCTCCACAGCGCTGTAACAGACTCATTGCAAGTTATCGCATACGCTTGATTGCAGTTGTTGCTGCAAAGGGTGGCACAACCAGTTATTAGGTTTAGGGGGCAAGCACTTTTTCACACAGGGCCATGTGGGTTTGGATTTTGTTTTCCCTTCATAATAAAAAACTTCATTTAAAAACTGTTGTGTTTATTGTGTTATCTTTGATTAATATTTAAATTTGTTTGATGATCTGAAACATTAAAGTGTGACAAACATGCAAATAAATAAAAAATCAGGAAGGGGGCCAACACTTTTTCACACCACTGTGTGTGTGTGTATATATATATTATATGTTATTGATTTGATTTGATTTGATTGGCTGAAATATGACCCTTGACAAGTTCTCGACAGACTTCATGAGATTCATTCATAATACTACTACTACTACCAAGATGTATGAACCTCACAAAACCAGTTAAGAATTTGTCATATTTTAAGGGTCATATTTTAACCCAAAATAAAAACAAACAAATAAATTAATAATAATGATGATGATAATAATAATTTATTTATTTATCTATCTATTATTTATTGATTTATATTATTTTCTTGTTTTTTATTTTGGGTAGTGTGTGTAGTATGTGAGGCACAGCCACACTCATGTAGATGCATGTTTCCCTGCGTCTGGCCTCTTACTCACTCACTCGCTCATGTGAGTGGAAGTTGCTCCATGTAATGTGATTTATTCTGTGTCTGTTCCAGTAAATGGAGAAACAGAGACGTCTTTGGGTGTTTTGAGAGCTCACTGGTCGACTGAATGAAGGAAAAGACTTGCTGATCAAAACTGGTCAAAGGCAATGCGTGTCTCATTTTGATACATTTGTGTAGAAATATAATACATTTATTGCTCATTTGATGTACTTCTAAAGTGCACAATGCACAGCTGCCTTGCAAGAGCATTTTTCTGGTGCTTGCTCAATTAAATCAGCACTATTTTTACCATCATTCAAAAGTTATACGTTTGATCAAACTCCTAACCAAGTGTCTATACTAAACTGTGCTTTCTTCAGAAAATGCAAACATCTAATTTGTCTGTGGAATCAAATCTCATTCATTACAGAGATGTATGTTGTTGTTTTCCTCTGATTTCAGGTCAGTCTTCAGTGTTTGGAGAGTTTTCTCTGCACGTTTCACTGTGTGCGACAGCTCCGTGACCAGAGAGCAAAGGATGCGCTCAAATTCTGGTAAGCCCTCTGCTTTTTCAAGATGATCCAGATGTCTAAGTGTCTTCAGTTGACAGCCTGTGTTCAAAGAAATAGTTACTCAAAAAAATTGTGAAAATCATGTTTTCTTTTGATCACGTCTGTCAAGCAGAATTTTGAATAACATCTTTGTTGTTTCACTGAAATTCATCTGGGTTTTTTTATGTCACCAAATAAAAACACTGACTCCCTGCATCCTTGAGATATTTTAAGCACAGATCACAGTTCCTGATCAGTGTTTTTTTGTGTAATTTACCCAATTACAGATTTGCCCTCAGTCAGTTGAACCTTGTTTAGATGAACTAAAATCATAGCAAGCAGCGATAGAGCTCATGATAATTAGCATTGTGTTGAGAGAAGCTGATCGTTTGAGGCGAGTGATAAAAGGCTTTCTTTGTCTGGCCGAGTGGCTACATGCCGTGTGCTCAATTAAGTGTGTTTTCTCAGCTCCTAATCTTTATCTTGTGATCATGTGCAGTTCCTGGAATTTTAGCCGAGACACAGGAACTGGACAAAGCTACAACCCGTCTGATATGAATGCATAAGTGTGCGATTTATTGCATATGAAACCCTTTGACCCGTTCAAAACCTTTATCTGCTTTGAGTGAGATAATAAAGTAATTGCTTTGTTAAAGCGGTAACACTTTACAATAAGGTTCATTAGTTAAACATTAGTTAATATATTAACTAACATGAACTAACCATGAGCAATACATTTGTTACTGGATTTACTAATCTTCGCTAACGTTAGTTAATAAAAATACAGATGTTCATTGTTAGTTCATGTTAGCTCACAGTGCATTACCTAATGTTAACAAGATTTTAATAATGTATTAGTAAATGTTGAAATTAACATTAACAAAGATTAATAAACGCTGTATAAGTGCAGTTCATTATTAGTTCATGTTAAATAATGTAGTTAACTAGTGAACCTTATTGTAAAGTGTTACCGTTAAAGCAATAGTTCACCCAGAAATTAGAAGTTGCGAGACTTATTCACACTTTTGTTCTTGCAAACTTGTTGGATTTCCTGATTTTCCGTGGATATTGAATCATTTTCCTCTGTCCCATGTTACCATTGGCATACTGGCAAACTGGGACAGGGAGATACTGGTAAAGTGGGACAGCATATCAAGTTATGAGTTTATTATTAACTTGCATAGCAATTGTAATGATAATGAAATGGAAGTGTAGTGCCATGTACATAATATAGGTTATTTACTGTACATGTGTGTATTGCACAGTGCAGAGTATTTGCATTTCATGAAATGTACAGAGCTTAACAAATTTATTAGACCACCACCCAATGTAAGTTTTGTGCCACAGCTGCCCTAAACTAACAGTACTGGTGATTACTAAAATCATTTTTTATGTTTCTGTAATGGTTAATCCACCAGTATGTGTAAGCTGTTCAGTCACAGTAGTGTTTCTAATGCTAAAATGTAATTATTGTTGTGATTTAATGGATTCAAAGATAGATCGCACAAAAATTTTATCAAAGCAGGTAACAACTAGAAACTATCTAGAGGTCAGTAACAACAGAGACTGTGGAGAAGTACATGAAAACAATGCCAGCAAGAATGCAAGCTGTTATCAAGGCTAAAGGAGGCAGCTTCCTAATATATTTGTGTTTTCTCTTTAATATGACAGGTGGTCTAATAAATGTAAGCGCTGTAATTATATCTTGTAATTCTGAATTTTTAAGCTTGCAAATCTGACAATTCTGCAATTCTTACTTATTTTTATCCCATGGTGGGAACTAGCTTCCATAATCTACCATTGTACTGATATGAAAATAATACTTGGAAAAAATTACTAAGTACTTAATATTTCTTAATTTTGCTTTTGACCAAGGTAAGAGACATCAGTAACACTTTACAAGTTTCAGTTTATGAACATGATCAGAAAGGAACATGAAAGAAGATATTTTGAAGAAAAGACACTGGACATGGACTTTTTTCAAAATGTCTTACTTTCTTCAGTTGAAAACAAATTGAAGTCCTGTGGGTTTGGAACAACATGAGTAAATGATGACAGAACGTTAACTTTAACATTAGTTAATAAAAATACAACTGGTTATTGTTAGTTCAAGCTGGCTCACATATAACTTTTGATTTTAATAATGTACTGTATTAGTAAATGCTGAAATTAGCATTAACTAAGACTAATAAATGCTTCATGTTAACTAATGTTGTTTACTTGTTCAGTTTGAAAATAACAGTATTTAAAAAGATGGAATCCAAGCGAACGTTTGTGCAAAATAAGATAACATGGTTTGTAGAAGACTAAGATTTGTTTTTACTTAACAGGATTGTTTCAGCGTCTGGCAAATGGCAGGTTTATCATCTAAGCTTTACTACAAAATTGAATTACTCCGAGTCACCCCCAGGCCTGACCAGAAGTTTGCTTCCCAGCCTGCCCCTGTGCGACCATGTGACATCACATGCTTTCATGTGATGCACTGATCAACTCAAAATCTGGAAAGCTTCCCTCTGAAATTCCGATTTAATGGAATTTACGGAGCAGGACAGAAAATTCAGTCATTAGTGAAGCGTGGAGGCATGCAGACGCAGGCTTGATTCTTGCGGTTTAGAAGCTACTATGACCGTGAGTGGAATATGTGGCTGAAACACTGCAGACGATGATGGAGATTTTGAGTTCTATTGCGAGCTGCTTGTAGGAGGTACTGCCGGTCGGCTGGAATAGAGTGGGTGTTTCTGGATATTGTAGATTTTAATGGAGGCGTGTCTTTAAAGGAAATTGTGTATTTGAGCATTGTGTGAGACAGAGCACGTATGTCTTTAAGGGGGCCAGTATGGCCATATTAAATATCCACGAGGAATTGACTATTTTTGGAAAATTCCTCTTTCTTTTTTTAATAATACATAATGAGCATCATATGTATGATGTGTGTGTGTATATATGTGAAATGTTTTTTTTATTTTTATTTTTTTATTTATATTTAAAAATAAAATTTATGGTTTAACATTTGAAAATGACAAATTATTTAATGTAATTTTACACAATTTTACTGTAAAATATTTTTTTTATTATTATTATATTGTTTTTCTTAACAATTTAATTCAACAGTGAAATATAATATATTAATTAGATTTTTATTATAAAATAATATAATGTATTATTATTAAGAAAAAAAAATTGTAATTAGATTTTTTTTCTCCAACTTGTGCAAGCCTAATATACACACACAGTATAATCATAGTCTTTTTGTGAAAATATCCTTTCATTTTTTCTTTTGATTTTTGGGGTTTAATATAATGCGTAATTATTGCGATCATCTTTAATATCTTCAAAGTAATGAGGTTAAATCAATGTCTGGGAATTGTTACACTTATTGTGACCATTTGTTCTGCTATCTGTGGTTTGGTAAAGTGAGACGGCTGAAGTCCTGTCCAGCGGTTGATGTGGTGGATGGAATAACTGGTTGATGCGATACAGTACGCTGGGTCAGTGTCTGATGACAGGATCTGCTGTCCGTGTCCATGAAGCCTAATCTTGTTGCGTAACATCACTGTAGTTCCTGTCAGGTCTCACATAGTCATAGTCTGTGTGCATACCATAACCTACATTTCACTGATCAAGTTTGATTAGTTATCTGCATTATTGATAAGACTGAACTGGTGGGGTCAAATGGACTGCCAGTCTTTGTGAGATATTGGCAATATTGATCACTTTTTTTTATTTATTTATTTATTTTTTTGTGATAAAACCTAGGAAGCTCCTTTATAGACAGCATCTGATCTGCAAAGGCTGTTGACAGATAGACAGACTGCATAATTAATTACATGTAAACATAAAAAAAAAGTACAAGCACACTAGATTATAACGATAGCAGATTTTCTTGTTTAAATTCATTTATATAGAAGAATTTATGGGATATGAAACCAACTGAGCAGTTTCACTTGTTTTTATTTTGTTCTTAATTTATACAAAAAGAGAACTTCAATGTATGTGAAACTAAAGCAGAGCTGTAGCAGGTTCCAGCAGGTGATTTACATGCATTCGTGCTCTGGTTTTCTCTCCTCCATCAGCTCGGACATGAGTGGGGCCAGTAACACCCTGGCACGGGAATTCCTGACCGATGTGCACCAGTTGTGTAGCGCGGTGGCCCAGCGGGCCGACGACGAGGAGGAGAGTCACATGGTGGCGCTGGGAGAGTATCTGGTGCGGGGACGTGGGTTCCTGCTCCTCAGCACCCTGGACTCTGTCATCGACCAGGTCAGTCAGAGAAATGAACCTTAAAGCCTGCTAAAGCATCTAGATGATCAGCAGGAGCAGAACTTTACTGAAAAACCTGTTGCACAGAATCTACTGCATATCTTGTCGTCTGAGTGATAATTTAGACTTTTTTGCGAGTAAAAGGTTTTTTAGTGTAATTGTACAAACGTTCGCCTTCAGCTCGTGCTTCACGCGTCTTTTTGCTGTCAAATCTTTACTGATTTTTTAAAAATAAACATAACTTTTAGATTTTTTAGAAAAATGATCAAATATGATCCATCAGGCCTTCGAGGAATGTTTATTTGTTCATCTCTCAATCATCATTGTATTGCATTGCATTATGTTTTGATTACCAAACTAAGCATTTAAAAATCATTTTACTAAGACATATTGTTGGAGATATAGAGTGATGACTGATATTCATGTCATTTTATGTATCTTTCATACTGTTATAAAGATCTCATTGTTTTTCATTACAAGAATTTCATAACTTTTTGGCCAAATGAACATTTGAACAAATTGAATATTTAATATTTAGTTTTATTTCTTCTCGATGAGCTCCATGTTCTCACTATATCTTATTATATGAGCCTTAAACGCCTGCTATGTGTAAGATACTTAACAAAAAATACATGCAAACTTTTTTAAATGCAAGATTATTATTATTATTATTTTTGTCCAAAGGTTCAATAAACTGGTCCGTTACAAAAAAAAAAAAAGATGAGAGATTTCATGTTAGGCTTTACAGGGATAAAGCAGTACACATATTAGATTGTGTTAATCGCACACATGATTGATGTGTATGGAAAAACGTAATTGAAAAATACAATGCAGAATGTGTCTCTTTTATTTTGTTGTCGCGCTCATCTCTGGAAAAAATGACTGGATAATTCCTGGAAAAGTCATGGAAATGTATTAGTAGTAGTGTTATTTAGGGAATTCCTGTCCAAATGCTGGCGTTGTTCAGAAATAGTATGGTGATATGTCACAGTCACAACAGAGCTGAATAGCTTTCCTGAATGCTTCATGCATTCACATTAATACTGCATACAGTGGACCTTAAAAGTGCTTTCTTTATGCAGTAACTTAAGTTTACTTAAGCGTCCATGCATCAAAATCTCAAAATTTCAGTGTGTTTCGATTAATTGCCCATATGTATATATCTTTTCAGTTCTATATGAAAAAAAAAAAAAGATTATTAGTGAAGCTTAATGTTGGATCTGTGTTCCTGCTGTAATGTCTTTTCTATGGACCTCAGCCTGCTTACAAACTTAATGAATGGAACCTGGGAATATACTCTTGCTGTTTCTTTCGTGGTCTTTCCTTGCAGACACAAGGAAGGGGAAAGAAAGTCTTTGCTTAGAGCAGTGAAGCCCCTAAATACAGACATCCATGTCTCTATTGACACTGCAAGTGAGCTACACGATTTGACAGAGCAAAACTGAAAGACTCTAGCTAGTGAGCGTTAATTGTTTTGGATGTTTGCAAATGCTTTATATTACATGTAGACAAGAGTTTCTATAGTTGACTAAAACAAACTAAAACCATTGTTACTTGAAAATAAACTTTACTTGAAATAAATTTAAAATATATTTGAAAACCTTAACATTTAATTTCAGCATATTTAATTTCTCGTTTTCATTTAGTTCAACTTGATGTACTAAAATAACTAAAACTAAAATAAAAAAAAATATAGACATTTTAAAAGAAGAATGATGACAAAAACACAACCAAATTACTAAAACTTCAAAATTAAAATTAAAACAAAAATATATAGAAAACAAAGAATTGAATTCAAAATATTAATAAAAAATATTATCCCAACAATATTAAAATGACACTGATTTAGACGCAGTATGCAGTAATAACATTTCTTAAAATCAGTAGTCTATTTATGGTGTCCAAATTGGTGATTTTGAGGTGGAACTAATTTGTTTGGCAGATGAACTTCTGGAACTTCTCCTGTGAGTAAAGTTTGTTCCATGTAAACGGTTCCTTTGCTTTCCTTTTGCGCATTATGCAAAGATGTACTTCCTAGCAATGCGGTTATGACATTTTAAATGACTGGGGCTATACTTTTGGAACTGTGCTTTTCAATATATTGATATTGCCTGGCACCAAGTACATCCTTTGTTAGTTCATTACTATTTTGTATTAATTAATTAATTATTTATATATATTTTTTAAACCGACAGATAAGTCAAAATAATTTTCTGTGCTATTTATCAACAGAATTTTTCGCATGATGTCGAAGGAAATGACAAGTGGTTTATTTGATCGCGAGTTTTTCTTCAGACCCCTTTCTGCCGCCTCTACTTCTTTCTCTCTTTGAAGTGAGAGTTCTTATGAATCATGTCTGGAGTGGTTCTCACTCACAAGACATGGGCCTTTTCTCTGAACTCAGCACTGCTTAACTATCTCTCAACACAACATCAATCGCCTGTGTGTTTGCATAGTGGTGGGTCAATATGGGTCCCTAGCCACTTTGCTAATTAGCTTATGAGTATGCTGCCAGATGCTTGTTTACTTAGGGTCACACAGCACTGTGGCACGCAGCCCCCTGTATTTGCTTTTAATTCACATGTGTCAGGGTGCTTTCGCTTCTCCTTGTGAGGAATGCTATCTTGCTCAGGGTGGAGCCAGTATTTAGAGGCTTGCTGTTCAGCAAAACCTGTATTTGTCTTAAGCAGTTGGAAGAAAACCATTGGATGCAGTTTGTTGTCTGCAATTTTCCATCTTTTGCGTAGCTCTAGAAACTAGCTTGCCAAGAGACAGGGCACTATGAAGCAGAAGTGAGAAAAGAAATCTGCTTCTAGGTGGTCATCAACACAAGGAGACCGTTTTTGATTGGATTTGGATGGATTGAGTGAAGAATTCAGTTCAAATCCTGAATCAACCTATAACCTTTTACTTAGGAGTTAACCTGTCGAGAAGAGCTGCTTACACTCTTGTTGTCTCTGCTACCTCTGGTCTGGAAGATTCCTGTTCAGGAGGAAAAAGCCCCAGGTGAGTCACTTCATTTTATAAAGCCCTTTTAATAATGCATGCTATTAAGTCTTAATTTTGAGAATGCACTAGAGGTATACTGTAACCCACCTTAAGCCTTAAATTAAATAATTATGTTCTAATATTAAATGACATCCTGGCATTGCGTTCATTTAGAAAGATGATATACTTCTACATGATTCGTTTTATAACGCATATGATGGCGGTGATCTTGCAAGGACGCCATGAATTTTTAAGTAGATGCCTGCATGAACAATAAGTGAAACCATGAGATGGCTTGAATTATGAAACAGTACGGTTAAAGGATGATGGAAAGGATAAGACTTTTTATTGAGCTTGAGACCTAAGGAATTTAGTGCAGGCATGCTAATCTTTTCTAACAGCTGCTTTCCACATTGTTGACTTATTAGTTCCCGTAATTGTGTTGTAAACAGACCTCTCGAGGTCATCATTACTTGCTCTAATAAAACCAGATTAGACCAGTTGATGCTAGTCAGGACAATCCTTTAAACTTTTTCCTTTCCTACTCTGCTTTTTGGCCATAGATTTCACCCTGCCTTCACTACTAGAGGTGTTTCTATGCCAAGAGGGAAGGACCATCCCTCAAAAGGCGGGGCAAGATAGATGTGATGTGCAGCACTCTGGGAAGCGTTTATCTGGCTCCTGGAAGTCACGTCGTTCACGAAGGACGGCTCAGCGATACTCTGTGAGGGATGCACGCAAATCTCAGCTTTCCACATCAGATTCTGAAGCCAACTCGGATGATAAGACCGCAAATACTGGGAGCAAACATCGCCGATTCCACAGTTCGGCCATTCGTGTTAGTTGCCAGCTCCATCAGTCCAACAATCCATCACAGCCAGCATCGCAACATCCCACTCTCGATGCAATGGGCACCATTGAGCCAACCCAACCTCACATAAGACTGTTTGGATCTCACACTCTAGATCCTAACATGCTGACAGACCCCACCACTCTCTCCATCTTCAACCGCATGGAGAACTCTCCTTTTGACCTTTGCCATGTTCTACTTTCTCTTCTTGAAAAAGTTTGCAAATTCGACATGACCATCAATCATAACCCAGGCTTAGCGGTCAGCGTTGTTCCCACGCTCACAGAGATACTCACAGAGTTTGGTGACTGCTGTGGTCCCGGTGGTGGTGGTGGTGGTGGAGGTGGGATCGATGAGCTAGCTGGAGGCTGGACTGAGGAGCCAATTGCACTTGTTCAAAGGATGCTTTTACGCACAATTCTGCACTTGATGTTTGTAGATGTGGGTCAAAATGAGACACTGCCTGATAATCTGCGTCGAAGCTTGACCGACCTACTCAGAGCAACTTTAAAGATTCGTACCTGTTTAGAAAGGCAAGCCGACCCTTTTGCACCAAGGCCAAAGAAGACTCTGCAGGAGATACAAGAAGATTTTTCCTTTTCAAGGTACCGTCACCGGGCCTTGCTCCTGCCAGAACTCTTGGAAGGTGTCCTGCAGCTACTACTAGGTTGCTTACAGACCTCTGCTCCCAACCCTTTCTTTTTCAGTCAGTCTCTTGAGTTAGTTCATGAATTTGTCCAACACCGTGGCTTGGAGCTCTTCGAGGCAACAGCTCTGCGCCTTGAGGCCTTAGCAGAAGCTCGAGATTCAGAAGTCAGCAATGAGGCATCAGAGCATCTGCGTTGTCTGATAGCTGATGTACTTAAGATAATCAGTGCTGTCAAGAGGGCCAAGTCAGAGCAGCTACACCAGTCTGTTTGTGCACGTCGTCGGCACCGTCGCTGCGAATACTCCCACTTTTTGCACCATCACCGTGACCTCTCAGGACTGCCGGTATCCGCTTTCAAGCAAGCAACCCGACGTAATCCTTTCGAGGAGATCTCAGAGGGTCATGACGGAGAAGTGCGGTACCCCGAACGCTGTTGTTGCCTTGCAGCTTGTGCCCACCAATGCTTGCGTCTTTTCCAGCGCCTGTCACCCTCAGGTCCTGCTGTGCTACAGGTACTGGCAGGAGTGCAAGCTGTCGGCATCTGTTGCTGCATGGACCCGAGGTCTGTAATTGGACCAATGCTCCAGGCATTTCAGGCTCCAGGACTTCGGAGCTACCAGTCCCATGTGTTGAGCGTCCTTAGTAGACTAGTCTTAGAACAGCTTGGAGGTGGTCAACCTTCTGAAAAGGCCACGCTTGCCTCCTGCAACATTTGCACTTTGGATAGTAGCCAGTTACCTGGCCTAGAAGAGACTCTGCACAGCTATGGACCTAAGAAAGAATCAAACTTATCTGCGTCCCCATCTCCCTCTTATCGTTCCCAAGGTATCCTGCCCAGTGGAGGAGCTGAAGACATGCTATGGAAGTGGGATGCTTTAGAGGCCTATCAAGAAATTGTGTTTGGGGAAGACTGGCGTTTGAGTCAACAAATTGCCAGTCATGTATGCCAGTTGACTTTACGAGGTAATGCAGTAGTGCAATGGCAACTCTACACTCATATTTTTAATTCAGTGCTTCAGCGGGGTGTGGAACTAACCCATCATGCCCAGCAACTTGGTGTGTCAACGACGTGTAGCCAAGTCTGCAGTTACCATACTCATTGCCTCCCGGTTGAGGTACTACTGGTTTATCTTCAAGCTCTGCCTTCTCTGCTGAATTCAAGGTATGACCATGTTTTTTTAATTTTCCTTTTCCTCCAATTCACTGTTGTTTAGATTCTTTAAGGGGGCTTTCACACTGGGCATGTTTACTGCAGTCCGAATCTGAGTGAGATTGTTCCTGGCACCTCCTGCAGACTGACTTAATTTTGTAGAACCCTGGTGCATTTGAGTTCTTATGCCATCACAAACATGTACTCCGCATGATCGTAAACACAACTTGGGTCAATATATTTTTTTATTAATTAGGTGCTAAATATGTACAGCAGAATGAACAACTGTTGTGTATACTGTATGTGCGTCGCATGAAGACGCCATTCTGCTACTTTCAAACAGTCTCTTTTGAGGAGACCTCTGATTGTGAGCCATTAATTTGCTGCTCAGATTGTACTCACTCTGCATTATTACACTGCATGCTCACTCTCACTTGTATCCCAGTGCTAATTTCGTCAACGATGACGAAAAATATTCGTTAACTAACCTTTTTCTGACTAAGACGAGACGTTGACGAGTTAAAACTAATATCTGATGATAAAAACTATGACGAAATTTATATGCAGCGGACAGATAGGCTACCAAAACACGAACTAGCGATCTGAAACGATGGCCTCAGCACCTGAAGGGTTAGGGATAGGGTGTCCAGACATCCCGTTTTTCCCAGGAGTCACAATTCGTTGTCGATTTAACTTGAAGTTAGTGAAGGCGGGATAGGCAGGATCGCACTGATAGCGGTGCTCTCTCTCGCGCACGCTCCACTTCTTCAGTCTCATACAGTGCGCGATCAGTTCTCAGTGCTCAAATACACACTCAGCAGTCCAAATGTCTATCGTGTAGAGTATCTCACGTAAATAGTCAGTTATGGCTTAAGTGAACGTAAACAGGTGGGTGAAAACTGAATTTGTGTCAGTATTATATGCATACCTTCCGTCTTAAATGGACAGCATTCCTAATTAAATACCTATCTGTGTCATTAATGTTAAACAACAAAAGATGTTAAATAAATGTAAGTTAACCTACTGTATATGAAAAATGAGTTTAATTTGTATCTCTACCAAAAAATGAAAATTGTCATCATTTATTCCAGTTTTTCCAAATTCATGGTAACTGCAGTTTGACTAGAAGTAATGACTAAAAGTTGACAAAAATGCAATGACTTTTTGTCGACTAAAACTATGAAAGACTTAAATGACCAAAATCTGACTAAGAATATTAAGCATTTTCGTCTCAAGATAAAGACTAAGACTAAATCAAAAATGCCTGTCAAAGTTAACACTGTTGTATCCAAGGTAAATCGTCACCTGTGTCATTCATTTCCATTGCAACTGAGCACCTCCTACAGGTAGTTTCTGGTTCAATACTGCGGTGCACTCCCAGGTCTGGATGAAAGCTTTCACATTAAAGGTGCTGTATGTAGGATTTTGACTCTACTAAAGCATAAAAATAACATATGTTTGTAGATATTTAAGAAACATGCTAAGTTAACATACTTGTTTATCTGAAAAACAATGCTACAGTCAGTTATTCTCCTTTGAAAATGTGCATTCCGGCCCGGAATATCTGTGTTTGTTATGGTTTGTGAAACCCGCCCACTGCCAGTTTACCCAATTGTATTTCGGCACCGCGGGTTGCCAATTGGAGGAAAACACAGCGTATTTAATTTCATTCATTGGCATGTGCGCTCGTTCCTGTTGGTGTCGTTAATCTGGCAACCTGCGTGTGCGTCAAGTCTGAGGAGGAGGGGCCGGGTGAAAAAAACCGTCTCCAATATTTTGAATTTGGACTGCAATACCGAGTTCAACTGCTGGGTGTCAATCCTACATACAGCACCTTTAACAATTTTTCATGCAAACCATGCTCTGTTTTGAACTAAAGTGCTAGTATGAAAGCCCCCTAAAATAGCCTTTAAAATAATCCAAGATTCCAATTTATAACTTCTGATTTTGTCTTCCAATTCAGCCGGGTGGTACGGGACCTGTTCCTGAGTTGTAATGGACTGAACCAAATCACAGAGTTGATCTACTTGGACTGCACTCGTCCGTGGGCACTGAAAGCATTCGAGACAATTATCTTGAATGCGTGGCACCATCGCACGGAATCTGCTGTGCATGAGCTAGAAAGAGCGGAAGCTCAGGAGAGGGAAGCTGTTCTTGGGCTTGTAGAGGAACTGAATTCACGTGGGGCTGGTGATGGACCTCAGAGCCTCACAAAGTTTTATGAAGGCCTGAAAGAGGCATGCCCTCACCCAAAGGGCAAAAGTGCATTTTCTGCATTAGCGCATAACCGAGGTGAGGCACATTTGAATACGATCAACCTTTTTCTGTGTGTAGCCTTCTTATGTGTAAGCAAGGAGGCAGACTCTGACAGAGACTCTGCAAATGACTCTGAAGACACCTCAGGCTATGATAGTACAGCTAGTGAACCATTGGGTGGACGACTACCCTGCCTTTCCCCAGACAGCGTGGCTCTTCCCTCTAAAGAACAGATAAGGAGAGCTGCCGATGTTTGGTCAGTATGCCGTTGGGTTTACATGGCCAGTCCAGTATTCCAGAGGCAGTTCTTTAGACTGGGAGGTCTAGACGTCTGTTCGCGTCTAATGACAATGGTAATCCAGAAACTCACATCTAAAAACAAAGACTGTAAATTTAAGAAAAAGAGAGAGAGTAAGGGCAAAAGCAGTCCGTCTCATGTAGACTCTCCCACTCAAGCTCTTGCAGGACAGTTTGATAATATAGCGACAGCCACTGGTACAGAGGAATCCCACCAGCACGACACTTTCAGCCCCTCTCAGGTCGAGAGCAAGTCAAGTGACCCAACACACAGGCTTGAAGAGGAATGGCCTCTCCAGAGCATCCGACTGCTGGAGGCACTTTTGGCAATCTGCCTCCACAGTGCCAATTCAGCCCTACAGAGACTTGAACCAGACCTATCCTTTCAGGTACAGTGGACACACATACTAGCTCTGTTTCAAACCCTAGTGAGCTGACTTATAAGGGGATGGAATGAGTCCCGTGCGAACAGGTCTCTACTCAAATTAAATGCACAGGAGGCAATTGATTTCAGTACTACTAAGCTAACAACACAGAACCGTAAAATATGTGACCATACGTCCTCTATTCTATTCTTCAGATTTGTCGAGAACGCTTTGTGTATTCATACAGCCGAATGCATAGCCTTTCAAATCATACTATACTATAAAGTATACTATTTGATAGCATGCACAAACACTAACGCTCAACACGTTACATCCTTGTTCAGTGTCTGCGCTATTTCCCTCTAGAAGTTTTGACGTATAAAACATGACTGTGTCCTTGTTTTACAGTTGTGGGTATATCTAAACCCCATAAGCGCTCGCAAACACGGGTCGTTGTTGTTGTTGTTGCGTCTCATTTGTTTTTTTTTCGACTGAGTATCAACATCAGTGTTGCCACCTTGTGGACAAAGTAATAAATGCGAAAAATAAAATAAAATCAAGGAGAATGTGCAAGCTTAGCATACAAAGTAAAATCTGGCTATGCATACTTGACCATATGTGTTAAGACGGAAGTACACTTTGGGCTTAAGCATAAAAAATCCAATGAAAATACAGTAAATTCAGTAATAATTGTTTTTTAGATTTAAGATGATTTAGATTTTGTCCAATGATTTTTCTTCTTTTCTTAATAAGGGAGAAATGTGATGTTGCATTAGGGGCCTTAAATGACGCCTTAAAATGTTGTCAGTGTAGGCACGCTAGGTTTTGGAACAGAGCTATTGATTGCCGTTTTGAAGTGACTATGTCCTGTTCTCCTTCTTGAAGAGTGTAATTTTCCCACGCTCTCTCCCATAGCTGCAGTCTGTGGAGGAGACGCTGTGTGAGGTCCGGGATCAGCTCTCTCGATCTGGAGTTGTGAATTCTGAACTAGCAGTTCCTCTGTTTGATTCCTTACTACGTGTGGCACTGGCTGAGATGTTCTGCAGTCCAGATGTCATCGAGGAGAAACCTGACAAGGTAATTTAGTTGCTTGTGTAATAAGTCTTTAGTGTTCCCATCCTGTACAGCCATGCTGTATGTTTGGGTGACTCAGGTTTGAGTCTGATCCTCATCTCATTGCCCCTCTTTTGTCTCACCCAACCACATAGTTCCCTTTCACTGCCTGCTGTCTAAAGCTAAGGAAAGTAGTGAATGCTCTAAAATAAAATATACTAAAATAACTTTTGGTTACTAAATACAAAATCTGTAGGGAGGATTGTATGCTATATAATTAATTTTTATTAGTACTTATGTAAAAAAGGGAAAATATGTTTCTATAACATACTGTTTTGCTTGCAAGATTTATATAACTGGCTTAGTAGATTCTCTTAGTTGCATTGAGGGCTTTTCTTCCCAGCAGTATTGTCTGTAGTGAAACACATCACCGAATAATTCCCAAATAAATCTTATCATTTGGACATAGTAAGATTTGTTTTGGCGGTCATTTGTTCTTTAATACGTAAATCTGCTTTCTGAAATAAAATGACCTCTGGCCAACAAGGATAAACAGCTTTTTGTGTGTTTTGGTGTGATTGAGCACCGTGGGGCACATGGGGGATATATTTTATGTGGAAACAGTCAGCTGATGTGGTCCTGTGACCAAAATCATATTTTTTTGCTTTACCAGCTTTCTGAAATCACAAACTTTGTCTCTCTAACAAAGACAACACCAGAAGCGATGTTATATGGATTGTTTATTTTAATTGTTTTGCAATGCAACAGCACATTATTCTGAGAAGAGCTCATTTTCTAGAAGGTAAGGGTCTGCTGCCTGCTTTCCTTTAATCTACTTTGCTACTGTTGTTCTGATATGATGTGCTGTAGGGAAATGAAAGCTCTAAATTTTAGAAGTGGTTACTTTGTGTACTTGTGTAAGAGAGAGTGATTTTGGACTTTTCTTTTTAACTTTGCTTGAACACATAGTAATTTATTTATGCTTTTAAATGTTTTAACATTTATTTATTAATAAATAAACAAATAATAAACAGAAGTTTTTATTAGTTACCAAATGGTAAAATTAGTGTCTTTGCAGTGCTGACGCATACTAGCATGCTCATCATTGCAGGGCAGTGCTTTACACACAATTCTTCGCTGGCCTCAAATCATCTTCAGTTCTTCTGATATCTATTCTACACAATGCTTCAGAAAAACCATAATGAAAGTGCAAGTGAAGACACAAAACAGGAAGTGAGGCAGCATCAGAGCAAAGGTTTTGAATATCCACATGAAGCTTGTATGGTACAATTCCCTGATGTTGCCACATACAGTTGGTTCCTAAATTTGGTGCCACCTATTGATCTAAAATGATACATTTCTTGTAACTATATGAACTGCTTGCTATGATTAAACAACAATAACAATAATAACATAGTTTAATAAAAAGTTTAATAATCGGTATTAATAAATGTATATATGTTAGGGATGTAAATCGGATGATTCGTCACGATACGATCTCGATTCTCATACCCAGCGATACGATATTTGCCGATACCTCAAAAAATTCTAGGATATGACTCGATTCGATACAGGAGTATATCGATCGATATTTCTATATTATGATATTATATACCTATTTTAAACAACCATCTACATTTTTATTAAATCACAAATTCGACCAAAATATACTGTATAATATTTATCTGAAATTTTCACATCCTGTACCTCAATTGGGACTTTCACAACAACAAAATAGACTAGGGATGTTCATTTCGGTTATTTTTCCTAAACGACAACCGTTGCTCGTTAACCGACAAGATTATTTTAAATTAGAAAGAATAAGTATCTGTAACCCGTTAAAAATACTAACATTTTTTTTCTGGGGATTCATTTTACATGCGCAAAAAGCAGCAAACAACCCTAACCTTTTACAATTCCGATTATCTTCACGACTAAAAGGAGTAGTTGCTTCCACTGTTAGAAGGAAAAAAAAAAAAAAATCAAGTGATTTCTCCAGCGCCGCACACAGTTTAGCATTCTACCTTGACAATGCAGCCTGTTCATTATCATTATAAAAAAACAATCAGTCAAACATATGGAAAAAAAAAAACACTGCTCAGTTTAAATATGTAGTCAAATCTGTGCCGTTAAGCGTTATCATCGTACCGCCGTGAAGTTATGCAAAACATTTTGTTTTACGTGGATATTGGAACGCGAGTGAAGTAGGCCTATACATAAAAGGTAAATATTTTGGCTTTCAAATACATCGCGAATACGGAAACATTTGATTTTGTGTCAAACGAGAGACCCAACATTAGTTTCAGTTTCGTCTTAGCCTTAATTCGTTTTGGTTTGTCGCTATAGCTTCTTACATTTTTAATTCTTGTTCTTTTCTAAATAGCCTATTGTTAATTGAAAGGATTTGTTGTGGAGTGAGGGGAACTAAAATAGCATAGCTATGTTTACAGTGTTTATTATAATATTTGTAATTCGCATCGGCCTATTTCTGAATGAAATAATAAAATGTGACTTATAGGCGACTTGTTTTTTTTTTTTTCTCTCTCTCTAAAAAACGTTTTTTTTTGGTTAGTTTTTTCTTTATACGCGTAGCTTATTTTAACCATGCATTAAACCTTTTAAAATATCTTGATAAATATTACTGAAAAAAAATAATCTGTTAAGGGAATAGATTTTTCCTTAAAGATTTATATTACAACTGTGGCATGTTGTAGCTATTGTTTCTAAAGGCTGTTGTTTTTCATAACAAATGCAATATAGATTAATAAAAAAAATAATTATTGGCCTGGTAATGATTATATAACTGATAATAGGCTTGCCTTATTATAACAAATGCTACAGTTGAGAACTATGGTACTTTTTCATAAGAGCAAGTACAAGTCAGAATCAAGAGCCAATGGGTTCTAATGATGATGATGGAAAAACCTGGCCTTCAGATATTCCAATGATGGCATAGATTAAATCATTAAGAGCCTGATGAACTGTTAAGGAGTAAGAAATAAACAATATCAATATAAGAAAGTGTTAAGTTAGATTGACTTCCCATGGCGTGTTGAATTAGAACATTAGAACGAAGTGTCTAAATAATAAAAAATACATTATATATCCTATGTAAACAAGTAATTGTTAGCTAGCCTATTACTTTATTGCAGTTACGCAATCAACCAACTTTGCATGTGTGGTGGATAGCACAAAAGACCATTTTACAAAAATAAACATTTAAGCAAACAAACAAATAAATAAACCTTAAGAGGGAGCATGACCCACTTCAACCCCCCCCCCCAATGTTCAAACCAAAACTATGCCCTTGACTACAGATATCGATATTTTATGCTTGGCATCGATGCATCGTATCGTCAGACATCGTATTGATGTATCGATCCATATTGATGAATCGTTACACCCCTAATATATATATATGTGTGTGTGTGTGTGTCTATATCTATCTATCTATATATATATATATATATATATATATATATATATATATATATATATATATATATATATATATATATATATATATATATATATATATATATATATGTATATAGATAGATAGATAGATAGAGATATAGATATATATATGTGTATGTGTATATGTATATATATATATATATGTGTATATAGAGAGAGAGAGATATAGATAGATAGATAATTAAAACATTGTCATAATTAAGTATAAAATTGTAATTATATACAGACACTTTATTTTATTGTTGTTATTATTATTACAAATCAATTGTCTTTATATTATTTTAATTACAATTCCATCCCTCCATCTAGTAATAATAATTATCAATGCATGCTGAACTTTTATCATAGTTTACAGTTATATGGTAACGAAAGTGTTCAACATTCAACCTGTTCTTTTTCATCCGTATTAATTGTGATTTAAATTTTGTGAACAGGAATTCCTTTTTTTGTGCGCTTTCACTTTCACATTCGCGATCTTGGTGTCACGTTTTACAAGAAAAGATAATTGTCTGTTTTGCTTACATCTATACACCTTTCACTTTTTAAGACTAAAACAAAAGATGGATTCATTGTTATTCTTAATTAAAAAGCACAACAATAAAACAGTAGGCTAACAAACTAGCTTGCATAACATTTATTAACAAAGAAGTGGCATGTCATAGGATACATCACATGCTGTATTATATACCGACTAATAAATTACAGAATGTTTGGCAAACACTGAGGAATCAAATAAATAATAATATTAAGGAAAGCCTCCATAGTGTAAACAGCTAAGATAACAAGCTTTTCACAACGAAAACAAAAAGAAAAGTAAAACTAAGACTGTCTGTCGCTGACAGGACTTGCACGTTTTTTTTGTTTTGTTTTTTCTACAAGAATACCAACATGTTCACCTTCTCTGGTTTAAGAAGTGGCCTTTTACTTTAGCTTGAAAACCAAATCCTCCGGTGTGCTCCATCCGTGGCGCGTACCTTTGTGCTCGTGCTGACGCGGTGAGTATAAACCAGGCTCTACACCTGAAGCGCTCGCGCTGAAAGCCCCTCTCTTCACGTAATCAGTGAAATCTGACTCCTGCTACAGTGTGCTGCGGCTCTGCAGCGTGCGCTGTATGAAGCAGTTGCTTTGGAGCAGCGCAGACCATGCACTCGCGCACATGCGACCACGTCAAATTTTTACTCGCACATTCTCAAAAAATGGTCGCAAATGCCATTTTGGTCGCAGTCTAGAGCCCTGTATTATTTTATTTATAATTCATCCCTCCATCCAGTAGTAGTAGTAGAATAATAATAATAATAATAAAGTATATATTAATAATCATATTATTAAATATTTATAATTTATTATAATATAATAATGTTAAATCTGTTTTATTTAAAATATTAATTTATTATATTAAATATTTAACTATAGATTTTATTTGTTGTTTTCTATATTATTAGCATCTCTCAGTCTAGTATTATTATTATTAAAGGAGTATATTTATATTTGAATAATCATATTAATACATTTGATATTTTATTATATTATAAAAAGTTGAATATTTTATTATTTATTATTTCTCTTTGTGTTATTTAATATTCTAATCCATCCTTCCATCTAATACTGATCTTTCTGTCCCTCTGTGCAGAAGTCTCAGGTCAGCGGTGAGGTGGCACCTCCAGCAGGTGATCTGTCAGAGGAGGTGGATGAAACTCAGGTGAGTGGCGCTCCACCCTTAGGAGAAGAGGAAGGCTATGAGGCAGACAGTGAAAGTAACCCTGAGGACTCCACCCGTCAGGAGGAAGGTAGTACCACCCATTCATAATGACATGAGAGTCTGCATTGTGCTGGTCGCTTGTGTTTAACTGTAGAGTGTATGTGCATATTATCTACAGCCAACAGTATCTTGTGTAGCTTGTTAGTTTTAAAGGCTCGTTATTGTAATGTTAACATCCTGAAATGAAAGTGCAAAGTAATTATCATCACAGTTAGGCAGACTGAAGGGTGCATAGTAACTGATAGCAGGGGGAATTTCTAGAATGATCTAGAATGCGGTAGCCGGTCTGAGCTGGTTAGCGTCAGGTAGGCTGAGTGAACGTCTGGTCAAGCGGTACGTGATCCTGTTCTCTAGTCACATGCAGCGCTGGCTCTCTCGCCCTGAGAATGGTGTCATTGTTTCCTTCGGCTATGATGTAAGTCCGCCGTGTTGAGCTGTGTCTTGTGACTGCAGCTTTTGACCAGTTTTACATATTACATATACAGATATCAGATCACTCGCTTTGGCACGAGGGCCTGTGGTTGATCTAATTTATAATGGAGGGAACTGAAGGCAAAGCTTGAAATGGCAGAGTTCGGTGTGTGTTTGCAGTCTGACTGTGAAAGTAAAAGACGACTGAGTGTAGTCTAGGTAGTGGAGTTTTATTTCAGCATCTGATGAATCATTTCTGTTAATCTGCTGATGTGACAATACTGTAATTTCATTCATATAGACAAAGAAACATGTCTGTCACTCATGTCTACTGTCTGTTTGTCTGTCTCTTTATTGTTTTATTCATCTTTCTGTCTCTTTATTTCTATCATGTTTGTCTTTCTATCTATCCATCTATCTATTGTCCATTCGTTTGTTTTATCTATTTGTTATACTGTATCTATCTATCTATCTATCTATCTATCTATCTATCTGTCTGTCTATCGTTCTGTCTATCTATCTATCTTATCTATCTATTGTTCTATCGTTAGTTTTATTATTCTCTTTTTCTGTCTATCAATCGATCATGTTATATCTTTCTATCGTTCATTTAATGGTTGATCTGTCTGTCTATCGTTCCATTTGTCTTTTTATCATTCTCATTTTCCATCTATCTATCAATCGATCGTTTGTTATATCTTTCTGTTATATCTATCTGTCTGTCAATGTATGTTTGTGAGGGAGTGCTCTGTGTGTGCGCGTGTGCACGTGTGTGTGTGTGTGTGTGTGTGAGGCAGAACTTCATTAATGAAAAGCACCCAGATCTTGCGTAGGAGCTGCAGGGTAGTCCACAGTTAAATCATGTGGGTTCTCCGGTGTGTGGCATCTCCATCAGCTTAATTCATTTCACTGAGCTGGAGCTCTGAGTGCTGTGAGCAGACTCTGTACATACAGTATTTGCTCTTCAGTCCTTCTGTATGCACTCTTGCAGCACCACCAATTATATTATTATTATTATTACTATTGTGTTGTTTATAGTCTGTTTTCTGTCTTCCTGTGACAGGGATAAAGGTGGAGGCTGCAGTCTCGTCGGGGGAATGTACATTAGGAATGGCAGGAGTGCCTCAGGGCTCAGGCCACGGCCGTCTGCTGTTCCCGGAGATCTGCTTGATGGAGCTGCAGCTGTTAGCCAGTGGCTCTCCAGACCTGGAGGTTTTGGGCCATGTTTTGCAGAGCCTGTTAGGAGCCGTGAAAGGCCACCACAACAACGCAGCACTGCTCTACCAGCAGGTCAGACTTTGATCTCATGCCAAACTGATTTATTTATGTATGCGATTACATATTGATGCTACACAGTGACATATCTTATTCCAGAAGACCTTTTGTCTAAATGACCTACCTTCAATTGGTAGAAAGTTTTGTTCCAGTAACCAGTTGAAAGCGTATACTTGAAACCAAAGAATCTATGTAGCAGGAGCAAGATGACCTTATGCAAACCTTTGAGAATTTGAGATTTTTTGTTATTTTAGCTCTAAAAGAAGAGTCTGGATTTTAAGCCTTGCAGCTGCATTTCGAAAGCTCTTTATGATTTTTATCGGAGACATCTTTATAGGTTTTATGAAGTATTGTGATTTATTGTTGCTTTGTCCCCTTGTCAGTAATGGTTTGCACACACTGGCGAGCTGGATTTAAACATCTTTACTGTATTTATGAGGAAATGTGATCCGTCATGCTCTTTTTCTCTTGTCAGGGTGGGGTGAAAGCTATTCTCACTGGATTTCAGAACATTCTCAGCCAATCAGATGCCTCCTATAAAGGTGTATATTATTTATACCTAAATTATGCATATTTCCTCCAGTTATCATCACTGCAATGTGCCCAGATTTAAACAGTGTAATCATAATTATGATTATTCTCAAGGGGTTTCTTACAGTATTTTACTGTATTAAACAAAAATACTGCAGTACAATGAAAAAACAAATAAAAATGATTTATACCGATTTTTTTAAATATACATATATTTCTTTTAATGCTATATATTAAATTAATATTATAAATATTATGTTACAAATATAAATTTATTTTATAAAAAATACTTATTTTTCACAAATATAAAGAATTTATAAATAAATTCTTTATAAATCATTTTTATATATATAGTTGAGATTATTGGGAAGTTAATGTTTTTGATAACAAGGGCACATTAATTAAAAAAAGTAATAGTGAGGTGCACAGATAAATTATTTATAGTACAATTTATAATAAATACTGTAATATTTAAAAAAAGAAGAAAAAAAAGAAAGGAATTTTAATTTCATGGTGACTAAAAAAAAATTTAGTTTTTCTGATCATGCCGAGTTATGTTAATTAGCCTTAAACATTGTTCTAATTGCTCTATGCAGAATGCCAGACAATACTGATGGAGCTGCTTGTTGCCATGGTGACTGATAAGATGACATCGGAGGAACTTGCCCTGTTGACACGCCTCTGCCTGGAGAAGACTCCGCCCACTGTAAGTGCAACCTCACATAGCATTTAAATGAGGTATTGTGGGCCAAAAGCACTATATCAAACCTTTCCACTTTCCAGAGAAAAGGAAAGGGTTTGAAACTACACAATGCAAATGCGATCAGTATGATCAAACACCTTAGAAACAGGTTTATTTTTAACACAGTGTCAGAAAGTGGACATGCTGATGCAGAATGTGCTTTTACTAATGCCAACCTTTGGTTTGTCAACGCTGATAGAAATTCATTATCTTTCTCTTTGTTCAAGTTTTTCTTTATGCACCTCGCCAGTTTTTGATTGCCAGTCCTTTACTTCTGAGCCCCTCTGCTATTGCCTCAATACTCTGTGGCTTTGGCATACTGTAGATTGAAGCTAGAGTAAATCTACCTATAAAGCGCTAAAATAATGATCTCAGTCATCACCTAGTCACTTGTGGGAAATCTAGCTGGCTAGTTGTTTATCCTGCCCCTTTCCTTGTATATTCAACATTTAACATACTGTATTTTTTTCTTAATTTATGCTTAACTGCTGTATCTAATCATTGTATTTTCTGGCTCTTTTCTTGGCATCTACTGTATAGATGTCTTGGAGTATCACTAATGGCCCTGTGAAATGAGCTTTTCACACCGTGTTAATGAAGGTCCATAGGGAGTCATAAGTCAGAGTCTCTTCCTCAGAAACACACGCTGTCTTTAGTGCTCATGACAGCATTAGTGCACTTACATTGTACCAGGCGACAGAAACAGACGTCACCACTGTGTGAATTTCACAAAATCTGTCAATAGGTCATATTTGTGAAGATTGCATTATGTTGAGCAGCACATTTTAGTGTGGATTGCTGTTCAAGTTCTGTTCACTTAGGCTGCATTCATTTGATTAAAAATACGATCTAAAATAACTACTTTTTATTTGAATATATTGTAAAGTGTAATTTATTCCTGTGATGTAAAGGTGAATTTTCAGCATCATCACTCCAGTCTCCAGTGTCACACAATCCTTCAGAAATCATTCAATCAATCAATCATAATATGCTGATTTGCTGCCCAAAATACCTTGTGTGTGTATATATATATATATATACACACACACACACACACACACACACACACACACACACACACACACACACACACACACACACACACACACACACACACACAGTGGGTACGGAAAGTATTCAGACCCCCTTAAATTTTTCACTCTTTGTTATATTGCAGCCATTTGCTAAAATCATTTAAGTTCATTTTTTTTCCTCATTAATGTACACACAGCACCCCATATTGACAGAAAAACACAGAATTGTTGACATTTTGCAGATTTATTAAAAAAGAAAAACTGAAATATCACATGGTCGTATTTTTTATGTGGCCAAAAATAACAAATCAGAAAACGCATAAAGTGACCAGGTGTAAACAAGCCCTAACTGTCTTCCTCCCTCAAAATCAACTGACGTGATAGTAAAAGGTCAGAAGACTGAATCCATGTTTCAAGAGGCGCATTCAGAGTTTTTTTTATTGTTTTAACTGAATTACCGGTGTTGTGAATTGTGCCAAAAAAAAGTATCTTCATCTTTTCTGACAAGCATTCCGCACATGCAACTAACATGAAATACACTTTCAATAAAAGAAAAGGATTTAACCTTAATAATAATAATAATAATAATAAAATATTTAGCCTTAATAATCCACAGTAATTTCAGGTTATTTATATGACAATGTGTAGTTAAAATCATTCACTTTAGACTGAGTGCGGTGAAACCAGCCACAAAGCAATTTGTTAGCCAGCTGCTAATTTTATTCAGATGTATGGTAGAAAATTAGACTACTAGTTAAATATAAACTTTTTAATGCTACTTTTAAATGTTTTTTCAAAATTGATATAATTATAATTGTGAGGTCTTGCAAAGAAGGATCCTATCTTACAAAAATGTGAAAGCCAGTTTTATTATATTCCCTGACAGTGGCTGTTTTTTTCTTTCATGACTAAATATAATTAAAAATCACAAACTGTTTCTTTGCATTTATTTTAGTTATGGTCAGTATTGGGTTCACAGATCACGTGGGGAGGGTACTTTTTACTGTGTGTGTGGATGACCATCAGCCACCACCGAATACCTTTTTTGACCCAAGAAAAACCCTATATATATATATGTATGTATATGTGTGTGTGTGTGTGTGTGTAAAACAGTATTATCAATATCGTGGTCTCAACATTATTGACATAAAAGGTCTTTAAAGCTATGTTTTTGGCTGTTATGCTTTGGCACAATATCTGTCAAATGAACTGAAACCGAAAGCACAATATGGCTTAATAATCCCTTCATCAAGTCTGTTCTCACTGCGTGTTTCAAAGCGAAGCGCACACATTGTTGAGGTGATCAGCTTGTGATCCGGTGTTTTCAGCGCCTCAGAACAGCTCCGTTCACACTGAATGAATGCAGTCAACTCATTTATTGCACGTGCCGCGAGTTTAGTGCGTTTGGGAATGCAACGGCCACCAGTTATGCTTTATTTTCACGGCAGATGATTACAGCATTTCACTAGATTTGCAGTGAGACACGTTTTTGTAAGCCTGTTTTCACTGAAGCTGGAGTTTTCCTTCAAAATAAAAGCTCTACTGCCGTTGGTAGATCGGGTCTCCACGCCAGATAATAATTAGGATCCAGCCCCAGACACCAGATCCCGTCAGAAAATATCAGTTTGTCCCGTAACAGAACAACTAGTCAGCAGCGCTGTTAATACCCAAACCCTGTTAACAGCAGGTCTTGTCTCGAACCTAAAAATACCCAAAACAAGTGTTTAACAGTCTTCTGTCAGTCAAGAAGTTGACCAAGAAAAGCCAGAGAAGAGCAGAAGCAGGAGACAAAGTGATGATGGTAAAAAGTAACAGAGTTTATTGAATAATCTTAGTTGCGTATGTCTCAATGTTCAAACTTCATCTGACCAGCACAAATTCAACATGTACTGTTATACCAAAGCTGCTTCACAGCAACATCCCATAAACCTTGGGTTTCCATAAACATTCCCTCTCATCTATCTCTTATTCATACAGACAAAACAGTCCATGAAACCCCACAAGCATGAGATTGAACAACAATGAAAATAAAATATGAAATATAGAAACATAATAAATGAATAAACAATAAAAAATACTTAATATAAAAATAAAAAGAATCAAATAATAAATCACATGAATGACTAATGATTATAAAATGATTGTGTATAAATGATTATAAATGCATTAAAAAACATGAAAATAAAAACACAACACACACAATTTGCATGTGAGGATCTAAGGATCCTTCACCGTCTAAATATAAGCTTAAAAGTGCAGTATGAATTGCTGACAGCTAGCGGTTTAAATGCAGTCCAGATTCAAAATATCTCTTTCAAGTGTAGAAATTACGAAATAAGTATTGTAATTTGCCTGCTGTAGTGCAAAGCAAAAATAACATACCTATGAAATATTAATTTTCAATTATGTGTGTGTATATATATATATATATATATATATATGTATATGTATATGTGGTGGATTTGGCTATATTACTTTTTGTCTGCATCTGAGTAACAAACAAACTATGTGCATATTAACAGACAAGCTGTTCATATTTCAAAGTCCAAACAGTCAGTAAGCAACAGGTGCTTGGAAACGCTGTTTTGTACTCATTTACTGAGGAGTCTGCTGCGATACGGCCAACTGAATGCGTTGCTTTTCTGCCGCTCACTGCACAGAATAGACGCAGAGAGAAAATGAAAGTCTGACCTCTCATTCGCGGGAGTACTGGCAGTACTGGCCAAATCTTCCACCTGAACGATAGCTAAGGTTTATCCAAAACAGTAGCTAGGTTTGTCAGTATGTACCTTTTATGGAAAAAAGCCACTAATAGTTGGTAAATAAAATGCTGAAGTCGTGCTCGTGTGTGTGAGAGACACGGAAGCTGATGGCAGGGGGCGGTGGATATTTGTGGCGGTCAGTGTGGATATTGTGGCAGGCCGCCACAAATAAATAAATGTATGGGAAACCCTGATATGAATAAAACCTCAAATTTTGCAAACTCCGCAAAAACCACTCATTTTCTTCGTGAAATGCAGAAATCTTTATTTTGTTTCCATCATCTGTAGGAAATCTTGCTGAGAGGCTTGCTTCAGATTGTGGAGGCTAATGCAGACATTGAGCCGCTCTACTTCATGTCCTTTCCCATGATCCCTGGCGCAGGGGTCCCTGGCTTGAGCTCCTCCCTTGGGATGAGGCCTCATGGGACAGCTGGTGGTAAGGGTGGAGTAAACACTCTTTTGAGGGGTAAATTACCCCTGGGCCGTGGTGAAGCAGACCTGAGCAGGCCGGGTCATCTGCGCAGCTCTCCCTGGCACACGGCACCCTTCCACCTGCCTCTGATGGGACAGAACTGCTGGCCTCACATGGCGAGTGGCTTCAGTGCCTCACTGTGGGTACGAGCGGGGAAGGATGAAGACGGGCGTTACAAGAAGGGTAAGAAGAGCCTTATATATGTGTATAATGCAGATTAGTGTTTTTTTTTTAAATATTATAGTATTTATTGATATTTTGAAATCTTTTATTTTTGTCATTTTGTATATTAAGTTTTCATTTTAGTTTTAGTAATATTTTTGTGAGTTTTTAAAAATCTTTTTTATTTCAGTTGTAATTTTAATACTTGAACTTAAATTGTATTTGTTTTAGTTAGTTGCCAATGCAACATTTACATTTTTTTTTTTTTTTTTTTAAAGTTTTTTTTTGTGTTTGTTTAATTTTAGCTTTATTTCAATTATGGACAATAATTTGTAATCGTTTTAGTTTAAGTTTAATAATGTTGTTATGTGCTTTTGTCACTTTCATTATTTATTTATTTATTTATTTATTTATATTGTTCTTTAAATTATTTTTATTTAGGTTTACGTAATGTACGTACTTCTACCTAAACTTATTTAATCCAGTTAGTATCTAAGGTAACATTTTTGACTTTTGTTTTTTCATATAATGTTTGTTTTATTTTCATGAATTCATTTATAGACAATATTTCTTATTATTTTAATTTAATTTTACATGATATGTTCTCTTCTATTTTTATTATTATTATTATTATTTTTTGTATTATTTGATTTGATTTTTTCTTAATTCTTTTTTAGTTTTAGTCATTTTAGTGCTGTTGCTAAGGCGACATTTTTGACTAAGTTTTTCATATAAAATTGATTTGAATTAATTTTGTTTTTAAGTCAGTTACCAAAACATGTTTTTTGAATGGGTTTAGTTTTAGTTAACCATCATCGCACCATATCTAATAAGAGGTTTGATGAGTTAGTTTGGCTGTGTGTTGCAGAAGAGGAGGCGTCTCTGGCTGAGGAGGTCCCGCATGGTCCCGCTCATGTCACGGAGCAGCAGACAGACAGATGCCTCCTCCATGTCCTCTCCATGGGCTCTAAGGCACTGATGCTTCAGGTGTGGGTGAACATCTCCACCGGAGCCTTTACCTTCAGGTGAGTGACATGGCAAAAACTGTAAAGTTGCACCAAGTACAGTTTCCCCTCAAAAAGACTCCTCTAAATTGGATGACAGTGGTGTTTCAGGAGGCCAGTATATTTTCCACTGCAAAGTCACTCAGCTATAACTCCATTCTTGTATAAAACAGCACTTGATTAGACCATCTAATCAAGTTCTTATGGAAACATTTACTTAATTGTGTTTTGGAAAGAAAATAGGCTGTGAATGCTGTTTTGTGTTGGGTATAATTATTCTCTTTTCCAACATATTTAAACATTAACTAAAACTGAAATAAACATAAACCTATAATAGTAATAAAATGAATTTTTTTTTAACTAATTCATTAAAAATGTGAAAAAAATAAAATTAGATTTTTAGATTTAAGCTTCTTGTTTCCAGCATACTAACTGAAAAATAAACTAAAACTGAAATAAAAATTAACTTGAATAGTAATATTTAAAAATAATAATAAAATTACTAAAAATGTAATTGAAATTATAATGAAAACTGAAAATGTAAATAAAATCTAGTTTAAAATAGTAAAGGAAAATACTGGCTTGGAGATGTCATTGTCATTGTATGTGCTCATGGAAAGATTATTTATGCAAAGTTGGGATCTTCCTGCTGCTGGCTGTTTCCTTGCACAAGCCACAAAAAGTAGATGTTTTCAGTGCTATATTACTAAAGTGGCTCTTCGTTTGTGAGTTCAGGCTCTGCATCGATCCAAACGACGAGATGAAGGCGGGTCTGCTGGCTCAGGCGGAGTCTGGAGACGGTGTGCTGACAGCAGGCTTGTGGCAGCACTTGGCTCTCACGTACTCGCAGCAGCCTGAGGGCAAGAAGAACACCCACGGTCAGCTGACCCTCTGGGTGGGCGGCATTAGGTAAGTCTGCATCTGCAGTTGGTTTGGTGGATGTTTTAAAGGCACAGTTCAACCAGTGCTGCAGACATCAGTTCCTCATGCAATAAGAATCATGTTTTAATCAAGCCTTCCTGTGCCACATACAGGAAGTGTGACGTCTCCCTAGACTTCACTCTGCCCAGGAAGTCCAGTTTGTCATCAGACAGTAATAAGACCTACTGTATGCTTGGACACTATCAGCACCCCTCAGAGGAGCAGGCCAGCACAAGTGCACGCTGGGATATGGGCACGCTGCTGCTCTTCAATGGTATGAATCCAGATCCCATAAGACCTTCCCTACAGTGCTTTTCTTTTTCATCAGAAATCTAAAACTATTAAAAACATATTTGAAATATGTTGAAACATAAATGAAAGACAGCTGAAAATAAACATTAGATGAAAATTTTAAACTAAACAGAAAATTAGAAATGTTGCCTTGGCAACTAACTGAAGCTTAAGTTGATGCACTAAAATCAGTGTAAATAAATTTAAGTAAATATTTATAAATAATATTTAAAATAAATAATAGAAAAAACAGTGAAATGACAAAAGTATGGAAGTGATGTTGTTGGTAACGTGGGATCTTCCTGCTGCTGGAGGTTTCTGTGCGTGAGCCACACATTCTCCACATTCCCTCCACACAACACGCTTTTCTTTACAGAATAGCCGTTCTGTTGCTACTAATAGGTCATGAATGGCCGCAGTCCAGCCGTTCCCAACCTATGAAACGCTCTCATGTGGTTAGATGCTCCAGTGCCATCCTCAATGTGTTTTTACTTTGTTTATTAGTCTTTAGGTCACAGCTTTCCATCGTCCACACGCTCTATTATTATTCTTTTTTGTCTGTTGTTGTCGAGGCTTTTGTAAAGTCACATATTTTAGATTAGGGCGATTATAGCTTAATGTCAGTATTGTTACACTAACTTGTCTGTAAAACATGTTTTTGGTCTGCCCAATTGTTTATGTCATGAGACAATGGTTTTTATCAGGACAAACTTATTTTGAAAACTTTTTGTAAAATGGACAAAGAAAAACTTTTTTTTTTTTTTTTTCAAAATATAATTTTAGAAAATGTTTTTATTTTATTATTTGGTAAATGTTGAATCTATATCTGCCATGTAATTGTCTGTGAAGCTGATATGGCAACAATGAACTATTATAACTATTAGAAACATTTGTTAATTGAAATGAAGCGGAAATAAAATACAAATAAAATAACAATATAACAATTTGAAATGTTGCCTTGTCAACTAAGAGAAATACATTTACTTTAAAGTGGTGCACTAGCATTAATTACTGGGGAAAAAATAAAATAAATTAAGTCTAAATAGCAATATTAAAAAAAAAAATAACAGTGACAAAAGCACATAGTATCATTACTAAAAATACTAAAATAAAATTAAAAAGAAAACTAAAAATAAATTTAAATACAACAACAATATATCTTAAAACATTTAAACATTTTTTCTTTGTTTAAATGATATTCATTTATTTTTTGATTTATGTAAAAAAAATGCAGACACACTTAAATTAATCTAGGCATATTTTACACCCTTACTGTATTTTCATTAAAACAATACAGAAGATATTTAATAATTTAATTTATATGCAACAATACAGTATACAGTAATAAACAGTGATATTATTCCATATGTTAGGCTATATTTTTATAACATTTTCATAAATGAAAAATGGCATGCTGAAGTAAACGGGTTATTGGTTGTTTTAGGCTCCAGGATTGACACAGCGGAGGCGTTTTACCTGTATGCCAGCGGTCCTGACCTCACCTCCATCATGCCCTGCAAGTACGGCAAGCCTCACGGGACACTGTCCAAATACGTGACACAGGAGGGTCTTCAGTGTGAGCAGATACGAGAGCTCCTCATGAGGAATACAGACGTCGACATCGCACCTCTTATTGTAAGCCACTGCACCTATGAATATGAATGTTTCATTTTTTTTCTTGCATGTCACATTTTTGACCAGAAGGCTTTTATGCAAATGTATCTGGCAGCGACGCAGTTCAATAGCTTGTTTATCTCCTTCACTGCCACTGAAAAGCAGGCAACATTATTTGTCCATTTGTACATCATTTCCTGCTTAAGTGTTTTTTTTCTGTGCAGTTTTACCCACTGACATCTTAATTACCGGTGATTTTACGAGTCTACATGCTGTTCCAGGTGTTCATATGCTAATGCATTACGTGCTCGATGATTACTTTCGTCAGAAAAAGTCAATTCAACACAAATTCATTCCTCATGGATGAATTTGCTTCTTTTTTCAGATCTTCTCTGACAATATTTAGTGCTATTATAAAGCATTGTACTCGTTTATCTAAAGAAATCTGTAAATAACATGCCCAGGTGATATTTCACCTCAAGATTAAAAGAATTCCATTAACCCTGTCAGCCTGATATATGAAAATCCCTTTTTTTAAATGAAAGCGTTTATTGAACCTTAAACAATAAAATAAGAAAATCTTTAGACAAAATATAAAATAAATTTGCATGTGTTTTTTGTTGAGTATCATGTTTTGATACATCAGGCTTTTATGGCTAATATAGTGTGAAAAAACAGCTCAATTTTATTCAGAGGCCCAGCCTGATAAAAATGTAATTTGGTGCAGATGCTGATATTTATATGGCCAAAAAAGTAAGATGAAATTCTGAAGCTTATAATGTAAGTCAATGAGATCTTTATAACAGTACACAGCAGATACTTACATTAAATGATAACTGCCAGCAGTCACTCTATATCTCCAATAATATTTCTTAGTAAGATGAGATTTAAATGCTAAAAACATAATACAGTGCAATCCTATGATGATTGAAAGATGAACAAACAAACGCTCCTCAGAAGCCTGATGATCATGTTTGATGCTCACATTTGAACATGATTTTTCTATAAAATGATGTCTGGAGAATCAAGTAAAGCAAAGTGTTCATCTGGAAATATTACTGAAGTTATCCTTGCGTTTACTTGATAAAAAAGACGCGTGAAGCAGCTGCTGAAGCTTGACGTTTGTACAATTACACTAAAAGAGCTTTTACTGGATAAAAACCTCTATAAACTGTAAATCAGACGACAGAAGGCATGGAGTAGATATTGATCATTTACACGCCTAAGAATGCCCCAGATATGATACAGTAGGCTTTATAGAGTTAATAGTATATTTGCATAAAAAATGAAGCCTATGTTTTCGATTTTTCCACTGTGATTATTATTTTTGACAATTAAACAACATTTCCTCCTAATTTTTCATTACTGTAGAGCAAACAAATCTGTCCGTTCCTGCGGAGAACCACTCGTTTCCACTTACTCTCAAATTTAGTCCCACACTGCAAATCTAATCGGCTCACAGGAATCCTGTGATCTCAGTGTTAGTCGACATGCTACATTGAACACTTTTATTTCAAACGGAGCAAGAAAAATAACTGTGCCTTTGTCTGAACACGTATGTGCATTTGTGTTTTTGCAGGAGAGTTTAGCAGTAGTTTATGCCCCCAGCACGCCATCTCTCTACACCATATATGAGCCAGTGATCCGTCTGAAGGGCCAGGCCAAGTCAGCGGTGGCTTCCCAGCGGCCCTTCAGTGCCAAAGAGGTCCAGAGCTCCATCCTGGAGCCTCCTTTCCTCAGGACCATGATGCCCTGCCAGGCTCTTGGCCTACACAGCGTCCTGCACAAGATCGGCGGCACCGGCGCTTTAGTCTTCCTGTTCGCTCGGGTATGTGTTTGTCCGCGTATCCGTCACTAGTAGAGACCAGGAACGTATGGAATGAGTTCATCTGTCACTGCACACAAACACACAATGCTCATGTGTTTTTATATATATATACAAAATAAATATATATATATATATATATATATATATATATATATATATATATATATATATTTATTTGTTACAACATATTAACAGAGATATGATCAGGTAAAAGTATTTCTTTACATTTTATTTTATTAAAACATTATTTATTTGTATTTTCATTATTTCAACACCATTGATATTCTATTATAGTTTTATTTTAAATTATATTTTATTTTCATATTTTCTGTTTTCACTTTATTTTTAAAGTTTTAGTAATTTTTGTTATTTTTATTCATTTTTTAAGTATGTCTATGTAGTTTTTATAAATTACTTAGTTTCAGTAATTTTAGTGTTCAAACAAAAATGAAAAATGTTGCCTTTGCAACTAGCTGAAATAAAATAAGATGACGTTTTTCTATATTTTATTTTATTTCACTTAACGTCATATGTAGAAAATATATCAATTTTTGCTGCATTTTTGTGAACTTTTGAATGCTGATTCATAAAAGCTCTGACTGTATCTGTTTGCTGTGCTTTTTAATCAAAGCCATAATGTTTGAAAGTAAATCTGAATATGTTTTAAAGTCTCTGGTGAAGGTACCTTCAGTCTTTCCTTCATATTCCAATACACATTTTTTTGCTGGTAATCTGATAATACACTCTTCAGTCAGCGGGCAAAATTGGATTTTGGTCGGCATGTTCTGGCCCGGCACGTTCTCTCTCACACCGTGTTCTCTCACATTATCCTTCAAGCATCTCTTGACAGTCACGTCAAAGCCTCGCTTTGATCATTTCAGATCAGTCTGTCATGATAACAAAAACACAGAAGTAAATATTACTATTTTTAAGCTAACATAAACTACCGTTCAAAAGTCGGGTTAAGTAAGAAAAATAAACTTATTCAGCAAGGATTCATTAAATTGATCAAAAGTGACAGACATTACAGGCATTTATGTTACAAAAAATTTCTTTCAAATAAATACTGTTCTTTTTAACTTTCTTTTCAGCGAAATGAAATGAAATTTGTGGTGTTTACTCCATAGTTTCAAGTAAGAAAAATGATCTAAACCATGTATGTTGAAAAGCAACTACAAATTTACAAGGGTGAACCATGCTGAAAAAAAAGTAATAATTGAGGAGCAGTGCTAATCAAAATAGAAACAGATGCTCTACTTTGGGTATGATGCCAAATATCTGACATTTATTAAACGATGAAATAATTTAGTGCAGATGGATCTAGTTTAGTTCGGTTTAGTTTAGGTATTTTGGCGCACATCATGTTTGTTTTGCAGGCAGTACTATTAATCAAGTGTTGTTTGCTGAGGCTTCCTGTGTTCTGTGTGTTATAACACTGTGATCCAGATCGTCAACACGAAAACACATTCACAGCCCACTTCATTTTCACTGTGATGTATTTCACGCATACAGTGATTTTAGCAGCAGGAACAATGAATCACATTCGCTATCTCTTTCTGTCTGTCTGTCTGTTCTTGTAGGCGGTGGAGTTGAGCGACTGTGAGAAAACTCAAGCTCTGGCGCTGCAGCTGCTGCTGTCTCTGGTTAAGAACAACCAGCATCGCACTCATGAGATGGAGTGTTACCACGGCTATTCCATGATTCACCAGGTTCTCATCAAGCCCAAGTGCATTGTGGGATACCACATTCTGAAGGTGAATTTTAGCCGTTCAGATGTTGTTAATTAGCCAAAAGCCTTTCATTCTGTGATGATCTGGGTGGCAATTTAAAATTAAGCAGCAACATGAATATCATGATATTTTATTGTGCTTTTTATTTTGTCAAAGATTCATAAAAATGGCTGTTTTAAATGTAAAAATTTAGATGCATATTATATATCATAAAAAAAGCAGGGAAAAAATATATATGTATTTTTTTCAATTATATCACCAGTCCCAGTATTTTAGTATCATTGAGATACCTGTATAGTTTTTGTAAACATTTTCAATTATATATTTTTTAAATTTATTTATTTATTTAGTTTTATTTGAAAGTTTTAGTAGTTTTGTTGTATATTTTTTGTTTGTTTTTGTCTTTTTTTTTTGTCTACATAATTTTTTATTAATTTTAATGTTAAATCAGTTAAGTTCAAAATAAACAAAAACGAGAAATGTTGCTGTGCAACTAGCTAAAACAATATTATTTTAGTTAACATTTATATATTTTTTTTATATTTTCTGTTTTTCACTTTAATTTTTCTAAAGTTTTAGTAATTTTGTTTTACCTTTTGTCATTTTTATTTTTTAAATGTCTGTATAGTTTGTATTACTTTGTTTATTATTTTTAGTTTGTTTTAATTTTATTTTAGTGTTAAATCTTTTGTACTTAAATATTTAATTAACTTAATTTAATTTATTTAATTATTTAATTTGGTTAAATTGTTTTTATTTATTTCAAGTGACATTTTTATGTATTTAGTTTTAGTTAAAGGTAATAAACGTGTGCTTGTGCTGCTGTTGTACTAAACAGTGCACCCTGCTGGTTGTTACTGGTAATGAAGACTGACAATGAGACTGCTTTGTCCCTCTCTAAGTATATTCTTGTTTTCTGAAATGCATCAGATTAATCTGTCTGAAAAATACTCACTCCATTTTAGCCTTTTGAATACCACTGGAGCTTGATTTGTAGGGTACAGCACAGCAAATATGTGTCTGTGTGCATATGGTGTAACAGACGCTGTTGGACGGCTGCTGCAGCGGGTCAATCCTGACGATCGGAGAAGACGGACAGTTTCATCTGGATGCTGAATCCACTGTGGTGCTGCAAGATCTCAGACTGCTGTCTGAAATTCTGCTGGACTGGAAGATATGGGCCAAAGCGCAGGTACACACTCTCATTTGAATGAGAACATATATTGTATAAGTTGGGTTATTTTTATAGAGAGTTAGCTGTGACAGCTGTGTGTGTGTGTGTGATAGTGTGGCGTGTGGGAGACGCTGCTGACTGCTTTAGAGATCCTCATCCGGGTGCATCATCCTCAGCAGATGTTCAACATTCAACAGCTCCTCAATGCCCAGGTGGTTCATCGCTTCCTGCTCGCCTGCCAGGTGCTTCAGGTGAGACGTTCTCTACATGGACAAACACATGAGGTCTGATGAGTTTAGATTGTAGTCTTTGAAATGTGGCTGTGAGTCTTGTTTTCTGTCAGCTGTCCTTAAGAATCAACTGGTGACGCACCGAAATTTTGGCAGCTGAAAATATTCAACCGGAAATTAATTTTCAGTTTTGGCCAAAACAGTTTTGGTGTTCCTACCATCCAGTTATTGCAATAAGCTATGTTCTGTGTTATTTTTAATATGAAACAAAATCTCAGTTTTTAAATTCTGCAATTGTTTTTTGATAAAAGTACAAAATGCGGTTTGGATACTCTTTATTGTGGTGTGACATTACTGTATCCGCACCAGCAAGCAGTACGTTAACCGATCTTCTCTTTACTACTAGTTACTGCATGAAATAAACATGAACGAACACTTAAAGGTATGCTGAAAGGAAAGAATGCGGAAATGAAGACCAGTCATAGTTCAGTGTGTGGGTCATTTTGTAAAATCATCTTCATTATTCTCACAGGAGCATCGAGACGAGTACCTGACCACCATCCCGCAGGAGGTCTGCCTCTCGTTTGTCAAAATCATCCAGGAGGTTTTGGGGTCTCCTCCGGACCTGGACCTGCTGCGGCTGGTCTATAATTTCCTGTTGGCCGTTCACCCCCCCACCAACACTTACGTGTGCCACACGCCCACCAGCTTCTACTTTCTCTGCACATCGGTGAGCAAACGTTCAGAAAACTCTAATCGAGTCATTAAAGCAATAGTTTATGATCATTTGCATTTTTCCAAACCTGTATGACTTTGACTACACAAAAGAAAGTGATTAGCAGAATGTTCATGCTGCTTTTGCCTTTGCTTTTGAAAAATTATACAGGTTTTAAAACAGAAAAAAAAAATTTTTTAACCTTCATTTGTCTGTTTTTCTTAAATGGCTAATAAATAGCATATCTACATGAATTGCGAGTTACTAAAAATTAAAACCAAAAAGTAAACTTTTTCCATTTTAGTCAGTAAAGCTGTCTAATCAGTTAATGTTTTATTTTATTTATACGTTTCTTTATTTAATAGTATAAAATGATAGCAAAACACACACACACAATAATATCTGTATATAATTATATATTTATCTCAGTTTTATTTGATAGTTTTTGCTGTTATAGTTTTTAATAACCCTGATGTTTGTGTGAGTCTATATATATATATATATATATATATATATATATATATATATATATATATATATATATATATATATATATATATATATATATATATATATATATATATACAGTGAGGAAAATAAGTATTTGAACACCCTGCTATTTTGCAAGTTCTCCCACTTAGAAATCATGGAGGGTCTGAAATTGTCATCGAGGTGCATGTCCACTGTGAGAGACATAATCTAAAAAAAAATCCAGAAATCACAATGTATGATTTTTAACTATTTATTTGTATGATACAGCTGCAAATAAGTATTTGAACACCTGTCTATCAGCTAGAATTCTGACCCTCAAAGACCTGTTAGTCTGCCTTTAAAATGTCCACCTTCACTCCATTTATTATCCTAAATTAGATGCACCTGTTTGAGGTCGTTAGCTGCATAAAGACACCTGTCCACCCCATACAATCAGTAAGAATCCAACTACTAACATGGCCAAGACCAAAGAGCTGTCCAAAGACACTAGAGACAAAATTGTACACCTCCACAAGGCTGGAAAGGGCTACGGGAAATTGCCAAGCAGCTTGGTGAAAAAGGTCCACTGTTGGAGCAATCATTAGAAAATGGAAGAAGCTAAACATGACTGTCAATCTCCTCGGACTGGGGCTCCATGCAAGATCTCACCTCGTGGGGTCTCAATGATCCTAAGAAAGGTGAGAAATCAGCCCAGAACTACACGGGAGGAGCTGGTCAATGACCTGAAAAGAGCTGGGACCACCGTTTCCAAGGTTACTGTTGGTAATACACTAAGACGTCATGGTTTGAAATCATGCATGGCACAGAAGGTTCCCCTGCTTAAACCAGCACATGTCCAGGCCCGACTTAAGTTTGCCAATGACCATTTGGATGATCCAGAGGAGTCATGGGAGAAAGTCATGTGGTCAGATGAGACCAAAATAGAACTTTTGGTCATAATTCCACTAAACGTGTTTGGAGGAAGAAGAATGATGAGTACCATCCCAAGAACACCATCCCTACTGTGAAGCATGGGGTGGTAGCATCATGCTTTGGGGTGTTTTTCTGCACATGGGACAGGGCGACTGCACTGTATTAAGGAGAGGATGACCGGGGCCATGTATTGCGAGATTTTGGGGAACAACCTCCTTCCCTCAGTTAGAGCATTGAAGATGGGTCGAGGCTGGGTCTTCCAACATGACAATGACCAAGCACACAGCCAGGATAACCAAGGAGTGGCTCTGTAAGAAGCATATCAAGGTTCTGGCGTGGCCTAGCCAGTCTCCAGACCTAAACCCAATAGAGAATCTTTGGAGGAGCTCAAACTCCGTGTTTCTCAGCGACAGGCCAGAAACCTGACTGATCTAGAGAAGATCTGTATGGAGGAGTGGGCCAAAATCCCTCCTGCAGTGTGTGCAAACCTGGTGAAAACTACAGGAAACGTTTGACCTCTGTAATTGCAAACAAAGGCTACTGTACCAAATATTAACATTGATTTTCTCAGGTGTTCAAATACTTATTTGCAGCTGTATTATACAAATAAATAGTTAAAAAATCATACATTGTGATTTCTGGATTTTTTTTTTTAGATTATGTCTCTCACAGTGGACATGCACCCACGATGACAATTTCAGACCCTCCATGATTTCTAAGTGGGAGAACTTGCAAAATAGCAGGGTGTTCAAATACTTATTTTCCTCACTGTATATATATATATAATTTTTTTTTTTTGCCTTAAATTTTGTTAATTATATATACAGGTGCATCTCAATAAATTAAAATGTCGTGGAAAAGTTCATTTATTTCAGTAATTCAACTCAAATTGTGAAACTTGTGTATTAAATAAATTCAATGCACACAGACTGAAGTAGTTTAAGTCTTTGGTTCTTTTAATTGTGATGATTTTGGCTCACATTTAACAAAAACCCACCAATTCACTCTCAACAAATTACAATACTTCATAAGACCAAAAAAATAACATTTTTAGTGAATTGTTTGCCTTCTGGAAAGTATGTTCATTTACTGTATATGTACTCAATACTTGGTAGAGGCTCCTTTTGCTTTAATTACTGCCTCAATTCAGCGTGGCATGGAGGTGATCAGTTTGTGGCACTGCTGAGGTGGTGTGGAAGCCCAGGTTTCTTTGTCAGTGGCCTTCAGCTCATCTGCATTTTTTGGTCTCTTGTTTCTCATTTTCCTCTTGACAATAACCCATAGATTCTCTCTGGGGTTCAGGTCTGGTGAGTTTGCTGGCCAGTCAAGCACACCAACACCATGGTCATTTAACCAACTTTTGGTGCTTTTGGCAGTGTGGGCAGGTGCCAAATCCTGCTGGAAAATGAAATCAGCATCTTTAAAAAGCTGGTCAGCAGAAGGAAGCATGAAGTGCTCCAACATTTCTTGGTAAACAGGTGCAGTGACTTTGGTTTTCAAAAAACACAATGGACCAACACCAGCAGATGACATTGCAGCCCAAATCATCACAGACTGTGGAAACTTAACACTGGACTTCAAGCAACTTGAAGCTATGAGCTTCTCCACCCTTCCTCCAGACTCTAGGACCTTGGTTTCCAAATGAAATACAAAACGAGGACTTTGGACCACTGGGCAACAGTCCAGTACTACTTCTCCTGAGCCCAGATAAGACGCCTCTGACGTTGTCTGTGGTTCAGGAGTGGCTTAACAAGAGGAATACGACAACTGTAGCCAAATTCCTCGACACGTCTGTGTGTGGTGGCTCTTGATGTCTTGACCCCAGCCTCAGTCCATTCCTTGTGAAGTTCACCCAAATTCTTGAATCGATTTTGCTTGACAATCCTCATAAGGCTGCGGTTCTCTCGGTTGGTTGGGCATCTTTTTCTTCCACACTTTTTCCTTCCACTCAACTTTCTGTTAACATGCTTGGATACAGCACTCTGTGAACAGCCAGCTTCTTTGGTAATGAATGTTTGTGGCTTACCCTCCTTGTGAAGGGTGTCAATGATTGTCTTCTGGACAACTGTCAGATCAGCAGTCTTCCCCATGATTGTGTAGCCTAGTGAACCAAACTGAGAGACCATTTTGAAGGCTCAGGAAACCTTTGCAGGTGTTTTGAGTTGATTAGCTGATTGGCATGTCACCATATTCTAATTTGTTGAGATAGTGAATTGGTGGGTTTTTGTTAAATGTGAGCCAAAATCATCACAATTAAAAGAACCAAAGATTTAAACTACTTCAGTCTGTGTACATTGAATTTATTTAATACACGATTTTCACAATTTGAGTTGAATTACTGAAATAAATGAACTTTTCCACGACATTCTAATTTATTGAGATGCACCTGTAAAGATTGTATCAAACTCAGCTCATGACATTTCTGGCCTTCTAATTTAAATCAGATATTGTTTCTAACCGTATTTATAAGCTTTTTTAGCAATGCTGATATTATTCTGATAGTCAAAAGAAAAAAATGTGAAGAACACATTTATGTTTTCTGAAAACTAAGCAGGTTAAACTGATTTCATTTTCATTTTGTTGATGCAGTAGTCTAGCATTGAGTTTACAGCTCATTCTTCTTTGTTAGTAATTGTTCTGAGAGGTAGATTTGACCATAAACAAGAGCATGTTTTTTTCTCCTCAGATGGTAAGCTGTACCAGGAGAAGGTTCAGTCCATGATGTACCTGCGGCACTCCAGCAGTGGAGGCAAATCAGCCTGCAGCTCTGTGCTTTCACTCTCTCCCACCGTCTTCACAGAGACGCCCGCCGAAGGTAACGCATCACTGCCGCCCCGAGGTCAGCGCCACCTCCAGTCACATTAAAGCAGCAGACTTACAATCATTAACTCCCGGCCTTCCGCTGAGCATAATGCGGTTATTCATGAGAAGGTCAAAATAAAAAAATCATGCTTACTCATTCTGTCGCACTTTATAAGCATTGTTCACTGGAAATGTTCTTGTCTGACTGTATGCCACTGCTGCGCCTTTTTAAGTTTCGAAACGCGTGACTTTTGACGAATACAAATCAATTACAGCACAGACCTGCCTGTCAAGTCAAGGCAAATTGATTTATATAGTGGTTTTCACAATATACTTCATCTGAAAGCAGCTTTACAGAAAATCATGATTTTAATGTTTATATTATCTTAATAGCTTTATGCCTTATAAGCCAGGCTTCCATCCAAGGATTTTTTGGGGCTATAACTGATGGAAATGCCATTTATTGGTGCAGTTTCTCAAACGTAGAAGTCTTGGTTTTGTTTGTTTGTTTAACTTTAGTGCCTAAATTCTATGTTGATACTTAAAATGATACAAAAACTAGTTCAGAAACACTTATTGTCAAGAAAAGGGGCTTTAATGCAAATAAATGTGGTGTCAAATGACAAAATTAACTTGCATGCAGTGTAGTGTTGCTCCCGTCAATGCACCGTTACTCTAAAGATAAATACCTTACATTAATATTATTAAATTGTATGTAAAGTTATTTGATTACTATTGGTAAGAATAAGATGTGTTGCCTCTCAAATATCATTCTTCTTTAATTTTGTCTAATATTTTCTTGATTACACATCTTAATATGATGTTCCTTTTATTTTATAACATTGTAAGTTCAAATGTTTTATTCATGATGTTCTGAAGATGAAAAAATCAAAATGAATGAACTTCAAAATTAATTTGAATTGGCAGTTGCCTATTTCTAAGCACTCTTTCCTCTCAATCTATAGTCTAATAATATGAAATACTTAATAAAGTTGGATATAATATATATATCGATCGTTATATAAATATATACTGTAGAGCTGTGTGATCGATATAGTTGATGATATAAACAGTCAAGCAGTTAAGATTTGCTGTACAGTATTATCACCATATCTGAGTGTACTGTATGCATCCAGATAAATTTGGATATATTATCTAACTTTGCATAAAGAACTGGGCAATAATATATTTAATGTTTGGCAATGATGTAAAAAAAAAAACGTGCAGCAGAGAAATAAGAGCTCATGCTTTGTGAAAAAAGAGCAATTGAAGAGGCAAATCAGAGCATGAAAAACTTATCATTGTCAAACATTGTCTGACCAAATGTTGTGTGTTTGTCCCACAGTGCGCCACACTTCCTCCCCTGAGCATGGTGATGAAGATCTGTCACTGCAGCCCCCAAGCATTGGCCTGTCTCCACACTCTTCTCCGGCCCTGACTCATGGGAATGTGATGGGGACTGCCGAGCCTGAGGAGGGGACGTCCCTGAGTACCCAGCAGGCCCTGGGCAGCACGGAGACCCTGAAGCGGGCCGGAGACGAGCAGCTCCTCAGCAGCTGTGAGTCGGCAAAGACCATATGTGACTCTCAGAACGTGGGCGGCGATGAGGAGAGCAGCATCACAGGAAACCGAACACCCTCCATCAGCGTAGAGGAGGAGCATGACGGCCCAGCGGGCAGCCCGGTGGACTCTGAGGACCATTTCGATTGGACCAGCGAGGAAGCGCCACGCCGACCGGACAGCCTGAAGGGAATCCAGTCCTTCCAGAGGAGCCACAGTAACCTGGCCAGTCTGGGTTTGGCTTTTCCAGCACAGAACGGCTCTCTTACTATTGCTCGCTGGCCCACCGTGGCTGACCGTGCTGCTCCACCGGACGAGTGGGAAAGTTACACCTACTCACCTGGGTATGACAGACACAGCAAGGCGGACTCCAGTAATGACAGGTACTCTGAAAATACCAGATCCTGGCATTTTCCATGCAAAGAGAGAAAAATTGTAGCCAACATTGTAAACACGATAAAACTAAAGTACATCCGAGTGAAACGGACGAGACAAATGTGGGACGGGTGCATCGTTTGTTGATTGGATGTTGAGATGTGGGCGTGGCATTCAAAAGTGTATGCAGATGAGCGTGAGCCTGCAGAGGCGGAGTTTAAGCGCTGTAAATAATTTGAGAAGTCTGATTTTTCACGGGAATATCCAGTTATGACATTTTGATTAACAGAAAATGTCTCATAATGTAATTAGTAATTATGATCAAGGCACATGAGAAAAGTTGTCATTAACCAAAATATATATATATATTTTTTATATATTCATATTGTTGTGATATTCAGGCCAGATTATTTCACTTTAGTGTAGGGCTGTGCAAATAATCAAATGTGATTATCATGCGCATCTCGTCAGTAAAGCCGGTTCTGTGATACATCGCAGATAATGAACGCAATATTGCGTAGCTTGTCAGTGAACTACGGCCCTGTGTATTAAATGGCGCTCCATCTGAAAGCACACGATGGAGTTTAGCCTTTTTCAAATGCATTGTATAATGTGTTTAATTGTTCTAGATGTGCGTAATATATCTTTTAAATTCCATGTGATGAATAACACTCTTTAATTATGCTAATTTCTGCCGCTGAGTTTTGGAGATGAATGACTTGTAATATTAGCCTTCATTTATAAGTTACATCATCTCTTTAATGTGCTCTTTCAGTCAACAGTTACTGGGTAATTGCCTCCTGTCTTCGTCATTGCCTTTCCTGCACTAAAGATATATCCCATCTACTGTATAATCACTTAAACTCATTAAATGTTAATGACTTTAAACTCTGAGCTCCTAACCACAAACCATATTTGGCTTTACAGATGTGTTTGAGCTGTCATTGGGGCTCTTTTTGGGAAACACTTTGCTTTTTTATCCGTCTATCAAATATTGATTTTTCTTTTTGTTTGTACTGATATCACAGTATGAGTAATTTCTGTCATGGGAACATCGTAGTTATTTTTGTGACAAATCAATGGGGGAAAAAAAGGTTTGTAATTTGCATGCTGAGTGTTTTGGTTAACAGGCTCTGAGTCACAGCTGAAGATCTGATGTTTCTCCTCTTCACAGTGATGATTCATGTGTGTGTTTTCTGAATCATTCAGGTCCAGTGCTGAAGACTGTCTGGTTCTGATCTGCTGTGGTCTGTACGATCTGCTGAGAGGAGTTCTGCTCCTGCTGCCGGACCTCCTGCTGGAGGAGGTGATGGACAAACTCGTCCAGCCGGAGGCTCTTCTCGTCCTGGTCAACCACTCTTCTCCTCTCATACAGCAGGGCGTCATGAAGGTCCGCTCACATTTAGTTGTCTTTGGGTATTTGACAAATGAACATGACTGGGTTTTTTTTGCCTTCACTAGTTCATTTTTAAAGGTCTTGCAGTGTGACAAAAATGTTTTTGAAAATACAAATATTCCACAAAGTCTCATGAGCTCATGAAGACTGCATGCAAAATACTTATAATACAATTGATAATACAGTGTGTTTTTTAGATCACACCACAGTACAGTTCAGGGTATTAAACTGTTTGGCACATTGTTGCCAAGAATTAGACTCTCATGTGCTGCATCCACACAAATATATCTTATTTTATGCTTATTAATGTGGAACCTGGAACATCTCTTTGTATAATATGGATTGAAGGATTAAATCATTGGGAATGAATCAATGAACGTGGGATTACTTCCATATAAACAGTACAAATGCAGGGCTTGACAAGCATTCTCATGTGGTTGTCCTTCGGACAAGTAAATTTGTCATTTACTTGTCCAAGTGTAAAAGTTACTTGCCCGGAGAGAAAAAATTAAGTTAAATTGAGTTATAAATATAATTATTTATTGTAGTTATACAAAACACATTTAGTTTTAGATTTTCCTTTTTAAATGAAATAATGAACAAAATAATAAAGTGTGATAATACTATTATATTTAAAAATAAAAAGTTAGAATTAAATACAAATACAATTATTTTATAGTAAACTTAAAAATAAAATGCTAATATTTATATTATATATATAATTTTCATTATTTTCAAACTTAAATGTAAAAATTTTTAATTAGTTAAATTTAATCAGTCAATTAGTATAATAAGACATTTGGGCTGTTACCAAACAAATGAAATCAGTATCAACAAAATTCATCTTTGCAATGCAGAGGAAACAGAAGCTGCATCTGAAGTGGAATAGATATATTCACCCACTGTTTAATGCAGCTCTGGGGGACATGGAATAATTTAATCTGCAATTGCAAATGAATAAATAATGTTTTGATACATATAACGTTGAATACTGATATTTGAAATTACATTTTTTTTTTAAAAATACTGTAAATGTGAAATTAAAACCACCAGTAGGTGGCATCAAGTCACTGTTAATAAGTGAGTCATTGCGACTGAACCGAAACACCATCATGTTGCTCAGAGTCACAAAACAGCACTGTGGCTATGTTTGGAGCTATTTTTGTTGGTGAATAGAGCAAAAACAGGCAATATGGTGTCTAAAACGTAAGTCTCTTAAATGTTAACTTCTTGTTTATTCAACTGTTATAATTTGTAATCATGATGATTTTTGAAGCAAAAAAAAAAAAACGGCGTTCGATCTTCGTGTGATATTAAATATATGAAATGATATAAATGCATACATTTTCCTCCCCCATATCTTGAATTTTTTGATCATTCTTCATGCATTGTAATTGTAATACTGAATCATGCAGTGAAAGAATGCACGTGAGCTAGTCTAACCTAGACGACTTTACGTAATTATGCGTGCACTCTTTGTTTGATTCTTGCAATATACTCGTTAAAACAACAATTACGAAATTATCACAAACGATATATAATCGCACACCCCTATAACAAAGGCTGTATCACAAATAAAGGCAGTTATTATTGTTTTTGGTATTGACTTTTTCAAGTTACTTGTCCGATTGGGCAAGTAAATTTCTCTTTCACTTGCCTGTCCAAAACATTCACTTGTCCCGGACAAGCGTACAAGCGTTAATGTCGAGCCCTGAAATGTATTTAAAGGGGACATCAGATGCCCATTTTCCTCAAGTTGGTATGATTCTTTAGGGTCTACGTGAAAAGTCTATTACATACTTTGGTTCAAATTTCTCAATGGTAATGTAAAACAACACCCTTTTTACCCTGTCAAAAGCAGCTCTGTTCACAGCGACCCATTTCGGTGCATGTCTCTTTAAATGCTAATGAGCTCTGCTGACCCCACCCCTCTCTTCCGTGCGGTGATGAGCAGTTCTCATGAGATTGTAAACTTTAGCCGCGGAACTTGCAAACTAGCACATTATTAGGAAAGGCGACTTGCAAAGATTAATTAAAAAAACCTTATACTCACTTCTTCTGTAGGTGAAGCTGGATCACGAATGATTCACGCGAACATAGACGCATTTAGGTAGATTGGGGGTGCATTCCCTTCAGAAACAAAGGTAATTCACTGCGTCTTCAGCGGCTCAGATGTTGGGAGTAAATGACGACTGCTATGTACATTACATCATCCAACAGCAAAACACCTCAATCGCTCAGGAGACATTCTTGTCTACGTCTGCTCTGACGTCAAAACAATGGCGGACTGATGACACCTCACTCAGGGCGTTTCTGTGATAAAACGCCAGTGTCAGTTAAATCACGGAGTAGATCATTTTAATGTTTATGGACAAATGAAAAAAATACAACACACAGTTTTCTTTAGAACAATAAAATGACTGGCCTTTTCTATCCATAACTGTTTATCACATCTGCTGCTTTGGTTTGTTTATTTAAGATGATATGAAAATGGTTTATTAGTTGATTCACAAGTTTTATTGACCACTCTGGTAAGAGGGGAGCTTGAGTAATGGGTTTAATTTATTTATTTTTTATGTATTATTTCATACATGCATGGATAAACAAACATGTATGTTTCTTCACGTAGCTCCTGGACGCCTACTTTAGCCGCGCTCAGAAAGAGCAGAAGGAGAAGTTCCTGAAGAATCATGGGTTTTCACTGCTGGCCAATCAGCTGTACCTGCACCAGGGTTCACAAGGTCTGCTGGAGTGTTTCCTGGAAATGCTGTTCGGACGACCAGTCGGGATCGAGGAAGAGTGAGTATGCTAAAAATCTAGAGCTGAAGACGTGCTCATAGCCTGATGAGATGACTTTTGGTGGGTGAATTGAGAAAATCTACCAGCTATATATTTTATTTTATTGTTTTGTTTAGTTTAGTTTTTTTATTTTGTTTTGTTTATCTGTTTGTTATTAAAAATGATAGTATTGTTATTGTTATTGTTGTTATTATTATAAAATTATAATACGATTATTTTTAATCAAAATAATTTTATAAATAAATGTAGAAATAAATAAAAAATAACTCTTATTTTGATAAATAAACAAACAGACATATGTTAAGGGAAATAAAATAACTGTTACCTGAAATAAAAATATAAAAAACTTTTTTTTTTAGCTAGTTGCAAAGGCAACATTTCTAATTTTCATTAAGTTTAATTTGAAGTACTAAAATGTCAAAATAAAAAATATATATATAAAAAAAAACAAATAAATATATTTTAGATAACAAAAACTAAAAACAACAAAAACAAGCAATATTATTAAACATATCAAAATATTAGTAAATACTACAATGGTATATTAATAAGGATGCAAAAATAACATATAATTATTAGGGATGGGACGATACACCTACCTCCCGATTCGATACTATCATGATATTTGGGTAACGATACAACATGTATTGCGATTTTTTTTTTTTTTTTTTTTTACAAAATTTCTATTTCGAAGAATTTCGATTCTACAAGTATTGCGATTCGATATTGCTATGTGATGTGTTTTTTTAACTAGACCAGTGGTTTTCAAACCCACAGCTCTGCACATTTTGCATGTCTCCCTAATTTACACACCGGATTCCGATCATCAGCTCATTAGGAAAGAGCTCCATGAACTCAAATGAGTGTGTCAGATAAGGGAGACATGCTAAATGTGCAGAGCAGTGGGTCCTGGGGAACGGGAATGAAAATCACTGCTCTAGACCATGGGAAAAAGTTGAATGATACACTTAATATACAGACTGTCACAATTAAAAAAAAAAACACATCTTAGCAGTCACTATTGCGATTCGATATTACAATTTATTGTGATTTTTGTTTGCTTACACACAACTACACAATGGATAATATTTGATTATACCCTTAAAATAGACTGTATATGATGAGTCATATTAACAAAAACAATACATCAAATCTTTCTAAACTTTTATTTTAGGAGCATACACATACACAGTGTATATTTCGAGTACCTTGAACCATGAAACTTTAAAGTACCAAAACCCTGAACTTGCTCATGAATATAATCAAATGTTCGACACAATGTTCAAAAAAACCACTTTCTGAAATAAAATAAAGTGCTATGTTACTTTGCATACCGTTTTAGTCATGTTTTCCCGGCAGTTGGAATTCAAAATGTGAAGGTGCAGAAAGAATTCTGGAGGAGGTTTGATCATCTGCCTCCGTCATGGTTTTGTTTTCTCGCGCCAGCATTAAACGTATATGACGTCATCTAACGCAGCGGCACTGCGCACGCAGAATGATCGTTGCATGACATCAAAGTACCGCGAGATCTACAGAGAGCGGGCGGCTCCCACTGATCTATATATAATGATGCTCCGCATGCTTTCGAATCGCTCTCGCGGTACTCTGATGTTATACGCTGATCGTCTGCGCGGTGCTGCTCTAAGTCCAACACACCGATACGTTTCGCCCTCTGTTGGAATTACAAAGCGCTAATTTCTCCCCACCACCTCTTAGGAAAAATTAAATAATGAAATAAAAATCGATTCTGAGGTACACCAATCGATTTTTAAATCGTTTTTAAAAATAAAATTTTTCTCCCACCCCTAATAATTATACTATATATCGTAGTCAAGAGTCACCTTTATTTATATAGTGCTTTATGTGATACAGATTGTTTCAAAGCAGCTTTACAGTGTTAAACAAGAAAATTGTGATTCAGTGATACAAGCAAAATTGACAATAGTAAACAGTTATTATTCATTTGAAATTATATAATGTTAAAATGTATATGTGTGCTTATGTATTTTAGTTGTGAAAACACATTTACCTTTTCTTTTTCTTTTTTACATTTCGTGTTACTGCAATAAATATTTGTGAGGAAACGCATTCAAGAACCTTCTGCATGATGTCTACTGAATGAAACTTTACCCAGCAGCATCCTTATCAACCAATATTGCTCTCTTCTCTCAGTCTGGATCTGGAGGATATGGAGAACATCTCCCCGTTCAGGAAGCGCTGTATCATCCCTTTGCTGGGTCTGCTGGAGAACTCTCTTTACGAGAACTCGCTCGTGCACAACGGCCTGTGTCTGCTGCTGCAGCTGCTCAACACCTGCCCGAAGCTGGCTGACATCCTGCTGGACCACGGCTTACTCTACGTGCTCTTCAACACGCTGTCCACCCTCAATGGCCTGGAGAACGGGTAATGTACCGTATTTGACGTCACTATCTATGATTACGTGGACACTTTTTGCTTCCATTGTAATGAATTCATTGTGATTGACGAATCCAAACGCAGTGTTTACAGGAATGCTAAATAAAGTGATCGGGTTGATTATGCGCATTTCTGATTGGATTTAATCTTTTGACATGCACACACTGCATGAATAAACAGGGTTTCCCGCTGTTGTCGCATACTGTTTTAAAAAGCACACTTGATATTTATCTACTTAAGGTCTAAATTAGGTGACGACCAGCTAGGGGTGTGCAATATTGACAAAAAATAATATCTCGATATTTTCTGGTATTTTATCTATTTTAGACAATATTTAGCTGAGTGTGTTATTGTGCTGACTACCGTGGACAGCTTACTCCTAAAGTGTTTGATATTCTTCATATTCTGTGTGGTGGTCGGTTCACACTGATAGAAATTAATCTTTCCCAATAAGTTTAAATTGATTTTTACCTTTTATGGGCATTTTACCTTTTATAAAGCCATTTTTCTAAAAGTGTGCATTTGTCAAATTCTTACATTTAATCAGTGAAGTAGAATAATAAGACATTACTGTTTAGTGCAGAACATTAATGAATTTAACCTGCAATTACAAATGCATAAATACTATTTTGAGATATTAATTTATTATTTAAATAATAAAAAGAAACTTTAAATGTGAAATTAAAACCACCAGTAGGTGGCAGCAAGTCACCGAATCATTTAAACGGTTGATTCATTCAGGAACGAAACGCGCTCAGAGACTCAAAACAGTGCTGTGGCTGTGTTTGGAATTATTTTTGTTCTTGAAATAGAGTAAAAACAGCCAATATGGTGTCTAAAACATAAGTCTCTTAATTAACTTCTTGTTTATTAAACTGTTGTAAAAAATTCAATATTACATTTGTAATCATGGTCATTTTTAGAGAAGAAAACGGCACTCTTTGTATGATATTGATTAATCATGAATGATATAAATATACATTTTCTGCTCCCATGTCTTGAATTTTGTGATCATTGTAAATTGTAAAAAAAAGCTGCTTTGCAACCATTGTATCGTAAAAAGCGCTATACAAATAAACTTGAATTGAATTGTAAATGCATTTTAATAGACTGAATCATGCAGTGAAAGAACTCACTTTAAATGCGCACTATTCTAGACTTCACGTAATGCATGCAGTCAGTAGTGGTGTTTTGAATGGTTTTTGCAAAATACTCTGTCAAATTGCACATCGTTAAAACAACAATTACGATATTATCGCAGACAATATATATCGCACACCCGTACGACCAGCACATGAAGTGTTGTGCTGTGCTGCTTACTTTAGAAAGCAGTAAAAGTGCCCCTTCCTGTGCCCAAAAGCAGTCGTCTGTGAATGAGTCTTAAACAAGGACTGGTGGGACGTTGTCCTGCTCCACTTCACAGACGCTGAATGAAAGCAGAATTTTAGAATGACTGGACACTCATTTATGACACTTTATTTACCAGGAAGTACAGCTCGTTCCGCGCGTCATATGTCATTACGCTGTTTTTACGTCACTGCACATGCGCAGTACTTTCCAGTTTCGGTTTTCAATCCGATCAAGTGTTTACATGTCCTCTCGCTCGGATTACAAAAGGAATAAACCCCACTCCTTTCAATCCGATTGACATTTTAATCGGATCTGGCCAATTCAATCCGATTGATGTGGTTACACGTGACTTTTTTTATTTCGATTGTGCTTCTAGTCCTATTACGATCGGATTATTAGTGTTGAGGAAACTACTTTGAAACTGTGGTTTTCCAGGCTACATGATGTTGTTGCTCTGTAGGATTCCTCCGAATGACTACAAGCTGTTGGTGTGTGACATTCAGCAGCTGCTGGTGGCCGTCACCATCCACTCCTGCAGCTCCTCGGGATCTCAGTACTTCCGCATCATTGAAGACCTGATCACCCTGTTGGGCTACATGCAAACCAGCAAAGTTCGGCGCACACAGGGTAAAGAAGACTAATACTTTTATACTACAATGACATGTGACGTGTCATTCAAGTGAAATAGGAAATTCTCTGTTGTCGCTTCAGAAATGGCCACAGCACTGCAGTTCCGCGTGATCCAGGCAGCCATTGATTTCATTAAGACCACAGCCAATCAGGACCCTCAGAAATCCAGCAGCTACGTTCACGTGCCCACTTCACCGCATCACGCTCTACAGCAGAAGCGCAAGAGCATCGCAGGTGAGCAGGTCTAGAGGTCAAAGGGGGCTGGCATTTGTCTTGTTTATGTGATGGTTCAGGTTATTGAAATGCCTTTAAAAGCATAGTTCACCCTAAAATTAAACTTTTGTCATCATTTACTCATTTACCCTCATGTTGTTCAATGTATCATTAATATACTCCTACAGATTTTATTAATATTTAGAATGAACTTTTCTCTTTATATTTTTCGTTTTAGCTTTAAAGTCTTTGTGCATTTGTCATTTTTCTTAGCTCTATATGTATCTAAATAGTTTTTATTCATTTATATTTCATTTTTATTTTTTTATTGAAAGAAACGTTTCTTTGTAAGCTAGCTGAAATTCATTCAAAAGTTTTTTTTTTTTTTTTTTTTTTTGTTGTTGTTTGTTTTCTTTTCATTCTGAAGTATTACTCTTTTTATTATTTTTATTGTTATAGTTTTATAAAATTTTATGCTATATTTATGCATTATTTTTTAATGATGTATATGTGTTTTGATGGTTTTGGTTAACCAGTTTTGACCCAAAAGTGATCTGTGGCTTTACACATGAAAGTATTATTATTATTTATTTTATTTTTTATTTTTTGTTGTTGTTGTTTTTTTGTGTATGTGTGTTTTTTTACATCTATTAGTTAGATTTGTCTCAAATTACTTCTGTAAAACACATCTTTCCCGTATCTTTTAGGACTGATTTTTTTTTTTGTTGTTGTTGTTGGTAAATTTAAATATGCACACACAAAGAGACTATAAACAAACAAAAGATAGGTATATCTGTATACATTTGTGTTTCATCTCCATTCATCTTGTCTTAACCATCAGCCCTGAATGTAACACTTCACCATTCATGTGTTTCTGTTGTATTATCACCTCCCCTCGCACTCCCAAGGTTCAATGGGGCTGAAAGACTCCATAATTCCCCGTATTCCCCGGCAGCACTACTGTTCGTACGGCCTGATTCCTCTGCCCTCCCCGTTCAGCTTCCTGTCCCAGGATTCCCCCCTCCCTTCCCCAACCGGAGCAAACTCCTACATGTTCCCCTCAGACGCAGGTAGCCATCGACCCCATCCGCAAAAACAAAACAGGCCACAACATCCTGGCTCTTTCAGGGATGTTGAGCGCGTGCAGTGAAGTGATTTAAAGCGTGTCTGCTGCTCATCCGCCCAGTGTCCTGGACTACTGGTGCCTGTGTGTGTTATCCTCAATTACCCAGAATAAATCAACTCGGCTGCACCAGGACTCGAAGACTTTTCCTGCAGCTCTGTCTGTTGATTTATCATTCGCATTCTCTCTCATTTACACCTGCCATTAACATCCATCTTTTTCGAAAGAAATTAATACTTTGATTCAGCAAAGATGCATTAAATTGATCAAAAGTGACAGTGAAGACATTTATAATGTTACAAAAGATTTCTATTTCAAATTTATGATGCTCTTTTGAACTTTCTATTCATCAAAGAATCCTGAAAAATAAAATGTATGATGGTTTCTACAAAAAATATGAAGCAGCACAACTGTTTTCAGCATTGTTAATAATCAGAAATGTTTCTTGAGCAGCAAATCAGCATATTAGAATGATTTCTGGAGGATCACGTGACACTGAAGACTGGAGTAATGATGCTGAAAATTCAGCTTTGATCACAGGAATAAATTTATTTTGAACATATATTACAATAGAAGAGTTATTTTAATTTGTAATAATATTTTACATATTTACTGTATTTTTGATCAAATAAATGCAGCCTTGGTAAGCAGAGGAGACTTCTTTCAAAAAAGTTTACTAGGATGCATGTTGCATTTCGGGTGTAAATGACAACCTGCCTAGGCTAACCACTCAATCTTCAATTAGACGGATGTTAATATCTGCATCTGTCTGTCTTTCTGTCTGTCTCTTGATCCCTATGTCTTTGTGTGATTTATGATCCTCTGTTCTTTACGAACAGTTCCTTTAGCTCAGTAAGCATGTTGTTGTGTTCACTACACACCTGTTTTTATCAGGTCGGAGGCGGTTCACGGTGGCCCAGTCAGACTCACTGCTGACGCGAATGCGCTCGGTGGCCAGCGATGAGCTTAACCAGATGATGCAGCGCAGGATGAGTCAAGAAAACCCCATCAGAGCCAGCGAGACGGAGCTGGTCCAGAGACTGCAGAGACTCGTGGTTCTGGCAGTTAACAGACTCATCTATCAAGGTACAGAAACAGACATCAAATCTGTGATAATATCTGCTCATGAACATTATCATCCGATGTGAGCAACCATAAACCACTTTAATGCAATTTACATGCTTCTGAAAGTATATGCATTCTACCATGGTACTCTACTTTTTTGTTAGTGATAAGAAACAATCCATGTAGACTGAATACATTTGGTCCACTCTAACAGTTTGTCATTATTCTTCAGATATCAACCATGATTTCTTTGACTTCCTGAACTTTCCCGAGTCTCCTGATCACTCCATGTCCATGCCGTTACCTGGTGAGCAGACGACCGATGAGAACGACTCCACGCCGTCCACCCCGATCCCATCGGGCAACATGAAGAGCTTCCGCAAAGATATTCTCAAACTAATGATGGAGGGCATAAAGATCTGCTTGGTGAGTCGCTTGCAGAAGACATCAGCATTAAAATTCAAATGACCCTTTTTTGTTTATTACTGGTTTTATTTTTTTGATTCAATGCACTTTATTCCACTAGTGTCTACTATTATCTTTGAATTATCTTCATTTGGGGGCTTTTCTCAGCAAACAAACATGTTGTATTTGGTTAATTATGAATTTATATATGATTTGATTATCAGTGCATTGTGTAATTTATTAGATTTTTTTTTAAACTGTCAAGTTAAATATATTGACATCCCTAAAATTAATAAACAGCAATATTTATGTATAATTGTTTTAAGAAAAAAGTAAAATAAAAATGAAATATTACAAAAAAAAAGCCACAAAAGATTTTTGTAAACATTCATGTAAGTGGGCATTTCAGAGTGTTTTTATATTCTAAAATTAAAATGAAAACACATAAATTTCCTTTCCCAAACATTCATTTTGCCATTAATTGTAATAATCCAGTGAGATGTTTGTCTGACAACAGCCAGTGCTCCACACAGAGATCCGATCTCATCATCATCCAGTCTGTCTGGAGTGACATGAAGAAACAGAACAAACTGAAACAGACTAAATCCAGAAGAACTGTGGCAATGTCTCCAAGATGCTTTGAGAAACCTACCTGCAAAGCTACAGTGCTGTTAACAGTTTTAGGCACTTGATGTTTTAGGATGCTGTCAAAAATAATGTCTCATATAGATTTTCTTTATCAATTAACTTATATTAACTAAATTAAATGAACATTTGGTCCGAGCATCCTTTGCGTTTAAAGCAGCTTTTGCCGTCGTTGCACTTAGGTCCATTGGTGCGCATAGTTTTCAGGGAGCTTTGCAGACAAGTTTCTTGAAGCATCTTGGAGACGTTGCCACAGTTCTTCTGGATTTAGTCTGTCTCAGTTTGTTCTGTTTCTTCATGTTATTCCAGACAGACTGATGATGATCAGATCAGATCTCTGTGTGGAGCACAAAAATCTCACTGGATTATTACAATTAATGGCAAAATTAAAGTTTGGAATGTAAACTGATATTTCCTACTGACACTAAGCAAAAGATAGAAATAACTGACTTAAAACCATTTTTAGCTGCTGAAAGTACTAGTGTTCTAATAATTTTGGCACCACTTTTTTCTTTTTTTTTCTTTTCTGTTTTCATTTTAATTAAGTTTGAGTAATTTTGTTTGAGTCATTTTTATTATTTATTTATTTATGTATTTGTCAATATTTTAATGAAGTTTTAGTTTTTATTTTAGTTCAATTTAGGGATGCACCGATATCCGATATGCCGATATTTTTCAACTCATTTTGGCCAATAGCCGATGCCGATACCGATATATTTCCTTTTGTTTGGAAGTAACACCAAGTCTCTCCTGTGTGGAAATTATAAGCAAATTATTTTTAATTTTGGTTAGTTTTTAACAAGAACTTATTTGTTAGATGTTAGAATTAAATAAACAATATTGAAGTTCTTTTATAATGACAGTACTTTGAAGCTTTGAAAATAACTATAAAAAAAACTATATCAATCGCTGCATTTTTTCCCCCAGAAAGATGCAGTAGTAACCTTAACATTTTATTTTAAGATTTAGCATTTGTAGATGGTCTAAAGCAAAAGAGTTGTAAAAATTCTGAAAATCTTTTAGAGATCATAATTTGTTTATAACATATTACACATTAATGAATAAATCAGTATAAATAGAATTGTTTAATTTACAAGTGTCATGTTTGTGATTTTTTTTTTTTTTAATTTATTAAAATTCCCTAGTTCAGTTTTAGTTCTTAAACCAAAGGAAAATAAGAAATGTTGCCTTGGCGGCTAGCTGAAATAATTATAAATAAAGATTTTTCAAGTAATGTTTTTGTTGTTGTCGTTGTTTTTTTAGTTTTAGTTTAAATCTGATGATAATGCATGCATTCCATTTGCGATAACTAAAGGCCAAATAAAAATGCAAAAGACTTGATGTAATAAATACATATTTATATGTTAACGTTATGTCTCTCTCGATTCTTCAGTGTCACATGTTTTTTGTGATGGTTTATCTCCTCAGGGCAGCACGGGTCGTGGCGGCACTCCTCGCCAGCAGTGGAAGCGAATCCTCTGGTCCTGTCGTGACACGTTCAGGGTCCAGATCGGGCGCATGCTGGTGCACACGCTCAGCCCCGCGGTTCCTCTGGAGGACAGGAAGGAGGCGCTAGAGTTCGTCCACGAGCAGAGCTACTCGGAGATCCTCAGAGAAAGCCTGAGTCCTGGCCTTGAGGTGAGGATGCTGCAGTTGATATGTTGACAGAAATGGCTTTTTGTTTTTACGTGCCAACCAGAGACGGTGTGACATTTTGCTTTAGTTATTTGCTGACAGTTATCATATCTGTGTATCCAATCAAAGCACAGCTCACATGCACACTTCCTCTGTTGGGAGGAAGACAGTGACATTTCACTGCACATACAGTAAATAACCCACAGAAACATCTTCATGATACTGTTTCCATAGCAGCAGTGCCGTCCTCTCCAGCTCTGCTTTCTCCATTGTACTGTAGACTGGCACTGAAAAGACCATTAACCCTCAGAGACCCAGCATAGCAGAATTGCATCGTTTGCATAAAGCAATTAACTAACACCTAATTTTGACTAAATGTGGGTAAAAACTACACAAAACAGTAGCTGACACTCTGAAATTTATCAGAACAGTTTTGGTGGAAAAAATTTAATATTAATGACCACAGCTTGCTAAAGGGATAAATTAACACAAAATGGTCACACAGAACACTTTTGGATCAAGTATTTGACACGAATTTGTGACCATTTTTCTAAGCATTGCAGAAATGTTTGCAAGGGGTCAAAATGATCATTTTGAGTCTATTCGATGAATGGTTAAAAAAAAAACCCAGTTCTTCTTTTCTTTTCTTTTAGGTATTTTTTGGGCTGTCATTATTTTCTCAGTGATATAATACTGTATTTGGTTTATGAAAATGAATCCAGCTTTCCAACTAACCATTTATTTTCTATTGAAGGTTAAATCACAAACTCTTAAAACATGTCTTTTTTATTGGTTAAAGAAACAAACATTTACACATCTCAAGACACAACTTAATTTAAACTTATAATTACATAATTTAGAAATAATGTACAACATGAAGACTGAAAAAAATAGTAAGAATAATACATGTACATTTTAATTACGGGATGTTAAAATTACTTACATTTAAATATGCTTTGTTTATATACATATTTATTAAAATATTTAAATGGTCAAATATTGACATTTCTTTTAATTACTGTATTCTTACTGAATGAAAAATTTTTTTTTACAAATACATTTAAATACAAACTTGCAGTACTGTATCAAGATAGTGGTGAAACTTTGCAACCATAAATGCCTATTGTTGCAATCAATGCAAATTTGGCTTTTATCACTAATGGCTTCCCAACGACATGTTTGTGGGTGGAAAAACAACAACAACAAAAAAACCGCAAAACCGGGTTTGTAAATGTGTTTTGGAAACGCATTTATGTTGTTGGTCAGTATGTTTTTTTTTTTTTTTTGAAAGGCCAGTTCTGATATCTACAGTGGAGAGCAACTAATAGTAGAGATGCTTATATATTATAAATACCACTAATTATAATTCCTCAAAATCCTTATTAGCATGGGCCCAAGCTGGCTCTGTATCTGTACGAGCTGTTACACGATCACAAAGACGCCCTGAACAAAGAAGAACAGGCGGCTGCCAACACCTTCATGACGGCGCTGAAACTCTGCGGCCACCGCTGCATCCCACCCAGCGCTCCTGCCAAACCAGACCTCCTCAAAGCCATCAAAGAGGTGCGCATGGCCAGACACACCCCATGAGGTTATATGCTGTGTTACTTAAACAATGGAGGGAGAACGTGGGCTTGATTCACAGGGAATGCATGATTTTATGTGCAATTCAAAGTTTTAACATGAACAGACTAACTTAATGTGATTCATATTTGTCAGTCATTCATAAATGGAACATGCATTTAACATTTTTTGCATAGTTTATTATTAACTATTTGCATCTATTTGATTTTATTTAAATCTTTTTTTCAAAATGTGTTTTTTCATATTGCTTAGAATCGGCATAAATCTGTTTATTGTGAAAACAATTAAATGTATTCAGTTAAAAAGCATGAGCATGGTTAAAATATCTGTGGAACATTTCATAATAAATATGTAAACTTGGATATTGTGTATTTAAAACACATTCAGTTTATTAGTACCATTACAGAAATCTGACCTGCTTCATTTATACATGACTGACAAATATGCCTCGCATTAAGTTTAATAACTTATGTGAAATCTGTGTAATCCAAACGGATGGAAATTTTATATGCAATTTAAATACATACATTTTAAATTTAGGCCTAAATGTAAATATTTGCAAAACTAGAGCAAATGCGTAGTAATTCATATATTCATTTGTTAGTCTTTTACTTTTATTTGCTGAGATTGATTGCACTGATTTCTCGAGTAATAAAGGTCATATTCTGCGCTTTTGTAGCATTTTAGTTTTCCCCCCAGGTCTGTGTATAATAATAGTCCAGGTTTGCATGAGGTTTTTTTTTTTTTTTTTGCAGTTTACAGTATACCTGTATTGTGAATGCTAGTAATATGACTACTTTTAAATAGTCTGTAGTTCAAAACTGCTCAGTTGAAGTTTTTGCATTTTATTCATGTTCAACTGAAGCCGTTTTGCTATTCCTTATTAAGGAGCAACTGAAATACGAGTCCGAGGCAAGAACCAGCAAAGGAGCCTGGGAAAAGAAGCTGGCCAACACGCAGAGGAGGTGAGCGCCCCGAGAGAAGCACAACATCTCAAAATAACACGCTTCTTAGGCGATTTTCTAAGCTCTTCCGTTCTCTATTTCAGCTTGTTGCAGAGGCTGGATGGGAAGTCGAAGGACATCTCAAAGATTGCCGCTGACGTCACCCAGAACGTGTCTCTCAGGCAGGGCATGGAGCGGAAGAAAGTCATGCAGCACATCAGAGGCCTTTACAAGACCGACCTGAGCGCCAGCCGCCACTGGCAGGAGCTTGTGCAGCAGCTCACTCACGACCGGTCAGCATCGCTCACTGGAGCCCTACAGCTAAAATAGTTTGCTCATGTCATCATTTACTCATCCTCATCACCATGTAATGTTGTTTTTTTCCCATGGAACAGGGCGGTGTGGTACGATCAGTCATCTTACCCCACTTCCTGGCAGCTGGATCCCACCGAGGGGCCCAACCGAGAGCGGAGACGCCTGCAGCGCTGCTACCTGACCATCCCTAACAAATATCTGCTGAAAGACCGGCACAAACTAGACGGTGAGCTTCAAGCACTCTGACTGGAGAAAGCACTTCAATAAGTAATAAAGTAAAATGATTAAGTATACAAGTAAATAAAAAAAAAAAAAAAAATACATAAATTAATAAGTAAATAAAATTACTAAGTAAATAAGTAAATTAATTAGTAAACAAATCAATAAAATTGTACTTTTTTGCATTTCGGGATGTGATCTGGACATGCTTTCTAGATGATCAAATGAGTATAACACTGACACGAAAGTGCCAAAACCTGTAATACAATTGATATAATTTATGATTATTTCTTAAATGTGATGGGGGGGGGGGGGAAAGGCTACGAAAAAAAGACTTTTTGTGACAACAGTCAGAATTCCTGTTATGATGTAGATTTTGAGGTGCACTCTTGTCATAAATTAATCTATTACTGTTCCTACATAATTTGTAACAAACAACAGTGGTAAAATATCTGTTTAGGAGTCTTAGACCTTTCCATTTGTCATGATTAGATTAGGATTTATTTGTAATATAGTGAAGTAAACCCACTAGGGACGGGTGACAGTTAAGAGGTTAATCAGAATAGTATATGAATATACTATATCGAACAGTAACTTGGTGTTGCCATCTGATACCATCACCATGTTACCACCGCTGTACAGGAAGTGGTTGCTGGAATGATGGAACTTTGCCAGAACTTAGAAACTCTACCACTTTTGATGCTGCTGATGTTATCGGTCTCATGCATGTGGTTTGTCCGTCACAGATGCCATCAAGGCTCCTCTGGCCTTCCTGTTTGAGGACAAAACTCACTCCTCCTCATCCATAGTGAAGGACAAAGCCACCAGTGAGCCCATCAGGTACTGATACCCCAAAGCTAGTAACTAGTCTGTTTCGGAGTCACATTACAGAATTTCAAATCAGTTAAAAACCCGAAACATTTTTTCTTTCTATTTAGGTTTACGAGAAAGTGCGTAAGCGTGGCGCCCTCTAGAGAGACGGCAGGAGAGCTGTTGCTGGGTAAGACTCGTCCACCCTCCATAACATGAGTCTTGTGTTGGCTGTTAGCCGTCATCAACTGACCGCTAAAATGATCTGCCTTGTTTTACGGGTTTGCAGGAAAATCTGGGATGTACTTTGTGGAGGATAATGTTGCTGAGACACTTGATAACCAAGTAAGTTCTTTTGCTAAATGTTAGGAATATACGGTTCTATGTAATAGTAAAAATGTATTATTCATTTATCTTGAACAATCTGAGCTTTAAGTTTTTGTCCATAAAGTTTCAGACAAAAAGAAAAATACATGTAAAATATTTAATTCTCTGAATTATTCAAAAATATGCTTTACCACCTTATTATTATTATTATTATTATTATATAATCCAATGGTATTTTAGCATCGTTGATATACCATTATTTTTTGTTAATATTTTGAAGTAGATTTAATTTGTTTTAGTAATTTTGTTGTGTGTTTTTGTAATTTGTATTATTCATTGTTTTAATGTCTACATAGTTTTAGTTTATTTAGGTTATTTTAGTACTTCAACTTAAACTAAACAAAAATTAGAAATGTAACTTAAAATAAGGGGCAACATAATACAAGTTAGCCTTTTTTATTTTATTTCAGTTAATGTTTATTTTGTTGGTTATTATTTAGTTTTCGTTAATGATAATAACTCTGATCTAACATAACAGCAAACATAACATTTTTTATTTATTTATTTTTTTGTTTACAGTGAAGTTACTCATAACATGATATATGAGTTTGGTCATACCACCCCTAATAGATATGATGAGGCATATGTGTGATTTAGAGGTTGATAATGTGTTTTCTCACCAGAGTCCTCATGGAGAGACGGAACCGGCCTCCTTCTCCTGGACGTATGAGGAGATAAAGGAGGTTCACAAGCGCTGGTGGCAGCTCAGAGACAATGCTATGGAGATCTTCCTCACCAACGGCAGGACGCTGCTGCTCGCGTTTGATACCACCAAGGTAACGACATCGTTAGCTGCCGAATGATTTATTAAATGCAATTCAGTAAATTCCTCCTCCTGTCATTCCAATGTCAGTTCTGCCCAACTCTAACTTCCTGTTGATCCACTCTCTGGTCTCCGTCTCAGTTCCGTGATGACGTCTACCACAACATCCTGACCTCAGAGCTGCCCAACCTGCTGGAGTATGGGAACATCTCTGCCCTCACGCACCTGTGGAGCTCAGGACAGATAACCAACTTCGAATACCTCACCCACCTCAACAAGCACGCGGGCCGCTCCTTCAACGACCTCATGCAGTATCCCGTCTTCCCCTTCATCCTGCGAGACTATACCAGTGAGACGCTGGACCTGCAGGACACCTCCATTTACAGGCCAGAACCTAAATTATTACTTTATTTGTGTGGTGTTTGGTCGTAATTATAGCCTGATATACCTGATGTTTATTAGTTGAATTCTTTTTTTTCCATTTATAAATATTTTATATTTAAATAATATAAAATATGATAAAAAAACGATACATATAATATTTTAGATTTTGTTTTTTTTTCACCAGATATAATTATAAATATTTAATATTTGAAAATATTGTAAAAATACACACTATATATAATATTTATCACACATAATTACAAATGTTTAAATATTTAAAATATATCAAATATTATATGAAAAAAAACTAAGACATGTTAAAATATGGTTTATGCTTTATATGTTTAATATTCATAATTATATGTGGTAGAAAATTAGGAGTTAAACTAGTACATGCTTCCATTCTATTTCATAGTTGTGATGATTTGTGCATTTATGAGTGTGAATATAGATTTATATGTAGATATGAATTAAATTATCATTAGATTTATTACTATTTTTTAGAATTATTAGATAATTAAATTAATTATTATAGATACTATACATTTATATATAAATTATATATAGATGTATATACAGATATAGAAATAGATGTGTACATAAAATAAGTTATAAAAATATAGAGATATTATCATTGCCGTCAGAAAATGGAAATATATGCAAATTAACAAAGTGGCACTGAATTTTGACAAACTTTCTGTTTGTCTTTTTGATGTAACAGGAACCTCAGCAAACCCATCGCGGTGCAGTCTAAAGAGAAGGAAGACCGTTATGTGGACAATTACAGGGTATTGCAGCACTGCAGGCTCTAATTCCTGTTTACATCAGCGCCTGTTAACCAATCACACTGTGGCTCTGTTCCAAAACCTCTGAGCTGCCTACGTAGGCAGCATTTTTAGGCATCATAGGCACATTTCCAGCACAAAGGCTGTTCCAAACAGTAGGTGGCAACACTATGTTGCCTTCTAAGATATTTTCTTCTGGCCAAACTCTGACGTAACATCAGAAGTGTCCTTTGCAGAAAAGGCAATCACAGAAATTCATTCCTACAACCATTTTATTATAAATAATATATATATATATATATGTGTGTATGTGTGTGTATATATATATAATATGTATGAGTGTAAAATATTATTTATTATGATTTATATATTATTATTTATAATATTAATAAATAAATTATTAAAGGGTTAGTTCACCCAAAAATGAAAATTCTGTGATTAATTACTCGCACCTCGCGTCGTTCCAAACCTGTAAGACCTTCGTTCATCTTTGGGAAAACAAATTAAGATATTTTTGATTAAATCCAAGAGCGCTCAGACCCTCCATAGACTCAATAAAGAGCGGCACAAATCACTTTCATTCTACACATGCATAACACTCTTTGATTATTTGTATCCATAGTGAATTGCATTACTGCTTCATGAGCTTCCATGTTTAATGTCATTAGGTGTGTGTAAGTGTAAGTAACATTGATTTCCTCCGCAGTATCTGGAGGAGGAGTATAAGAAAGGCAAGAGAGAGGACGACCCCATGCCCCCTGTCCTGCCCTATCACTACGGCTCTCACTACTCCAACAGCGGCACCGTCCTGCACTTCCTCGTCCGGCTGCCTCCCTTCACCAAGATGTTTCTGGCCTATCAAGGTCAGTTTGAATTTGAAAAAAAGCTCTCAAGATTGTTCAGCATTTAGACCCAATTCACTCCAAGCAGATTCAAACACAAGGAATGATATTTAACCCTATAAAGCCTGCAGTGTCACATTTGATACACAAATTTTTAAGGCCTATAAATGACACAAATGATCAAACTTTGCTGTTAATCCGGTCACACTCAATCTACTCCATGCCTTCTGTCGTCTGATTAATAGTTTAGAGTTTTTTATCAAGTCAGAGCTCTTTTATTGTATTATTATTTATTTGTTTATTACAAACGTCCAGCTTCAGCTCATGCTTCATGTGTCTTTTTGCTGTCAAATCTTCACTGATCATATTCTCACTATATCATACTATATAAGCCATAAAAGATCAAATATGATGCTCCACAAAAACATCTATGCAATTTTTTAGATTTGAATTATATTTTATCGATAAAATGTCTGCTAAAAAAACAATTAGACTATTATTTCTTATGTCAAGCTTTACAGGGTTAACAAATAACAATACTGATCTATTATTGATATTTTTAATTATTTTGGTATCTTATTACATAATTTTATCATTTTGAATGTATCTTAATTAGTTTGCATAACCAAGAAAACAGAAGCTCTGCAACATGAAATCAAATACTTAAAATCTAATGCAGCCACGCCTTCATAAAGACTGAATGCATGATGTGTTCATAACTCTGTATGAAACGCTTGCACAGCTGCAGCTCGTTGAGTTTATTCAGCATCATAATTAGGATTGTGCATCGCTACTTTTTTAATATTTAACAGCACCTGCGTGTGCAGCGAGGTCTTCAAACATGTCAGTGCGATGCTTTTAAAGGCTGTCATTGAAAAGAGCCTTTCTGAAGTCTCACGCTACATGCATTAGCCTCAGAAAGATGATCAGGCCTTTCATCCTGCCTCTTTATTCGTCTTTCCTTCTTGCTGGGTCTATTTTTAGTTCAGTTGGTTTATCCATATCAGGTTACACAAGAAACTAATGAAAGGTTTTGTGTGTCTCGCAGACCAGAGCTTTGATATTCCTGACCGAACGTTCCACTCCATGAACACCACGTGGCGTCTGTCATCCTACGAGTCCATGACGGATGTCAAAGAGCTCATCCCAGAGTTCTTCTACCTGCCCGAGTTTCTGGTCAACAGAGAAGGTGGCGCTCTTTTACTACTGGTTTTCTTGGCCTCTTCTTCTAGCATCCAACCTTTAATGATTCCAAATTCCAGTTTATTTATTTTTTTCTGGGCTCTGTTTTAATGGTTAAATGAAACTTTAATAATCAAAAAGCATGCCTATTTAGTTCAAATCTTGAATTTTTTTGGAAATTCCATTTTATTTTATTTTCCAAATTCCTTTAAAATTTTTCTGGATTCCATTTTGATGGTTAAATTAAATTTCTTAATTAAAAAGCATGCTTACACAAAAAGCAAACTTACACAATTTAACAACAATTTATTAAAAGTTTTACAATTTAGTAAAGGTGCTTTCTATATTTTTATAGTTAAACATTTACAATCAAATGAATTCCACTAAAATGAACTAAATTTAATAATTTCTTAAAATCTTTTGATTATAATAGGTCCCTATGAAATGTTTGGTTTTTATTGGAAATAGTCTGTTTTAATTTTTCTGGATTCACAATTTAATATGAATGTACTTTTCTTTTACTTTAAAAAATGGTGGTAATCAAATGAAGGCGTAAAACATTAACAAAATAAGTGCTGCACAATAGAGATTTACTTTTAAAATTAAAACATGGAAGAAAAATTGTGATATTCCTTAAATTATTTTAATCGCTTTATTATTTTTATTACTTTAAGAAGTATATGCTACTATACAAAGCTAATATATTTCTGTCATAATTTCTTCAAGTTAAACTGAAGTTTTATCTTGACGAGTTGTTGTAAAGACCTTTAAGCTTCTGCGTGTATTTGATGTAAAGATAGTTTTTATCAAATGAAATGATGAAATGCTGGTGAGTCTTAGTGCCATAAAAACACCGGTTTCAAAATCAAAAAAGAGAAATAACCTTTAAGTAACCTAGATCTTCAAGATGTAAGAACTGAATATTCATGTAAAAACATGAATTGAATTATTTGAACACATCTTCCCTCTTTTAATGTTAGCGTGGTATTTCCCACTTTCCCCTCTGGCAGGTTTTGACTTTGGCGTGCGGCAGAACAGCGAGCGGGTGAACCACGTGAATCTGCCGCCGTGGGCTAGGAATGACCCGCGACTCTTCATCCTCATCCACAGACAGGCTCTGGAATCGGATCAAGTCTCACAGACGCTCTGCCAGTGGATTGACCTGGTGTTTGGACTCAAGCAAAAGGGCAAAGCTGCAGTCCAGGCCATCAATGTCTTTCATCCTGCAGTACGATTCCTTGCTATGTACAGCTATAGAACACTTTACGCTGATATTTTCCATTTTTTGATAGTTGGATCAAAACCTGTCAAAAACATGCCCAGGTCATATTTCATCCCAAAGTCAAAAAATAAAGAAAATATAAGAAATTATATTTTGCTTAAAGGAGAATATGCTTATTTTACGAACATTAAATTACATACACTACCATTCAAAAGGTTTAAGGTAGGTACGTTTTTTGTTGTTGTTTTTGAAAGAAACCTCTTATGCTCATAAAAGCTGTATTTATTTGATCAAAAATACAGTAAAAACAGTAATATTGTGAAATATTTTTACAATTTAAAATAGCTGTTTTCCATTTGAATATAGTTAAAGTGTAATTTATTTCTGTGATCAAAGCTGAATTTTCAGCATCATTACTCCAGTCTTCAGTGTCACATGATCCTTCAGAAATCATTCTAAAATTCTGATTTGCTGCTCATGATTATCAATGTTGAATATTTCTGTGTAAACCATGATACATTTTATTTTTCAGAATTCACAGATGAATAGAAAGTTCAAAAGAACAGCATTTATTTGAAATGGAAATCTTTTGTAACATTATAAATGTCTTTACTGTCACTTTTGATCAATTTAATGCATCCTTAATAAATAAAAGTTTTCTTTTCTTTACAAAAATCAATCTTACTGAGCCCAAACCTTTGAACGGTAGTGTATATATCATAGTGAATTGGTAGTATATATACAGTGGGTACGGAAAGTATTCAGACCCCCTTAAATTTTTCACTCTTTGTTATATTGCAGCCATTTGCTAAAATCATTTGTTAATTTTTTTTTTTTTCCCTCATTAATGTACACACAGCATATTTACAGAAAAACACAGAATTGTTGACATTTTTGCAGATTTATTAAAAAAGAAAAACTGAAATATCACATGGTCCTAAGTATTCAGACCCTTTGCTCAGTATTTAGTAGAAGCACCCTTTTGATCTAATACAGCCATGAGTCTTTTGGGAAAGATGCAACAAGTTTTTCACACCTGGATTTGGGGATCCTCTGCCATTCCTCCTTGCAGATCCTCTCCAGTTCTGTCAGGTTGGATGGTAAAGCGTTGGTGAACAGCCATTTTAGGTCTCTCCAGAGATGCTCAATTGGGTTTAAGTCAGGGCTCTGGCTGGGCCATTCAAGAACAGTCACGGAGTTGTTGTGAAGCCACTCCTTCGTTATTTTAGCTGTGTGCTTAGGGTCATTGTCTTGTTGGAAGGTAAACCTTCGCCCAGTCTGAGGTCCTGAGCACTCTGGAGAAGGTTTTCGTCCAGGATATCCCTGTGCTTGGCCGCATTCATCTTTCCCTCGATTGCAACCAGTCGTCCTGTCCCTGCAGCTGAAAAACACCCCCACAGCATGATGCTGCCACCACCATGCTTCACTGTTGGGACTGTATTGGACAGGTGATGAGCAGTGCCTGGTTTTCTCCACACATACCGCTTAGAATTAAGGCCAAAAAGTTCTATCTTGGTCTCATCAGACCAGAGAATCTTATTCAGGTGTTTTTTAGCAAACTCCATGCGGGCTTTCATGTGTCTTGCACTGAGGAGAGGCTTCCGTCGGGCCACTCTGCCATAAAGCCCCGACTGGTGGAGGGCTGCAGTGATGGTTGACTTTCTCCCATCTCCCGACTGCATCTCTGGAGCTCAGCCACAGTGATCTTTGGGTTCTTCTTTACCTCTCTCACCAAGGCTCTTCTCCCCCGTTAGCTCAGTTTGGCCGGACGGCCAGCTCTAGGAAGGGTTCTGGTCGTCCCAAACGTCTTCCATTTAAGGATTATGGAGGTCACTGTGCTCTTAGGAACCTTAAGTGCAGCAGAAATGTTTTTGTAACCTTGGCCAGATCTGTGCCTTGCTACAATTCTGTCTCTGAGCTCTTCAGGCAGTTCCTTTGACCTCATGATTCTCATTTGCTCTGACATGCACTGTGAGCTGTAAGGTCTTATATAGACAGGTGTGTGGCTTTCCTTATCAAGTCCAATCAGTATAATCAAACACAGCTGGACTCAAATCAAGGTGTAGAACCATCTCAAGGATGATCAGAAGAAATGGACAGCACCCGAGTTAAATATATGAGTGTCACAGCAAAGGGTCTGAACACTTAGGACCATGTGATATTTCAGTTTTTCTTTTTTAATAAATCTGCAAAAATGTCAACAATTCTGTGTTTTTCTGTCAATATGGGGTGCTGTGTGTACATTGAGGAAAAAAAATGAACTTAAATGATTTTAGCAAATGGCTGCATTATAACAAAGAGTGAAAAATTTAAGGGGGTCTGAATACTTTCCGTACCCACTGTATATAGCATTACAATATGTCAGCCAGAAATACAAAAAAGGACATCGATGTCTCTAATACAAAAAAGGACATCGATAAACTATAACGGACACATCCATTAGCTTTAGACTGTCAACTAGTATCCATCTGATTTTTCTTCTCCCTCTTTTTTAGACTTATTTTGGCATGGATGTATCTGCTGTTGAAGACTCTGTGCAGCGTCGGGCTCTAGAAACTATGATCAAGACGTACGGCCAAACACCCAGACAGCTGTTCAACGCCTCGCACATCAGCCGAGCCGGAACCAAACTCCTATCAGAGGCAGAACTGCCCGCAGCCATGGGCCTCCTGGTGCAGCTGGCCTTCAGAGAGAGCCGCGAGCAGCCCAAAGAAAGCGTCTACCCGGTACAGAAAACATACAGCGCTGAAATTATTATTCAGATTGACATTGACATTAAAGGGATAGTTCTTCCAAAAATGAATATTTGCTTGGCATGTACTCAGGCCATTCAAGATGTCGGTGAGGTTGTTTCTTCATCAGATTTGGAGAAATGTAGCATTCCATCACTTGCTCAGCAATGGAATCTCTGCAGTGAATGGGTGCCGTCAGAATGAGAGTCCAAACAGCTGATAAACACATCACAATAATCCACAAGTAATCCACACTGCTCCAGTCCATCAGTTAACATCTGGAGAAGACAAAAGATGAAACAAATCCATCATTCAAACTGTTGCTTCTGGCCAAAATATGAGTCCATAATAACGCTTTCTCCAGTGTTAAAGTGGTCTGGTCTGAATCAGGAGAGAAATCTGCACAGATCAAGCACCGTTTACAAGCCAAAACAGCTCTAAACAAATATGTGGCTGATTTTGATGTGAGAGACAACAGGAGATGGACTTTTTCACTTTTTTACGTTGTTGAGCAAGTGATGGAATGCTACATTTCTCCAAATTGGACAAAGAAACAAACATTTCATTTTTGGCTGAAAATGTCTTCAATCGCTCTTGTGTTCTTTCTAGAGTCCTCTGCCGTGGATAAAGGGCCTGAAATGGGGCGAGTATGTGGGATCCCCCAGTGCTCCGGACCCTGTGGTCTGTTTCAGTCAACCTCATGGCGAACACTTTGGCTCCCTGCTGGCGCTGCCCACGCGTGCCATCTGCGGCCTCTCGCGCAAGTTCTGCCTCATGATGATCTACAGCAAAGAGCAAGGTGAAGGAGAACACACACAAGAAATTGCTTCATCATGCATAAACATGAAATTATAAACCTGATTTACCCAGTTTGGGGTCAGTAAGATGGTTTTATGAAAGAAATGAATGCTTTTATTCAGCAAGGATGCATTAAATGCAGAAAGCGTGAATATATTGTAATTATATAAAATTATTTCACAGTTTTTACTGTTTTCACTGTATTTTTGATCAAATAAATGCAGCCTTGGTGACAAAAACATTGAAAATCTTCTTGACCCCAACATTTTGAACAGTAGTGTTTATGAATTTCAGATGTGCTCGAGATGAGTTTAGTGCATTTTCATTTATTTATCAACAATTATGCATTTATTAGCAGATGTTTTTATTCAGTCAAACAGATGTTAATACCAGGTGTAAAAAAACAAAAGGGTACCAAGATTTTTTTTGTTTTATTGGGAAAAGCAGCATCCAATGGACATTATCTGAAAATAAAACTATTGAATGATTAATCTGAACTGCTAATATATCAGCCAATTACTAATCTTGGCTGTGTTTTGGTCCATGACCAGTTTCTAGTGCTTTTATTGCATCTGCATTTGAGTCTTATCACAATGATCCGCGTGAATGAACACAGTTCCCATAATACCAGAGGAAATGAGAATGAAGTGAATGTGCTGTAGTGGAAAATCACCTCACAGTACAGATGCAGTGTTTTCCCTCTCGTCTCTCAGGTGTAAGGAGCATGCACAGCACCGACATACAATGGTCGGCTATTCTGAGCTGGGGTTACACCGACAACATGCTGCGTCTGAAGAGCAAACAGAGCGAGCCGCCCATCAACTTCATCCAGTGCTCCCCGCTGCACCAGGTCAGAGCCAGAAACACAGCGAACATACACAGGCTACGCATGGACAGTTTTCAGATCAATCTGTGTTTGAGACATTTCAGCTTGTACAGCATTTTGTGATGTGGCATTGCACTCGTCCGTTACATATAGACGTCCACAGCACCCTCTACTGAATACAATAAAACATATCTCACAAAAATATATCACCTTAAATATCAGCCCTAAATCAAAAGAACAAAACAAGACATATTTTGCATAATTGTACATTAGTTTTTAATTATGAAAATGTCACAATGCAAAAATCGTAATGGTTCTAAAATGGACTCTCTCTCTCTCTCTCTCTATACATTGCCTGGCCAAAATTTGGATTTAAATAAGCAAATACTGAGAGTCTTGAATTGGATCATTATTGCAGTGACTAATATGTTTCTGGCATGTTGTATGTTTTGCAATAATTCTTTTAACCTGAACTGATGCCGTGTGTAGCTTTTCATTTCTTAAACAATCATGTCGGAAGATGTACCTATGTCCAGATTCCAGGATGACAATGTCAAGATTCGTTGGACCCAATTTTTGAAGCAGTGGTTCAGTGAGCATGAGGAATCATTTTCATACATGAAGTTTCCTGAGCTTAACCTAGGCGTGGGTGATATAACCAAAATCTTATATCACGATATGACTAATTTTATACCACTATAACTATATATATATATATATATATATATTAGGGGTGGCACGGTACATGTATTCGTCCCAAACGTCACGGTACGGGCGTCTCGGTTAGGTGCATGAGGTAGAGGTCTGCGCGGGACTGTTTTTTAAGTCCCGCTCCCGCGAGGTTATATCCCGCACCCGCCCGCTCCCGCGATATATTTACTCTTTGTTCACCCGCTGTCCGCTTTGAATAATTTTCTTCCCGACCTGACCGTTCCCGCTAAATTTAGATCTCGTTTCCAGAATCACACATTTAAATTTCCTCTACTGAAAGAAAGACAAATAGGCTAACAAATAAAAGTGTAGTCTGCACAAAATTGTATTTGTTATTTTATTCGTCGTCAAGAGTCTTTTATTGACAGCAAAATGTTAAACGAATTTCGTGTCTTAAGACACAAAATTCGTTTAACATTTTGCTGTCAATAAAAGACTCTTGACATTTTGCTGCCAACACAGTAGGAAAAAAAAAGTGTCACAGAGAAAATAAAAATGTACAAAAATTGTATTCCTTATTTTTATTCGTCTTGTCAGGATACAGTTCGTTTAACCTTTACAACAGGAACAAGTGTCGCAGATTAAAAAAAATGTAGGTTGTACAAAAATGGCCTATTATAATTTTATTCGTCTTGTCAAAATACTAAATTAGTTTAACATCTTGCTGTAAACACAGTAGCTAGCCTAGGAAAAGTGTCGCGGAAGAAAAATAAATAAATAAATAAATTGGACATGTGTCATTTAAAATTATAGGCTAAGCAAAATATAAACAAAACCGAGTTGAGCGTTCTTCAAGGAGAGCGCATCCACACTTTGCTCCATCTTTATTCTGCTCTGTCACTCATCGACAACCTGCCTGTTCTGTCTGTGGGCCGTATATTCACTGGTAGGCTACAGCCTGCTCTGAGCATCGTTATACACATGCTGCGCACAGACCTCGCAAATAAAACGAAGCACTGTTTCATGCGTGCTGCGCGTGCATAACAGTCCCGTGCAGGCTGTACCGGTGCTTGAATAAAGCGCAGATATGTTGTTCTGAAAAGACGCCGAACGGATATTGTTAGACCGCCCGCTCCCGTTCAAATTGCACCAGGGTTACCGACCACAACCGCGTTTTATTCGCGAATTTAATCCCGCGTCGCAAGAAATCTGGTCGGGTCCCGCGGTTCCCGTGGGACAGCCGCGGGACAGCCGCGGGAATGCAGACCTCTAGCATGAGGCCTTACGACGAATACAGGCAATTCACCCTCAATCCAGAAGGGGGCGCCTGCAGTAATGCAGCGCTGTTTGATAACCGCCAGCAGAAGAACAGCGAATGCCATGAGATGCACACTTGAAAACAAAGCCCACTAGACAGTGACCATGTGCTGATTCTGAACGTGTCTCTCACATATACTGACAAGGGAGTATACTATAACGGCTTGCACACTCAACTGTTTGCGAAATGGAGCTTTGTGCTCGTGTAGTCTACCTCTCTCATTCGGCACAAATCCAAATATTCCGTAATATTTCCATATTTGCTATGTAACCTATCTGAATGCTAAACTATTATTTATTATGTAAATGATAGGCTTTGTACTTCAGTCGCGTTCCAATGGTGACACAGAGGCGGGCGCGCTAATGTTTGGCTCACTGTATTTTATTTTGATAAAGTACCAACTGAGCTGTCAAGTTAGCAATGCTGGAACCGGTGTGTGTGTGCGCGCTCTGGCGCGATCACTTCAACTGTTTCCTTATACCAGCAGAATCAACTTTAAACACTTATTGTCTTATTAATAATCACTGTATGAAGGTCTGCTTTTATTTGTGTACACTCACAATGAAAACAAAACAGATTTTATATATATAACATGTAATAATATTTAGTATTTTCACATCTAGATGGAAAAAAATGTAATTTGCACTACTGTGTTCAAAATAAATGAAAAGAAACTGAGCGTAGTAGATTTTGTTTTTTTTGTTTTTTTCCCTGTTGTACCGAAATCGTATCGAACCGTGACCCCTGAACCGAGGTACGTACCGAACCGTGACATCTGTGTACCGTGCCACCCCTAATATATATATCACAATATAGTTATTTTTTTCTTTTAAAAAGGTTTTCATAATCCCAATGGCAATATCAAACTAATACAAGCCTAAAAAGAGACAAAAAAAAAAAAAAAAACTCAAGCTCACTGAAGATAAATAAACAGTAATGGAATAAGGATAAGAAACTAACTGCAAGCAATAGAACAAAAAACTACAATAAATAAGAGATGCTACATACGTTGTGTGTGTGTGTGTGTGTATATGTATATATATATATATATATATAAAATGTATTATTATTATTTAATTTCTTCTTATTAAAGCTACAAAAGTGATTTAGTCAAGAGCAGTGAGAGATTTTCTTTCACTGTTTTTTTATTAATATGAATGGCAGACAAGACGAATATTGGACAGCTTCCCCTTTAAGACCAAAGTCTGGATCCAATATACTGTTACATATACGCTTTCTTTTTCAGCTGTTTACTCTCTCTTAAGACCTAAGTCACTGTGTTTATGAGGATACTTGCAAAGACGGGGATTCTGACGCATATATAAGTGTTTATGTAATCAGCCAATAAAGCGTAAAAAAAAATGTGCGCTCCTCTCACACAGAAACAGAGACGCCGCATGCATATAGCTCTGTTGTTTGTGTTTCAACAGCTTAAAATCGGTTGTTTTAAAACTGCAGTGCTTAAAAACGCGTGTCCATGCTACAGATGTAGTCCCTCGTTTAGGAACGAGCTCCTCGTTTTGTCCTGGCTGGTTGTTCTCTACCTGGTTCTGTCTCCCCTTCACGCCCCATGGTGCCGTGAAAAGATCGCAGTCATCCAAATGACGAAAAAGTATTACCGTAAACAATGTATTTTGCGACACCACGGAATAAACGATAGAGCATAATATGAAACGATAGACTTTTTATTTCGTCCATCCGATATATATCGTCATATCGCACAACCCTATCTTAACCTTATTAAAGGTCTTTAGGATGTGCTGCAGTCGACTTTAGAGTGCTTTGACTCTCCCTTTGACAATACATGATCTTTTCATGGAAAATAAACGCTGTGGTGTTGCATAACTTTGTTGAGACAATGCCACAATGACAGCAAGTACACTCTCAGAAATAAAGGTACAAAAGCTGTCACTGGGGTGGTACCTTTTCAAAAGGTACATGTTTGTACCTAAAGGGTCCATTTTGGTACCTTAAAGGTACATATTAGTAAAGTGAACATATTTGAACCTAATAGGTACAAAAGTGTACCTTTTGGAAAGGTACTGCCCCTGTGACAGCTTTTGTACCTTTATTTCTGAGAGTGTATTAGTGTGTGCAACTTTCTTTGGACAGGCAGTGTACATACACTACTGTTCAAAATTTGGGGTGGGTATGATTTTTCAGTGTTTTTGAAAGACTTATATTCACCAAGGCTGCATTTATTGCTTACAGTAAAAATTATTTGCAGTAAAAAAATTGAGAAACTGAAAAAAATTGATCAAAGCTGAATTTTCAGCATCATTACTCCAGTCTTCAGTGTCACATGATCTTCAGAAATCATTCTAATTTGCTGATTTGCTGCTCAAGAAACATTTCTGATTATTATCAATATTATTTGAAACAGCATTTATTTGAACAAGAAATCTTTTTTGACATTATAAATGTCTTTACTGTCACTTTTGATTAATTTAATGCATCCTTACTAAATAAAACTATTTTATTTTTTAATTCTGATTTTGAGGTGAAATGTAAGCCAGACGTGGTCTTGATGGCATGTACATTATCATGTCATCAGATGGTATCTGCTTCATTTCTGGTTTGCTGCTGTCATCTTCCTCTCTGTAGTCTAATTCATTACTTCAGACTTATGTGCCTCTAGTAGCTTGCGTTCTGCAAGTGAACGTCGCTTTATTGTTCATCCCGAAGAGGCACAAAATCACTTTCACAGACTTTTACATTAACTGTTCCTCCTGCCCAAATCAATCCCAGCAGCTGAGTCCTTATCCATCTTCAAGAACCGGCTAAAAACACATCTCTTCCATTTTTATTTGACCCTCTAGCACTCTCTATTCGAAATCCGTTTGATCTATTTGTAGACTTGACCCTCTAACTCCAGCACTCTCTATTCGTTTTCTAACTGCTTGTTTTCTTTAAAAAAAAAAAAGGCCTCTAACACTAGCATTCTCTTTTTCTATTCTGTCTACTTGTTTTCTTTGTTTTTATATATATATATATATATATATATATATATATATATATATATATATATATATATATATATATATATATATATATATATATATAAGAAGGCCCTTACTGCATTAGGCTAACCGAGACTTGTCATAGCATTTGCATATTATTGCTCTTTTGTTGGTTTTAATTGCTTCTATTGTTATTATCTGTAAGTCACTTTGGATAAAAGCGTCTGCTAAATGACTAAATGTAAATCTCTGCTCTCTCTCCTCAGGTAACTAGTTGTGCCTGGGTGCCGGACAGTTGTCAGCTGTTTACAGGCAGTAAGTGCGGAGTCATAACCGCCTACAGCAACCGCTTCACCACCACGATGGTACGTAACCATGGCAACATGGCCCCCCTCTTCCCCCACCCACGCGGCCGCCCACATCCATTATCACTCCCTGTAGAGCACCTACACACACACATACACAGTGTTTGTAGTGGCCTTGTTAGTTATCTCCCGGTTGCCCTAGAAACACATTTCCTGCGGCCCACAGGTGGGCTGAAGTCTGGGCGTCAGACGGCTCTTTCAAACACTCTCTCATTGATAACGCAGGTGCCGTTCTGCTTCTCACATTTGTTTAAATGAATCTTTCTGACATCAGGAGTATTTGAATTCTGTCGTCATTCATGTATGTTGTTCCAAGCCTGTCTTCATGTCATCCGTGGAATGCAAAAGAAGATATTCTGAAGACTGTTCACACTGCTCTTTTTCAAGACCAGATGCTGTCAGAATCCCCATAAAAATGATGAAAAATGTTCATTTTTGAGTGATTTAACTCTTGCATTCTACACACAGTAGACTTAAAGAGGTATAGAAGCAGAAAAGAACGTTAAAATAATCAGGAACTCATTTTTTTTACCCCATAATCAAAAATATGAAATTAGATTTTGCAAAAAGAAAATGAAGGCTGTTTTATAAGCATTATTTTTCATTACAGTAATGTACAGAATTATCATTTTATATAAAGCATTATTTATTTAAATATATTTTGAAATATTATTTAATTTAAAGTGCAATCAAACAATATCACAATTAGTGTCAAGAGTTTTATTTATTTTTATGTAGAGTTTTTATTAATAGTTTGAATTTAATTTTAAAGTTTTGGTAATTTTGTTGCGTTTTTGTCATTATAATTATTTATTCTTTTTTTACAAGATTTTTTACAACATTTACAAGAATATTACAAGTTAAACTAAATGAAAATGAGAAATGTTGCCTTGGCAACTAGCAAAAAATAAAATAAGGTATTCTGAGGAGTGTTAATATATAAATACATTATGATATATTATTTAATTTCAAGTGCAATCAGTACCAATAGTATCACAATTATTGATAGTGCCATTGATATTTTTATGTTTTAATATATTCATTTTAATTAGTTGATTTAATTAAATTAGTTATTTAAGTATTTTATATATATATATATATATATATATATATATATATATATATATATATATATATATATATATATATATATATATATATATATATATATATATATATAAATATAAATATAAATTTTTAGTTTTAGTTATTTATGTACATCAAGGTAAAGTAAATGAAAGTGAGAAATGAAATAAGATAATCTAAAAAATCTCTTTTTCCAGACCAGAAGCTGTCAAAATCACCACATAAGTGTTGAATGTTCATTTTTGGGTGATTTAACGCTTAGCTGCACTCTCCATAATGCCATGTGCTGGTTTGTTTACTCTGGACCATAAAAGCAGATCAGAATCATCTGTTAAACCGGTCTTTTAGCTCACTTCTGCTTATTGAGGCCATTATCCGTTCTCTAATGAGGCCATTAGCAAAACCCTTACCCTTTAGATCTGCGTGTTACAGTCAATCTCCATCGAGATGTGTGATGGTGAAGTCTGTTTATCCCTTCAGCCAACAGAGATGGAGGTGGAGACGCAGGTTCACCTGTACGGCCACACGGCGGAGGTCACGGGCCTGTTCGTCTGTAAACCCTACAGCATCCTCATCAGTGTCAGTCGAGACGGGACCTGCATCCTGTGGGACCTCAACAGGTCTGTGCTTCTGACATCTCTGGAGTCATTTCATACATTTATGCCTTTACCAGACACTTTTATTCAAAGCAACTTACAAAAGAGGAACAAAGGCAATTTATCCAACAATATTTGTAATAAACAATGCCAGGTTAATTAGACAACCTGGATGCATATTAAGATATATTAAAGGAGTATAGATACAGAAAAGACATAAAAGTTGACTTGAATTTTTTTTTTTTTTAAGCAACAAATTTGGTACAGAAACTATTTTTGCTCAGATTTTGCTTGTAAATTTCAGAAAGAAAGTCAAGTAACCTGTTGAATTAAACCTGAAATTTTGAAGTAGGAAAACAGAAATAGTATTTTCCTGTAAAACGTGCTTTTATAATCTTACACTTTCAGAAAATATTTTTATAGTGTAGATAAGACATTCAAATCTGTATAAAAAGAAAAAGCCTAATTTTGCCCTCAAATTCTCATTACTGTAATGCACAAAGTTATAATTCTATATAAAATTATATATTTTAATGTATTTTAAAATATTATTGGAGTGAATCTACTTATGCATCATACATAAACTGTAAAAAAATATTTTGAGAATTTTGCAAGAAAATACTATTTCAGTCTTAAAAATGTCACTTCATTTCTTTGCGTTACCTGCCATTTCTTTGCAAGTATTTATTTATGAAACTGACTAGTGATTTATGATTGAAAGTTGTTTCAAAGTAAATGCTACACCACTTTCTTCAGTGTATTTAAAGTACTTTTACATCACAGTAGCAGTAAATCACTTTAATATGGTATTTTCTTTGTTGTGTCGCAGTAGTGAGAAAATGAAGATTGTGTTTTTTGTGTGTTAGGTTGTGTTACGTACAGAGTCTCACAGGTCACAAGAGTCCAGTGAACGCAGTGTCAGCCAGTGAGACGACGGGAGATATCGCCACAGTGTGTGATTCTGGTGAGTTGTGTTTCCATGTATAAATGGTGGTTTTATCGTTATTCAGTTTTCAATTACAGTGTAAACCAGCTGCTAAAGTTGGTGAAAATAGTGCAACTGTTTGTATAGAATAAATGTAATCATTTCATGTTCTCTTCGTGTGTGCAGTGGGTGGAGGAAGTGATCTGAGGCTGTGGACGATCAACGGAGATTTGATTGGTCACGTTCACTGTCGAGAGATCATCTGTTCAGTGGCGTTCTCCAATCAGCCGGAGGGAGTGTCGGTCAACGTGATCGCTGGCGGACTGGAGAACGGTGTGGTCAGGTAATACATGAAACCACAATCTCTACACTGTTTAGGAAAGAATATTGATTTACTGATGAACTTATTATTTCTTTAAATTAGAGCATATTTGTTTGATTATTTTTCTAGTAGTAACTTTGGAAACAAGGTTGAATCGTTGAGTTGGACAAAGCATAACAACTGCACAAATGCACTATTTGTGTAAATGCATGTAGAATGGCTTCCAAAAAAAAATGGAAAAAAAATCTGGATCTGACAATATTTGGCTGAGATGCAACTATTTGAAAATCAGGAATCTGAGGGTGCCAAAATGTCCTAATGATTTTTGGCATAAAAGAAAAATCAATAATTTTGACCCATACAATGTATTTTTGGCTATTGCTACAAATATACCCCAGCAACTTAAGGTTTTGTGGTCCAGGGTCATATATATATATATGAATATATATATATATATATATATATATATATATATATATATGAAGAAGATTCTCATCAATGCTTTCCTACCTTATTCTCTATCATCATATTTCAGATTGTGGAGCACATGGGACCTGAAGCCAGTCAGAGAGATCACCTTCCCAAAATCCAACAGGCCTATCATAAGGTACACACTTTTACCTGTTATATGACGTCACACAGATTTATTCTGATATCTGCATTAGAAAAGTTACATGCACCCATATACTACCAGTCAAAAGTTTGGAATACTTGTGAGTTTTTACTGTTTTTGAAAGAAGTCTCTTCTGCTCACCAAGACTGCATTTCTTTAAACAGAAATACAGTAAAAAATTTAATTATTATTACAGTTTAAAATAGACTTTTATTGTAATATATGTTCAAATGTAACTGCTGTGATCAAAGCTGAATTTTCAGCATCATTACTACAGTCTTAAGTGTCACATGATCCTTCAGAAATCTTCACAATTTTATGGAAAATAAAATATATTTGTAAAAACCATGATACACATTAGGGCTGGGCGATATATCGTATGCGATTGTCATGCGCATCTCGTCAGTAAAGCCGGTTCCGTGATTAGCGGTAAATCTCCATCAAGTGCTTTCAAATGGAGCGGCATTTAATACACAGAGCCGTAGATCACTGACAAGTTACACAATATCGTGTTCATTATCGAAGGAGATTCATCTGCGATAATGAACGTGATATTGTGTAGCTTGTCAGTGATCTATGGCTCTGTGTATGGATCATCACGTTCGATATATCGCCCAGCCCTAATGCACAACCATTCAAAAGTTTGGGGTTAAAAAAAAAATTATACTTCAATCAATACATTCAGCAAGGACACATTAAATTGATCAAAAGTGACAGTAAAGACATTTATAATGTTACAAAAGATTTCTATTTCAAATAAATGCTGTTCTTTTGAACTTTCTATTCATCTGTGAATCCTGAAAAATAAAATGTATCATGGTTTACACAGAAATATTCAACATTGATAATAATCAGAAATGTTTCTTGAGCAGCAAATCAGCATATTAGAATGATTTCTGAAGATCATGTGACACTGAAGACTGGAGTAATGATGCTGAAAGTTCAGCTTTGATCACAGAATAAATTACATTTTAACAGATATTCACACTTATTTTAAATTTACATATTTTTACTGTTTTTGATCGAAATGCAGCCTTGATGAGCATAATGACCGGTAGTGTCACGTGGTTAATGACGTTTTCTTCTGTATCCTCTCTCAGTCTGACGTTCTCGTGTGACGGTCATCACCTCTACACGGCTAACAGCGAAGGCACGGTGATCGCGTGGTGCCGTCGAGACCAGCAGCGCTTGAAGCTGCCCATGTTTTACTCGTTCCTCAGCAGCTACGCTGCAGGCTGACCCCGCGTCACGCCGCCCCGTTACCCACACCGGACGGACGCTGAGAGCGACCCCGCCGACCCAGGAAGAGGAGGAGCCAGCATGCACAAAGCCCCGCCCCCTGAATCGCCATAGGAACAGACGGCACTTGTATCATTAAGAGCAGGGGCTCGTGAGGCCTTTCCCCGCGTCATTTCTCCTCGTCTGTTTTGACTGATTCATGTAGTATTTGTGTTTGATTTTGAAAGCTGCTACAATCTGGTCCGCCCAGACCAACCGTTTGAAGGCCTTTCCTTCTTTTTGTCCCTCGTCTCGCCCACCCACCCGTCGCCATCCTGAGAATAGAAATCCCGCTTTCGAAGCCAAACCAGACTGCAGTCATCTGAACACTACCGTCCGTCTGCACTCCTGCAGAAACTGCATTCGTGATCCATGCGGCAGGTTTTAAACGGGCCGGTTAAAAACTCGTGCATGAGTGACATGCAGCGGCGTAATGAATGTGTGCACGCAATGCCTTCTTAAACTTCATCCTTCATCAACAGACCGCTGAAATATTTACTCTCAAACAAGGATGAAAGCCACAATCTAAATGTCTGGTTCCTGTGCTTCATTACAAAATGCACTTGGGACGATCGGGACGATCTTATGAATGTCAAAGGCGGTCGTTCATCACTCATAACTGTGCTAATATTTATCCTGTGCTTTTCAACCTGACTTTATTTGACAGACACAAACGTCCCAGTTACCACATCAAGTTCCTAATAGTTAATTAAAAACATGTTCTGCTTTCCTATTTTCTGTTCTAGATTTATATGTTGCATGTTATGATCACTTAAACATTATTTAACATTGGTGATACAATATAAGGTTTAGTCAGATCTACCTCTACGCCCCTCCTTTACAAATAAAAGGCTTCTGGTTACAATAAAAACAACCTGTTAATTGTACAAAGACGACACTATATCCCTAAAAAAACACAATTCCCTGTCAGTACAAAAGGTTCAGATGCTCTTGAAGTCTTAAGTGTTGACAGCCTTAAATGTGGAGGAAAGATAATTGAATTTGAGTCCGCCATCAAAACATGATCCAGAATGTTGTTTGCTTGTTTCCTATTCTGTATTTGCTGTTAGCACGAGTCTAAGATTACAAATAATTTAATTATCTTGTCTTACATTTTAGTGTTTACCAGAAAGGGAATGCTTTTACCTTTTCCCCCATTAGTACATTGTTTTTCATTATTTTCAGAAATATCTACCCTCAAATGAAGTTTTTCAGTCAGTCGACTAGTTCGGGAGAATCATCTGGTGTTTTCAGAGCCCTGTTATGTTTGTTTTTTGTTTTTTGAATCTATTTTCCGTGCTTGCATCACATTTATCTCTTAATTATCATGCACAGTATTGTCATGTTTGCGTTCCCTGAGAAAGAGATTGATGTTACTGTCATCGTGTGAGTTGTTGACTGAGTTTCTGAAGCGAGATGTGTGAATTTGTTTGACATAACTATCACGAAAAGGCTTATTGTTATTGTTCTGTTGAATTAACAGTGGTTTGTGTAATTTAAGATTGATATGTTCACCAAGGCCTGGCTGGGACATTTATATCTTTGTTTTTTTTTTGTATTTATGAAATGTAATAAAGTGTCACCTATATATAATATAAATATAAATATTCAAGAAATTTTGATTCAGTTTGTTGCACTTGTTTCTTCTGTACAGTGTTAAAAATAGCTTCCAAATGTTTTTTTTTGTTTGTTTTTTTTTGCAGGGATTTCATAGAAGAATCTTTTAGTGAACCATTTTTCTTCATATAAAGAACACTTTACTGAGTTAAAGAACCCTTTTTTTGCTTCAAAGAACGGAATGGAAAGGTTCTGTGGATATCTTTCTCAGCATTTCATTTTTTTAAACATTCTTAAATCAAGATACATTTATTTGAGATGCACAATGATCATGAAGTATTATTTATGCTTAAAACAAATACAAATATATGGAGTATAATGTGTTTTCCTTTTGAATGAAGTGTTTTTCTGAGCCCGTCGGCAGATATTTGTTCTTTTAATTATAAACACTTCATTTTGATGAATTTCTGATGAAGAGATCTTCATGAAGAAGTCATATTTTCAAACTCTGAAGTGTTGCTAATAGAACTCATTTACATTTAGAGAACATGAGGCAGTGTTTTTTTGTAATTTTATTCCTCAAATTTTCTTCACTAGATCTTAAAAAGTATTACATTTACCTTCATAAAACCTGCAGAACCCGATTCATGGAACCACGTGCCAATAAAGAGCCTTAATTTTATTCTATATTGTTCAGTTCTAAACTTCTAAAAAGGATCCAAAAGAGGAATTTCTGGTTCCCCAAAGAATCTTTCAGTTCTTAAAAGAACCAGTTTTCTTAGTGTAAAGAACATTTTTTTTAAAGAACCTTTTTCCACAATATACTGTATAGTGTAAAAAAAAAAAAAAAAAAAAAGATCTGTAGATTAACTTTATTTTTATTTAATTTTTTGCAATGTAAGTGTTCCATGGATGTCATACGTTTCCTTTAACAATCAAGAACCTTTATTTTAGTCAATATTGCTCAGTTTGGTAACACTTTATTTCGATAGTCCCCTTTAGACATTCTACTAACAGTATGTAACTTTGCAACTACATGTCAACTAGCAGTTATTAGAGTATTAGTAGACTGTCTGCTTAATATCTTATTATAACATTCAGACTATCAGAAACTTTCCAAGTATATGTGACCCTGGACCACAAAACCAGTCTTAAGTCGCTGGGGTATATTTATAGCAATAGCCAAAAATACACTGTATGGGTCAAAATTATCAATTTTATGCCAAAAATCATTAGGATACTAAGTAAAGATCATGTTCCATGAACATATTTTGTAAATTTCCTACTGTAAATATATCAAAACTTAATTTTTGCATTGCTAAGAACTTCATTTGGACAACTTTAAAGGCGATTTTCTCAATATTTAGATTTTTTGCACCCTCAGATTCCAGATTTTCGAATAGTTGTATCTCAGCCAAATGTTGTTCTATCATAACAAACCATGCATCAATAGAAAGCTTATTTCAGATGATGCATAAATCTCAGTTTCGGAAAATTGACCCTTATGACTAGTTTTGTGGTCCAGGGTCACATATGTCAACTTATTCTACTAACCCTAAACCTAACCTTACAGTCTGCTCTGAGAGTTAGTAGACATGTAGTTGCAAATGAATGAGAATGATCTGACATGTAGTTGACAAGTCACTTATAGTTAGTAGAATGTCTAAAGTGTAACCCCCATTTCTTTTCTATTGTGGTATATTCTGCAATGCATTCTGTTCCATTATACAGGCTACTGCTTGTTCAATTACTATTCTATTCAGCTGCATTTGTGTCTTTGCTTATTAATAAAACTTGCTATAATACCGTGAGAGACCGTGTTACGTCACAGCGCGAGTGTTTCGGAGGCGGTGACGTCATCCCGGTGACTGGGAGACCCGGTGATGTCACATTAAGCAGGGAAACCTCACGTGCCTCCGGTACGCCCTGCAAAAACCGATCCCTAACGATCCTCCGCCGACACCGAGAGTCTTCTGATATTAACGCGCACCCTCCGCGTCCGGCGGGCTTCTTAAAGGCGCAGCGACACCTGCGTTTGTGCGTCACATCGAGGTTCCCCTCGCATCTCATCCAGCGCCGGAGCAGAGAAGCGGGGAAATACTCGACGTTTAACGGCGTTCGGCGGATGAACCGTGTTTGAGGTGTTGCGGGTTTTTCCTCGTCGCGTTCGGGTGGAGTCGAGCCACATACTGAGCAGTGACACACTTCAGGTGGGTGTTCGCACGCGCTCGTGCGCTTCTTCAGCAGGTATTTGTGCTAATTACCTTCAACTGCGTTCCTTGTTCTGTTCCTTTAGAACGTTTTTGCAACATTGTTACAATTCCGGCGTTCCTGGCGCGAACGCGGCTTTATGGGTGACGGATTCGCTTATTATCGAATTGAGACGCGCTCGGTCTGAAGGGATGCGGGATGATGATGGATGGATCCCGCAGGTTTTTGGGGGATGATGCTGGAAGCGCGTCTCTTGGGCGTTTGATTCCACCGCCTTTAAATCGAAACGATCGGTTGTGAGGATCGTCAAGATCCAGATGTGCGAGGCGTTCAGAGATAATTCACGAAATGGCCTTGAGTGAACGGATGGAGGAATAATAATCACGACCCTCGTGTGTTTTTGCTGATTCTAGATTTCATGTCGCCTACAAATAATGAGCATTATGAAAGCTAAAACAGCTTTGGGTAATTATGGTTAATTTCTATGATGCTGAATTGTGAAGCATGTTATTTAATCAAATGCTCCAGTGCTTCTGGCCTTTATTCAGCATTGGTGTGGCATCATGACTGTATGTAGGCTACATGAGCATGATGCTTTGAGCTTCATAAACGCCTTTTTAACCCTCGTGTTCTGATGGTGTTGCTGTGTAGTGATTTATGTGTAAAAAACGAACCTCTCAGCTGCTCTTCTGACCGTTTTGACAGGTATTATCGGAGCTGTTATATCACAAGACTTGAGAAATGTGATTGTTTGGTGCATATTGGATTTATAGCTCACGGAAATTAATAAAATAATATAAAGTCATGGACATTTCGATAGTGAACGTAATATACACCGTCTCTTCTGCTCAGCAAGGCTGCATTTATTTGATCGAAAATGCTGTAAAAATGGCTAAATATTTTAAAATAACATACTTTTGTTGTAATATATGTTAAACTGGAATTTATTTCTGTGATCAAAGCTGAATTTTCAGCATCATTGCTCCGGTCTTCAGTGTCACGTGATCCTCCAGAAATCATTCTAATATGCTCAAGAAACATTTCTGATTATCATCAATGTTGAAAACAGTTGTGGTGCACAATATTTTTGTGGAAACTGTGCTACATTTCATTCTTTGATGAATAGAAAGTTCTAAAGAACAGCATTTACTTGAAATAGAATTCTTTCATAACATTAGAAATGTCTTTACTGTCACTTTCGATCAGATTAATGCATCCTTGATTAAATATATATATATATATATATTGAATAAAAAATACTGACCACAAACTTTTTTATTGGTGTGTGTGTATAACATAAATCCTGTCACGTGGTTACAGTAAAGTACTGTGGTAATACTGTGCTGATATCAGATAGAACTTTTTAATTTATTTTACGACATATTTTAATTTTAACCTCTTGAGCATCTATGAGTTTGTATGAAGAATATAACTAATTATTTTTGTCTAATTGTCTTTTAGTAAAAATGTTAGTACTATATGATATATATATATATATATATATATATATATATATATATATATAGCCTACCATGGTACTGAATAATTACAGTCTTCACATACAATGGTATTTACTTGATACACCAAGGTACTCATAAGAATACCATGGTACTACACTGGTGTAGTTTTTGTTAGTGTAAGATGTAATATTGTTGTGATTGTCTGGAGTTGAAGTCGGACCTGCAGGAGTCAGATGTGCTGTAATAATACAGAAGCAGGCGTATGTTGATTTCATGAGCTCACAGACTCTCGGTATCTCATCTGGTGTGTGTTTTGTGTGCAGGACTCAATCATGAAGGACGGAATGGCCAATAACAGCACCGCCAGCATCTCTCAGGCCCGGAAAGCCGTGGAGCAGCTGAAGATGGAGGCCTGCATGGACAGGATAAAGGTCTGTGTGTTTTAAACTCATCAAAGTCATGAAAACTTCAAAATCGACCGTTTAATTCACTGCTATGGGCACAAGAGAACATATGATTTTTACCACAAGTAAGAATCTTTTATAGAGTTTTCTCTTGTATTGAACTGTTTGATTCATTTCTGTCCTAAAATAGCAATTGAAGCTGGAATGGCAATAAACACAAACAACTGTAAATGATTAATCAGTGCACAATTGTTATTTATTTATTTATTTATTTTATTGTTTGTAAAGATAATATTGTAAAAGTATCTTATACAATTAATTGAAGTATTATTGTTATGATTATTTTAAATTGTATTAATCTTTAGTTTGCCATGCATAGCCTTTGATGCTGATGTGGCATTAAATAATAAACACATTAATCAGTGCAAGTTATTACAAAGAAAAAATCCAAAACGTTAAAACAACAAGCAAGACTATCCCTTTTAATGTCACTAAAGATGTACTATATATATATATATATATATATATATATATATATATTCTTGTTGAATATCCTGTTTCACTTAAAAAAGTATGTCTGACTAGGGAAGTAAAAACACTTCATGTTTCATGTTGACTGTCATGTGGCAATTTATTCCCAGCTCAAACTCACATGATTGGTTGAGTCAGAACAGATCAACTGTTTTAACCCATCTAGTGTCCCTTCATTAACCCTCTAAAACCATCATATTAAATCAATGGCCTGCTTACAACAAATCATCGTGTGATGACAGCAGCATCTGGAGATGTTTGCAGTGAATTTGTTTTGTTATCTGCTCTAATGTACCCAGAAGACTAAGCAAGCGCTTTAAGGAAGCATAATGTGGCCATTAGCTGTAGTTGTGTGCGGTCTGGCTGAGCGTTTAGCCTGTAAACCCGAGGGATGAGAGACGGAGCGAGCGTTTAGAGGAGCACAGGCTCAGCTGTGGCCTTTAGCTGCGAAGAAAGATGGATTGGACTATTCTGCAGAGGTTTCTCATCTGCCTGCTTCAGCATCTTCCTGCAGATGGCAGATATTTTCTGACTGACATCAGATATGACCTCTGCTTTCAACCACTGGGAAATATTTTGGGAAGCAATTCTTTATTGATTCCCAATGGGAAATCTACCAGTCTGTGTTTGAATCAACACAGAAAACCATTTTATAATCATTGCAAAATTCCTAATGGAGTCTCAATTGCTGCGTTTAATATTCAAATCAACTAGAAATTACATTTACAACCTGTATTTACTCCTGATGTATTTAACATATGTAATTTCTCACATGCATGTGTTTTTGTGTGTGTGTGTGTGTGTGTGTGTGTGTGTGTGTGTATATATGATATTATGAAGCGCCATACAGGAAATAATTATATAAAATAATTTTGATAGTTAACTAAAACCTTAAAAAAGCATTTTTGTTACTTAAACATCAACTGAAATAAAATGAAATATTTACATATTTATACAATAATTTATTTTATTCAGTATTTTAAATGTTTATATCAAATATTTTATTTTCAGTACAATAATTAAAAAAAAAAAAAAAAAAAAAAGATATATATATATATAGACGTTTAAAAAAAATTAAACTGAAAAAAGCTTTCTAATATTAAAAATAACTAAAATTAAAATGAAGCAAAAAATTACAATTAATTCAGAATATTGATAAAAACTATTATATTATTTCAATGATACTAAAATAACATTGACACACACACACACACACACACACACACACACACACACACACATATGATATATATATATATATGATATATGTTTTAAATATATGTTTTATTTTTCTATTTATTTATTTTAATAACTTGCATTGATAAATCATTCACAAAAAGACCAGGCAAAATGTATTAAGAAAGCAAACAGAGTTCATTTTGATTCATGTGACTGGAAGTTGTAAACAAATGTGAGGACTGTGAATTGTCTAATTGCACTTTTTCTCATGTCGTAAGTTAACATACAGATTCCCACAATAATCAGTAGAAAGCGTCTCATCATCTGACTGCTGTGAGGCGTCTCATGTGCTCGTGTCTCGTGGCGTCTCGTCCTGAAGCTCGTTTATGTCCCACTTAATAACACAACGTTTGTTTTATCACAAAGCAAAAAGCATAGGTTTAAACAGGGTTGTGGGAAGTGAACGTTATAGTGACCTGCAGCGGTTTATATGAACCAGAGAGCAGTGAAACTCAAAGAAATAAAGTTCAAGAGAAAGATGCAGTCCTCTAAATCATATTGAGATGTTTCTGTGTGGATGAGAGCGAGTGGCCCGTTTGATTGGAGGTTCGTCGTGTTCATTAATTCCTCAATCACAGTGGAATGTGATATGTGTTAATTAGTGAGGCTCGTGTGCTGTAATTACAGACTCGCAGCAGCCGGACGGAGCTCATGGATCCTCCTCTGTGAATACTGTAATAGTCCATTAGGGCTCGACGTGACACTTTTACTCCTGTTCATTTACACGCTTTACCATGAAACTCAACAAATGACACTTTAAAACCATATCGTTTAAGTTTGGAATAATTCAGATTTTTATGTTTTTGAAAGAAGTCTATTCTTCTCACCAAGGCTGCATATACTTGACTAGAAATACAGTATATTTGTCAAGTATTATTACAATCTTAGCTGTTTTCTATGTGAGTATATGTTAAAATGTCATTTATTCCTGTCAGTTTTCAGCATCATTACTCCAGTCTTCAGTGTCACATGATCTTCAGAAATCATTCTAATATGCTGATTTGCTGCTTAAGAAACACTTCTGATTATTATCAATGTTGAAAACAGTTGTGCTGCCCAATATTTTTGTGGAAATCATGAGACACCACCATTAAAAGATTTTAAGAAAAAAATACTACTTTTATTCAACTATTGACCAAAGGTGACAGTAATGTATGTTGACATTTTGATACAAAAGATTTCTATTTCAAACGAACTTTCTATTTATCAAGGAATCCTGTAAAAATGCATCTATTTTTTCACAAAAATATTAAGCAGCAAAAACGGTTGAACATTGATAATAAAAACCATTATTAATAATTGAGCACTAATAATAATTGATAACCAAATCAGCATAATGCATATTTTTTTTAAATATATTTTTAAGATATATTCAAATAGAAAATATTTTTTAAAGTGTAATAATATTTAATAATATTACTGTTTTACTGTATTTTTGACTAAATAAATGTAGCCTTGTGAGCAGAAGAGACTTATTTCAAAAAAATTAAAACATCCTTTTGTTAGCAATACAAATTTGAGTTAAAGTACTTACTTGGAAAAATAAAATAAAAAGATAATAATAAAAAAATAAAATATTTTTTCAGTAAGTTTCATTTAGATTTTTTGATTTTAAAATAATGTAATTATTTAAATTTAAATTTGATTAATTAATGAATTACTTGCTTTTCATCAGCTCACAAACCTCCTGCAGTTCCTCATATAAACCCACATTTATCTATATCTATCTATCTATCTATCTATCTGTATATCTGTCTATCTATCTACAGCAGGTAAAATAAGTATTGAACACATCACCATTTTTCTCAGTGAATATATTTCTAAAGGTGCTGTCGACATTAAATTTTCACCAGATGTTGGTAACAACCCAAGCAAAACAAAACAAACAAGTTGAGAAATGAAGTTATGTGTAATAACATGGAATGACACAGGGACAAATTATTGAACACATGAAGAAAGGGAGGTGCAAGAAGGCATGGAAAGCCAAGACACCAGCTGAAATCTATCAGTAATTAGAAAGCAATCCTGCCCCTCATTAGTGGAAATTAATATCAGCTGCTTCAGTCCCAACACCTACAGAACCAGAATGATGAAGATGAAACAAGTGTGACAATGATCCCAAACACAGCCAAGCAAACTCTCGATTGGTTTCAGAGAAAGATAATAAAGCTGCTAGAATTGTCAGCCAGACTTGAATCCAATAGAAAATAAGAACTAAAGATCAGAGTTCATAGAAGAAGCCACAAACCTTCAAGACTTGGGCCAAAGTCACACCTGAGCAATGCATGCGACTAGTTTCTCCTGAAGCTGTCATTACCAACAAAGGCTTTTTTGGTCAATATTTTTTTCCCTGTGTCATTCCATTTTATTACACATAACTTATTTCTGAAATGATCTGTTTTGTTTTCTTTGTATGTGTGGATTGCTTGGGTTGTTACCGACATCGGGTGAAAATTTCATGTCAACAGCACCTTTAGAAATATATTCACTCGGAAAAATGGTGACGTGTACAATACTTATTTTACATCCATCCATCCAATCCATCCATCCATCCATCCATCCATCCATCCAATCCATCCATCCATCCATCCATCCATCCATCCATCCATCCATCCATCCATCCATCCATCCATCCATCCATCCATCCATCCATCCATCCATCCATCCATCCATCCAATCCATCCATCCATCCATCCATCCATCCATCCATCCATCCATCCAATCATCCATCCATCCATCCATCCAATCATCCATCCATCCGTCCATCCATCCATCCATCCGTCCATCCATCCATCATCCATCCATCCGTCCATCCATCCATCGATCCATCCATCCATCCATCCGTCCGTCCATCCATCCAATCCATCCATCCATCCAATCCATCCATCCGTCCGTCCATCCGTCATCCAATCCATCCGTCCATCCATCCGTCCAATCCATCCATCCGTCCATCCATCCATCCATCCATCCATCCATCCGTCATCCATCCGTCATCCATCCATCCATCCAATCATCCATCCATCCATCATCCATCCAATCATCCATCCATCCATCTATCCATCCATCCATCCAATCCATCCGTCCATCCATCCATCCATCATCATCCATCCATCCATCCATCATCCATCCATCTCCATCCATCCATCCATCCATCCATCCGTCATCCATCCATCCGTCATCCATCCGTCCATCCATCCGTCCATCCATCCATCCGTCCATCCATCCATCCATCCATCATCCATCCATCCATCCATCCATCGTCATCCATCCATCATCCATCCATCCGTCATCCAATCCATCCATCCATCCATCCAATCCATCCGTCCATCCATCCATCCATCCATCCGTCCAATCCATCCATCCAATCCATCCATCCAATCCAATCCAATCCATCCATCCAATCCAATCCATCCATCCATCCATCCATCCAATTCTCCATCCATCCATGCATCCAATCCTCCATCCATCCATCCATCCATCCATCCATCCATCCATCCAATCCTCCATCCATCCATCCATCCAATCCTCCATCCATCCTTTCAAGAAATGAATATGGTGAATGTCCAAAAGCATATGCTACGGAATATTTATTTTCTCTCGTATGCGTGAGAAGATGTGAAATGTAGTTTGTTTGCTCAGCGTGATGTTTGTGTTTTTTGTACCATCTGGCTGCGAGCGTCACACACACGGCTGAAGCTCCTGATTCCCATCCAACAGCTGCGTCTCTCTTATCATCAGTAAACTCTTTACTGGACCACACGCGCTCGTGCTCCTCCGAGGAACAATACGAATTATTCATAAAACATATACCACTGACTGCATCACTGAATTATTCATTCAAGTTATAGTTTCATATCAGTTTTTACAAAGTTTCAGTTGAACTGACCTTCGACCTTCTGTATTGAAAATATTATTATAAGTAATATCAAATATTATATTATTTTTGTATTACTGATAAATAACCGTATACTGACCTAAGAATAATATTTCAGCAAAAATGTGTGTTTAGAATCAGAACTAGCGATTCCAGATTCACTCAATAAAAGAATCACATTGCTGCTTGTTTTTGAAAGGTTTAATTCTGTTTGGTTTAACAATTAACATCACCTTTGCTAGTATGACTCTCACTGAATATTTACAATGACAACAATTATACTTCGCCATTAAAACATTTCCAACAAAGAAATAGATGGACTTCTGTCAGCTTGTTGAACAAACAGTTTATTTGGATAATCTGCCATATGATGTCTGAAGCAGCAGCGAGCGTCCAGCGGCTAATCAGATCAACATTTTGAACGAAATTCAACAAAATTTAAGAGAAAAAAATCGAATTATCATGCAAAGTGATAAACTAGCTTCTCTCCCCTGCAAACGATCCAATGAAGAATGTGAATATTTAACTTAAAGTCGAAAACAAAACAAAAGATAAGCAGGTATCCGTATTAATTTCAGCATTTGTGGCAGAGGGTGATCCTCCCAGAATAGCTTCACATTCTCTGTAGCCGGAGACCAGCAAATCAGATCAAAATGACTTATTTAATGCATTTCTAATTATTTTTATATGTGTATTGGAAGGATGAACATTTCATAATGCATAATTTGGAAGCTGTTGCTGTGAACCACATCATGCGGTCAAAGGAGCTCTCCATACAAGAGAAACAGACAATTATTAGGCTTCAAAAACAAAACAAATCCATCAGAGAGAGATAAACAGGAACATTAGGAGCGGCCAAATCAACAGTTTGGTACATTCTGAGAATAAAAGACCGCACTGGTTGAGCTCAGAAACATAAAAAGGCCTGGACGTCCACGGAGGACAACAGCGGTGGATGATTGGAGAATCCTCTCCATGGTGAAGAAAAACCCTTTCACAACATCCAGCCAAGAGAAGAACTCTCTCCAGGAGGCAGACGCGTCTCTGTCAAAGTCTACAATCAAGAGAAGACTTCACCAGAGCAAATACAGAGGCTTCACCACAAGCTGCAAACAAGGCCAGATTAGACTTTGCCAAAAAACTTCTAGAAAAGCCAGAGCACTTCTGGAAAAGCATGCTTTGGACGGCTGAAATTAAGATGAACCTGTACCAGAATGACGGGAAGAAAGTAGTATGGAGAAGGCTCATGATCCAAACATCATCTGTGAAACATGGAGCAGTGTGATCATGAGCTGCATGGCTTCAGTGGCTCTGGGTTACTGCTGTTGAGTGAAGATGAGACAGAAGACAGAAGCAGCCGGATGAACTCTGAAGTGTATAGAGATATACTCTCTGCCCAGATTCAGTCAAATGCAGCAAAGCTGATTGGATGGCGCTTCATAGTATAAATGGACGATGACCCAAAATGCAACCCAGGAGTTTTTGAAGGTAAAAAAGTGGAATATTCTGCAATCTCCTGATCTCGACCCGATTGAGCAGCATTTCACTCGCTGAAGACAAAACTAAAGACAGAAAGAGCCACAAACAAACAACAACTGAAGTCATCTGCAGTAAAGACCTCGCAAAGCGTCACAAAGAAGGAAACCCAGTCTCTGCTGACGTCCATGAGCTCCAGAACTCCAGTCGTTGCCTGCAAAGGATTCTCAACAAAATATTAAAAATGAACATTTTATTTATGATTACATTTATTTGTCCAATTACATTTGAGCCCCTGAAAATGGGGGGACTGTGTATAAAATGGTTGTAATTCCTTAGCATTTTATGTCAATTTCATCTTGATTGTATTTTCATTTTAATTCTATTCTGGTGGCATACAGAGGTGAAATTATGAATATTGTGTCAGTGTCCAAATGTACTGTATATATATGGACCTGACTGTGTGTGTACATAAAATTTATTTAAAAATTTATTTTTTTTTTTTTTTTTTTAAAGGCAAAAAGGTATTGAATAATAACTTAATAGTTTGTATTTTTATCAGACTTTTTAAGATCAGAAAGTTTGTGTGCTTCACTCTGGCTGTTTTAGGCCAAAATTCTACAAAGGGGCCTAGAAATAGCAGTGAACATAATGGACTGTGATAAATGTCATGCTTTGGCATGTTTATTCAGCGTGACATTTGCAGACTAAAATCTTCCTCTTTCAAACTTCTTTTTTTGTCTTTGCATAGACTAAATGTGTATGTACAACAGCCAGCTAATGCTGTAAAAACATGACCCAGTGCAGTTTTCTCAGAGTCTGCCCTTCTACTTTGGTGCTGATGGAGCCACAGACGAGAAGGACAGGAGAGCAGATACTGATGCTCGTTAGGTCACTGGTCACTGATCAGTTATTAGAATAGAGATGGTCAGTTATAGAGATAAGCACAGATGAGTTTCGTGTGTGTTTGCTGAACTGCAGTGTCCTGGTTGATCCAAAGCATTGTAACGTGATATGGGGGAGAAAAAGTAGTAGGAAAATATTGTTTTTATAATAATAATAATAATAATCATAATGTTTACCTTTGATTTTTAATTTTTATTTTTATGGATTTGAAACTCAGCTCACCAAGGCTGCATTTATTTGATTAAAAAAATACAGTAAAAACCGTAATATTGTGAAATATTGTTACCATTTACAATAAATGTTTTCTAATTGAATATATGTAAAAATGTAATTTATTTATCACACATTTTCAGCATTTTTACTCAAGACTTCCACTGTTACACGATTCTTTCGAAATCTTTTATGGAAAATAAAATATTTAATATTTTTGTAGAAACCATAATACACTACCATTTAAAAGTTTGGGGTGAATAAAAAACAAAAATCTTACTTTTATTCAGCAAGGACACATTTAAGAAAGTAACAGCGAGAGTAAAATACATTTATAATGTTACAAAAGATTTCTATTTCAAATAAATGCTGTTCTTTTGAACTTCTTATTAATATTTCCACAACAATATTCAGCAGCACAACTGTTTTCAACATTGATGATAATCAGAAATGTTTGCTGAGCAGCAGATCAGCATATTAGAATGATTTCTGAAGGATCGTGTGACACTGAAGATGCTGAAAATTCAGCTTTGATCATAAAAATAAATTACATTTTAACAGATATTCACATAGAAAACAGTTGTTTTAAATTGTAAAAATTATTTCAGTATTTTGCTGTATTTTGATTAAATAAATGCAACCCTGGTGAGCACCCAGAAGAGACTTCTTTCAGAAGCTATGCCTAATCTAAAGCCCTACCTCTGTCCTCAGGTGTCCAAGGCTGCGGCGGACCTGATGGCGTACTGTGACGCTCATATACGAGAGGACCCGCTCATCGTGCCTGTCCCGGCGTCAGAAAACCCGTTCCGGGAGAAGAAGTTCTTCTGCACCATCCTCTGAGGCCGAGGCGGGCTGCAGGTTCTGCCGTGAGGTTTCCACGTCCCTGGCTGCTGCCGTTGAGCTGTGTTTGAGTGGCAGCCGCCGCATCTGTTGACAGTCCGATCCCTCCTGGACGCCTGTGGGGGTTTTTGGGGGGAGTCAATTAACTGGCAACCCGGTCAGAGCGTCTCATGTCTCGTTAAATAGGTTTGTTATTGCTTCGTAATTAGAGAACAGCCTTTCTCACTGCTTATGGGATGAGAGATTTTTGTGTTTTCCTTTCATTTTGACTCATTTCTCGTGCCACAGATGGTGTGAAACCCCGACGGGTGGACGTTTTCTAATGTATTTAGACATTTTTATAAACTTAAGCTGTTTGATGTGCATTACTAGTCAAATGTTTGGACACACTTGAGCGATTCTTCAAAAAAAAGCTTGTGCATTAATAATTTTTTACTTTAAACTGAGGACAAAAACAACAGAACTCAATATAACAATTGTTACCTATGCATCCATACGTTAATTATATTGATGGAAATATATGTCAAATCATGAAGTCATAAACACAATCCATTTTTCCTGCTATTGCAAATATTTATTCGCCCGTAGATTTAATAAAAAAGTCATTCTCTCCATGTTTTGAATGATTGAAATTAGTTTTGTTGACAAATTGTGACTTTGTATGAATTTGTTTACAAAACTGGAATTTGATTAATCATTTTAAAACTTGAATTTGATTGATGAATGTCCAAAACGAGATTTGCGTTGCATGTTTTTCCCAGACTCCCATTTGCTTTATTTCATAGGTTTCACGACTATTGTCTGTTTTTGAATATTAGTCGTAAAAAAATAATAATAATGCATCCGAACTTTTGACTTTGATCTGTATTTAAAATTAGATTTAAATTCTTATTTTATTGAATTTCTTCTTTTTATTCAATGAGTCGTCATCACTGCTGAAAATTCAGCTTTGCATCACAGGAATAAATTACATTTTCAAATATTTTCAAATAGAATCAGTTAAATTTTAAATTCTAAAAATATTTCACAATATTTTACTGTATTTTTGATCAAATAAATGCCTTCTTGGTGAGCGTAAGAAATAACAGTCGTAATAAAGAACGAGCAGATGTGTCCAAACCTTTGACTTGTAGTGCATATCTAATGCGTTTTCATTTGAATGATTTCCCATCTCTCCCCATTTTCCGATATGATGATATTTGAGATATTTTTAATCCGCTTATGTGAATCAAATCTTATCCAGTTTCCAAATGACATTGTGATAAACAGAACCGGATACCTCTGAAAAGGCCTCCTCAACATTTGTGACACGAATACATCTTTCAGCCCTTCAGACCTGAGATATTGGATATTGAATCAGTTCAGTTTGAGCTCAAACATTCGACAGTAATCCTCATGCTGGTTTCTGGGAGGCGTTTGCCCTTGAGGTGTTGCGTTGTGCGTCTGAATGAGGTCTCGACCCTACGGATGTATTTTCTGCCCCATCTGACATAAAATCGAGCAGGACGGGAGTTTGTGCCGATAACTGTGAGATCACATTATTTTCCTCTTTATCACAAAGTTATTTGGATATTTCACCTTCGTACAGACAATATTCAAAGCTGAAGTGTGTCATTTCGCAATTGAGTTGTGCTGTGTAGGGAAATCAAATGGCGCACTTATAAGTGAGGGAATTTTAAAGAAATAGTTCATCCAAAAATGAACATATGCCTATAATTTACTCACTCTCAGGCCATTCAGATTTGTAGAAATGTAGCATTGCATCAGTGTCTCAGCAGTGGATGCTCTGCAGTGAATGGGTGCCGTCAGAATGACAGCTGATAAAAACATCACAATAATCCACACCACTCCAGTCCATCAGTTAACATCTGGAGAAGACAAAAGCTGAAACAAATCCAACTTTAAGACGTTTTTAACTTCAAACCATTGCTTCCTGCTAACATATGAGTCTATAATCCTCCATAATAACGCTTCCTCCAGTGAAAAAGTGCATCTGCTGTTGTCTCTCACATCAAAATCCAGCCACATATTTGTTTAGAGCTGTTTTGGCTTGTAAACGCTGCTTGATCTGTGCAGATTTCTCTCCTGATTCATCTTTTGGCGGACCGGTGGATTATTGTGATGTTTATATCAGCTGTCATTCTGACGGCACCCATTCACTGCAGAGCATCCATTGCTGAGACACTGATGCAATGCTACATTTCTCCAAATCTGATGAAGAAACAAACTCACCTACATCTTGGATGTCCTGAGGATGTGTAATTTTTCAGCAAATTTTCATTTTTGCCTGAACTATTCCTTGAATATAAACGAAATGACACACATCGCCTTTAAATTTAGTCTGAGTTAGATTTAAATGACCTTTTTATTCAGTAAAAACATCTTCCCACATGCAAACAGGCAGATTCTTTCTTCAAACCACCTCCCTGTTAATGATTTCTTCACACTTTCTGAATGGCCTTACTAACACTGGCATGTTTCACAGTAGTTTTTGAGTTTTGCCTGTCCTGATTTAAACAGCAAGGCCTTTGACTGAAATGCCAAACGGAGAGCCTGCATGTGTGTTTACCTGCTGTGTATGTGTGTGTGTGTGTGTGTGTGTGTGTGTGTGTGTGTATAGAGAGGTGGTTTCTGAGTGCCAAGTACTGTGACTATGGCGTGTCCTCTACACTGTTATTTCACAGGCTTTTTCCTATTCAAAACAAACAAACAAAAAAAGCACAATGTCAGATGTTTTTCTTTATATCACTGTAATCTTAGTCTAGCCTTTGCTGATTTATACGAAACCAAGTGTTATTATATCTAATGCGCAGCACCTGATTGAGGTGTTGCTTGTGTAACCTGTATTAAAGCCCCTTTAACGTGTGCCACGGTGGACGGAGGGTCTTTTTGACACTCAAACTTATCTTATATCCGGAGATCCACCTCAAAAAGTGCAGAGATGTATATTTAAAATGCTAACATTGCATGAGATCGCCTTTAAATTCAGAGAAAACAGAGAGTGTGTATGTATGGTGGGTATTTAAAATGATATTGTGTTCTAAACGCTTAATATTTACTTTTATAATAGCGCTAATGCTCCATGTGTTCGGTGAGAATGAGGGTTTGTTGGTTTTCCAAGCGAATGAAATGGAGTCCAGCTGATTTCTACAGAATTACGGTACAATTAAACCCCAAAATGTAAATGGACTTTTAAATAATATTATGATTATTATTATTATAATAAAAACATAACTTGCATGGACTGATTACCCTATTTAAATATTAGAACTTTGAAATACCTTGTAACTGAATCAATGCCTAAATGTATGGATTTGTTGGTGCTTTTCTGCACTTTTCTCTTTTAGAAGTCTGAATGTTTAGATCTGTGCAGTTGTACAAATTAATAAACATTTTAAAACTGTCTGCATTCAATATTTAGTGTGCTTGCTTGCTTGCATTATAAAAATGATATGCTTGATTTAATATGTTTGCTCTGACAATAACATACCTTTGATTTATAATATTGTGTGGTCGAGGGAGACACCTAGCGGTGCAACGGAGTATTGCACACTATATTTGTGATTATAAAATAACTACAAGAGAGAAAAAAATAAAATAAAAAATCTTTGAGAACATTAGCAAGTGATTTCAGAAAATAAATAAATTGAAATAGATAATTTTATATTTACATTTACATTTAAATTAAGTCATTTATCCAAAACGATTTACAAATGAGGACAATAGAAGCAATCAAAACCAACAAAAGAGCAATAATATGCAATTATTTATAAATATATATATATATATATATATATATATATATATACAATTATTTTATTATGAAAACATTTTATTTTGTCATGTAAAATAGATTTATATATTAATCCGATTAATCCGATAATTTTTTAATTAAAAAAAATAAAATTATTATTATTATTTTTTTTTTTTAATAGAATCACTCAAATACAACATTTTACAGGAGCCAGGGGGTGAACACACACACACACACACACACACACACAAAAGATACAAAATTACAATGAAATAGAAAAAATAAAATAACATAAAAATAAAACATAAAAACATGGAAATGTTTACATATATTAATACACTGAACGGCTATCTTGTTTATCAAAGTGTAAATAGATTTTAGGTATTGCTTAACTTCTGATTTCAAAATGAGAAACAATGGTTTGTAATTGCCGTACTTACATTTATGTATACTAAACTTTGCCAGCAAAAGTTATACATTTCTATATATATATGGAATGACATGTTGTAAGTGAAAAAAACAAATAAAACATTTTCAAAACAAAGTTGAAAGCTGGGCACGATATGATCTCTAACAAATGAGCAGAAGTCTGACCAAAAATTGGCCCGATTAATCCGATAAATCTTCATGGCAACAGGAAACTTATTGAACTACGTTTCCCAGAAGGCACAGCGCGTCGACCGCTCCACTCCTATTGGCTGCCCGAGTGTTGTCGTCATCAGCGTGCAGTTAGACATGACGCGGCGCGTCGGACACTCATCATATCAGCGATGCGCGTCGCGTCTAGTCGCCGGTCCGTTCGTTGTGTGCGTAGCCCGTTAAGCGTCGGTGTCTGGACTCAGCCGTTCGTCCATGAGAAGCGCGGCAGCGGCGCTGTTTCCGTGTGTCTTCGCGGCGCTGCTTCACTGGCTCGGCTGGACCGACAGAACTGCGCTCCTGTTGGGCTTCGGCTCTGCAGGTACCGCTCAACTTCTGCTACTTTCTGTTCTTCTCTTTTAGTCTGTTATCTTCAGGCATGACAGTTTGAGTTGAATAGAAAGTGTTTCGGTGTGACCTCTGCATTAGATAGATGCTGAATGCAAACGGGATTAATAGACAATAATTAACTTAATGCATATAAATTATTACTAACTTACTCGGTTATGAAGCTATTGACAGAAAGGATGCATATAAATATATTAATGCATATAGAAACTAAGTGCTCAGTTTATACAGAGCATTGATACTGAATATATATAATGCTAATGTATGAAGTACTCTTTGCATTTAAAACATATACTGTATATAATGCATAGAAAATTGAGTGCATGTAGAATGCATTAAAAAAATCTATGCATAATGATCAATGCATAAAAAAGCATTGCAATGTTTCCGTTATTCTATATTAGTATGTTATTTTCAGGCATGGCAGTTTGTGTTGAATCGAAAGTGTTTCGGTGTGCCCTCTGCATTAGACAGATGCTGAATGCATGCAGTGGATTAATAGACAACAATCAATGCATATAAATTCTTACTAACTTACTCGGTTCTTATGAAGCTATTGATGTACATAGATGCATATAAATATATTAATGCATATAGAAACTTGGTGCTCAGTTTATACAGAGCATTGATACTGAATATATAATGCTAATGCATAACGTACTCTGCATTGTCTCACTTCATATAGAAACAATAAAGCATTTAGAACATATATATATATATATATATATATATATATATATATATATATATAATGCATAGTCCATTAGTGAACATTATAGAAAATTTTAATGCTGAGTGCATGTAGAATGCAAAAAACATTGCATAATGATGATGATCAATGCATAAAAAGCATTATAATGTTTTTTTTATTTTTTTTTATTTTTTTTATTAATGATTAATAATTCATGTTATTTGCTCATAGGACATTAATGCTAAATTCCTATTCCTACTATTGCACATTTTATATAGAGCACATATTAATTTTTATATATGTTAAAGTTCCTTATGCAGTGCATTCAGTATTAATGGTCTCTATACATGATTCTATCTATCTGTCTGTCTATCTATCTATCTATCTATCTATCTATCTATCTATCTATCTATCTATCTATCTATCTATCTATCTATCATTTATAGACCATTCATTTTCAGTGTAAATGCATATGGGACTTTAATGATCAATGCATAAAGAATATTAATATACATATATAGATATATTGAATTATTGCTGCTTAATGTATAATATAATGCTTAGACCCTTAATGCTTAATGCATATATAATGCTTGACTGTATGCATATGAGCATTAACACTGAATGCATTGATCATTGATTGCACTGACTTTAATGATCTATAAGCATGTTGAACAGTTTGCAGCAATTTACTTATAATATCACTAATGGGCTCTGCTGGGGATTGAGATGTGCAATTAATGCATTAGATGAAGGCTGCATTAGTGTGCTGTGCACGCAGATGCCGGCAGCTTGTTAACCACAGTGATCGGATTGAAGAAAGTATCGTATTTGAACGTGAAGTCGTGTACAATAGAAGAGAGACTGTAGAAAGTATCTAGATCTCATTGAAGTGTGGGAGAGATTTACCTGGCAACAAAGGCACAGATGCGCATTACACACTTACTCTGATGTTTGTCACACATGGTGAAATAGGACACAAGTGACAATCCATTAGGGGATACAAAGGGCCGCTGCCAGAGACTTTCATCTCGCTGCATCATCTGTTCTGTGTTTGAGCCTTCAACTTGCCAGAAAAGCCTTTATAAAGGTATAGTTCACCCAAAAATAAACATTTGCCGAAAATACTCACCCTCAGGCCATCCAAGATGTAGAGGAGTTTGTTTCTTCATCAGATTTGGAGAAATGTAGCATTGCATCAGTGTCTCAGCAATGGATGCTCTGCAGTGAATGGGTGCCGTCAGAATGAGAGTCCAAACAGCTGATAAACACATCACAATAATCCACACCACTCCAGTCCATCAGTTAACATCTGGAGAAGACAAAAGCTGAAACAAATCCATCAAGATGTTTTTAACTTTAAACTGTTACTTCTGACTAAAATACGAGTCCATAATCCATAATAACGCTTCCTCCAGTGAAAAAGTGTTCTGGTCTGAATCAGGAGAGAAATCTGCACAGATCAAGCAGCGTTTACAAGCCAAAACGGCTCTAAACAAATACGTGGCTGGATTTTGATGTGAGTGAAAACAAGAGATGAACTTTTTCACTGGAGGAAGCGTTATTATGGATTATAGATTCATATTTTGTCTGGAAGCAACAGTTTGAAGTTAAAAATGTCTTAACGATGGATTTGTTTCTTCTCCAGATGTTAACTGATGGAGTGGTGTGGATTATTGTGATGTTTTTATCAGCTGTTTGGACTCTTATTCTGACGGCACCCATTCACTGCAGAGCATCCATTGCTGAGACACTGATGCAGAGACACATTTCTACAAATCTGTTCCCAAGAAGAAACTCGGATGGCCTGAGGGTGAATAAATCAACTTTCAGCAAATGTTCATGTTTGTATGAACTATTCTATTAAAAAGGCTTTTTGCATGTTTGAATCATTTGCGGTATTGGCGAATATATTAGGCTCTGTTTTGATGCTGATTATTGTGTTTCTGTTCAATATTGTATTGACAGACAGCCAGAAGGCTGTGCATGAGGTGTTGGTGGGTGTTTTGTCAGCGCGGCATCATCATGAGCTCCGGCAGGCCATAAGAGACACATGGCTGGGGTACCTTAAACACCACCCTCACTTCCAGAAACGGTCAGTTCTCTGAACACGCCTGTGCATGTGAATCTTTCAATTTCTGCTTCATTAAAACTCTCACTTCAGACAGACATTGATTTATTTCAGAAGATTAGGCTCATGTTATTGACTTCAAAAATTGACTGCTTGATCTGAGTTTTTTTGCTGTTTGTTTTGGCCTGCAACTTTATCGAGCCTTATAAAAATCCTTATAAATATTCCACGTTTAAAGATCATTCAGGCAAATGCTCATTAAAATAGGTCAAACATGATTTAATGTTCGAATCACAGCCCAGCGCTGCTGCAAGTCAATTCTGCACAGTTTTATTATGAATAAATGAATATGTTTGAAAGTATGCAGCATGTTCTCATCAAAAGCTGCAATATTATACATTGGATGTTTGAAGGCCACAGCTTTTTGAGCAAAAAGAACATAACATTTATTTCTAAGGGTCAGAGAGTGGGAGGAAAATGGTGATGAAAAAGATGAAAATGTGTGTATGTGAATTACCATTGTGTATGAAATATGCTATATAAATAAATTTGCCTTGCCTATATGTGTTTGTGTGTATGTTTAATATTAATATTTATATTTATTATATGTGTATTTATTTGTATTTTTATATAGCTTGTATATAGATTTTGTTTTTTAAATATGACAATTAGGAGTATGTGATAAACCAAAAATTAAACAAATAAATAAATAAATACAAAAATAAATAAAATAAGAAATGCAATATGTTATTGTATGGTCTAGTAATTTTAATAACCATGTGGGTTATAAAGCGGTTGGAAAATAATGATGAAAATAAAGTTATTTTAAATAATAATAATAATATTTGTTATTATTATTATTATTAAATGCTTTATTTTAATAGCCATTTGCTTATGCATGCAGCATAATCTGGTTAATAAATTACTGCAAAAATCACAAATTATAATTTGATTTCATCTAAATCAATGGACACAAATCAAAAGATCAGATAATGGATAACAAATAAATGATCAGTGAAAAAAACAGCTTTACGTTATGACTGACTTGAGTCCTAAACACGCGTTTCTACAGTAATTAATATTGTAAAACAGACTCTAAATTCAGCAAACTGCTGTAAAATAGCCCATATACACACTTCTGTGATGCACATCTGTATTAATGAAGCAGATTGTGATGTTGCTCGGCAACCGTGAACAATTAAGTTACACTTGATGTTACACACTTACTAGCCTGAGAATGATGCATTGATGTTGTCTGCTGTTTTATTTGAAAGGGTGATGGTGAAATTCATCATTGGTGAGCATGGCTGTTCTGTGCCGGAGGAAGATCGTGAAGACCCGTATTCCTGCTCGCTGCTGAACCTCACAGAGACAGGTGAATTCATCTCTGATCAAGCCAGAGTCCCTGGTATGTTCCTCAATTCAGAGCAGGCCGTTTCGTGGGGCTTATATAATGTCGCTTTGCTGCAGTTTGTACGTTACGATTCTCATCAGACCCCCCGCTCGGACATGAATCTCGCAGTATGGGGCCTGAAATCACACTGTGCACTCGGATTCTCTTCTAAATAGTCAGCATGTTTTGGCTTCCAGCAGGTTTCAGTGGGACATCCCGTTATAACATTGTGATTCCAGCTTCTGTTCTGCATTTTCATGGTTTAGCCACATCTTCATCATCATCAGTTAGAGGAAGAGTTCATTTGAAATTTAAAAACGTAAAAAAATTGAACTTTTTCAGTGGGACACCAAAGAAAGTTTTTGAAGAATTGAAAAAGTAACAGGGCTATCAAGTGATTAAAATGTTTAATCTAATTAATTTGGTGATGGACTGATTCATTTATTGAATAAATTGCACATCCATTTGGCCTGAGACATTAACCCCCAAAAGATAGTCATTATTGTGTTAAATGTGAAAAGCATTAAATAAACATTGCAAAAAAGAAGCTTTAGAAATAAATATTTTGAGTCAACAGAATTTATTGCGCAAAAATATATTTAAAAATGTATTTTTTTGTTGTTTTTTTTGCCCTTATTTGTATGTTTTTGGAAATATGTTTTAGAAAATATAAATACATTTGTAAAAACACTTATAATATATTTGCCCTTCATATATTTCAATCCAAGGAAATACATTCACATATGTAACATTTGATGAAAATGTTTATGTGCTGTCTTTAACGTGTGTGTGTGTGTGTGTGTGTATATTTATACACACACACACACACACACACACGTATGCTTTTGATCTGGGCTGTTCCTTCCATATGTGCGTTTAGTCTAAATGTAGGCTACTGTATGATTGGAAATTCTAAGAACTATAAAGTGTCGTGATTAGAACATTATTTGTGACCCAGGACCACAAAACCAGTCTTAAGTGTCAATTTTCTGAAATTGAGATTTATACATCATCGGATAATATTCGGCAGAGATACAACTATTTGAAAATCTGGAATCTGAGGGTGCAAAAAAATCAAAATATTGAGAAAATCGCCTTTAAAGTTGTCCAAATGAAGTTCTTAGCAATGCATATATAACTAATCAAAAATAAAGTTTTAATATATTTACGGTAAGAAATTTACTAAATATCTTCATGGAACATGATCTTTACTTAATATCCTAATGATTTCTGGCATAAAAGAAAAATCGATTATTTTGACCCATACAATGTATTGTTGGCTATTGCTACAAATATACCCCAGAGACTTAAGACTGCTTTTGTGCTCCAGGGACACATATAAAGGTTACAAAAACATTTCTTAGAATGTTCATCAAGTAATATCATAAGGATAGTTTGAGATTGTTGATCTCAGAAAGTTTTTTTTTCTCAACATTATGAGAATGTATATCAAATTTATAAGAATGTTCTATAAATATTATTTTAAGAATTTTGTCATAACTTTTAAAGAAACATTACTGAAAGTCGTTTGAACATTCCCTGTTCACTGGGGGGGGAAACCCTAATGTACGTTATATAACAAATTAAGGTTATAAAAACGTTGTGGGAACATTGTTTTGAAATGTTTCTAAAACGTTAAAATGTTTTCATATTGTGATTAGATTAGAATGTTATTTAAAGGTTACAAAAACATTCTTATAACATTCTACTAGCTGTATTTTCACCCAAAATGTAACGTTAATTTAATGTTGATTTGTAATATTCTAATACATAAAACATGTCTTACGAACTTCGTCACCCAAAATGTAACATTTGAACATTTATTTTGAATATTCTAATAACGTTAAAATGCCTAGTTATTTAAAGATGACAAAATAAGTGTTTCTTCCAACATCTAAAAAATTCCGACTTTAAAAAATAACTTCTAATTTAAGTGAACTTAACACAATCTTCACATAAACCCATTATAATAAATGTCATATTTAGCTACCTGTGCCCTTCAGCGGAAATATACAGAAATTGAATAAAGTTATCAAACACTAAATTTTTTTCTTTTTTTTTTTCTTTGATGAACAGACATCACAGCAGCTGGTTATTAGTAGTTTTGGCTGCTGCTGCTGAACATGACACAGATCTGCTACGCAGTGTATTCTCTCTCAGATCTCTTTACCTTTTCTGACCCACTTAAGGTCTCAAAGTCTCTACTAATGAGAGTTGAATGGAGTGTGTTAGATGAGAGCGACAGTAAAGTGATGCTTCAGGACAGTTTGGAAAACCATTTCATGTTCTTAAAATATAACATGTGACAAATATTACATATTGCATGCATGCACAGTTTTAAGGCAGCTTTAATCGCCTTTTTAGTAACTTCATGACTTAACTATGACATTGCATGCATGTAGTTTATTTCGCGCTTTGATATGAAATAATACAGGCTACAGCATGCACTGGAGCCTTTGTATGCATTAAACGGAAAAATTAATCGCCTGTGTTAACACGCTAATTTTGACAGCACTAGTTGAAACACAATTACAGTTTGAACTTTAAATTCAAGCCGCAGCTCAGTTTTCAGTGTTTTGAAGATGCTTTCAGAAGGAATCTTTTGGACTTTGGTAGTGGTGATTGGCGAAGCGTTATGCTAATGAGCCCTTTAACAGCGAGAGAATATCCTGTGTGGCTCTAAAAGCTTTTCCTGATGGCTGTTCAGCACACATCTGCGCGCTTCTGCCTCTCGTCTGTGCCGCCTTTAATTGGCTTTTGTCTCAAGGACGAGGGAAGCGGTGAGTCTGCTGCTCGGAACAAGCGGCCCGTTTCTCTATTAACGACTCTGTTCCTCCAATTGATCTCCTGGGTAATAAATGGCTGCTTTCTAATTAAGAGCCAGTAGTTCAGAGCAGACGAGTCTCTTAAAGTGCTGATGTTTGGATTATTGTGCAGCGGCCTGTGAAAACGGCTCGGTCTGCTCAAGACAACTGGCTTTATCTTTAACCCTTCTTGGGCGGATTTGTTTATTTAACCAGGGTTTGGTCACATGACAAAATTCATGGGTTTTTGCATTCATCAAAACACATAAACATAATCTCTAGAACTGCTCTGAGTCACTTCATGAGAAAACTATGGTCATATCATATACAAAAAGACACTAATGTTTTAGGAGTTTAGTACACAGAATGGGTTATTAGATAACCGTATTTGGGTTGATGTTTATGCTTTTACTTTTTTTTTTTTTATTAACTTTTTTTTTTTCAAAGCATTGTTAGATGCCAGTGTTTCTTGTAGATATGCAAAGATTTGGTTTCAAAAACAGTGTCAGTAAACTATTTTTAATTATTTAAAATCTGCATTGAACTTCAGATCAATCTCAAAGTAAAAGGCAGTACTAAAGTCTGATTTTGTGGTGGATGTTCAATTATTTTAATTAATAATATCAATTATCTTCATTCAAGTGATGAAGGATTTTTTAAGTCTGACAGTAACGAGTGTTGAATAGCCTACTACTGTAAAGTTAACCCTGCATGGTGTAAATGTTTAAAAATGGTTAACAGTTGGAAACATTCATTAGAAATTTTTAAAAAGTTATCAAAAAGTAAACAAAAGTAATCAGTTACATTACTTTAATAAAGTAATTGAAAAAGTTACGCTACTATTACATTTTAAATAGAGTAACTTGTAATCTGTAACCTGTTACATTTCCAAAATAACCTTCCCAACACTGTGTGTATATATATATATATATGTGTGTGTATATGTATATGTGTATATGTATATGTATATGTATGTGTGTGTGTGTGTGTGTGTGTGTGTGTGTGTGTGTGTATATATATATACAAATAGTAGTTATAATAATAATAATTATTATTATTATTAAGAGACCTTAATTAAATTATCTAAATTACAATAGTGAATGATAATAAAATTTGTTGTTGTTATTATTATTATTTTATTTAAATAATCATATTAAAATAATATTACAAATTATTGAATAAAACAAAACAAACAATCAATAATAAAATTAAACCATTATTATTATTATTATTAATGGTTTTATTTTTTCTAAAGAATTGATATTTGCCTGCTGAAGTAATTTGAGTATTTAAGCAGAAGCATGAATGATGCAGTAAACCTGATCTCTGAACTCTGCTTCAGCTGCTGGGCAGGAGATGGCCATACTGAGCGTTCCTGACACGTCTGCGCTGCTGCCGTCCGATGTCTCTGCCATCAGTCTGGACTTCAAGGTCCTTCACTCTGTGGTCATCACCCAGCTGGGCGTCTTTCCCAACGGACCGCGAGACGACTTCAGGGGCAACGTCACTGTCCGGCTCTTTCAGGTGGACCAAGAGGTACGAGCACAAACGCAGTCTGGAGTCTGGCACTGACACCTCAGCATGACGCATTAGATGATGAAGTCTGTAAATCACTGCTGCTCAGCCGACTTTACTCCAAAGATTTTACATCAGACTCAACATCATAGTACAGGAGGTTTATAATTACAATACAAACACAAAAACAAAACGAAAATGCCCTTTAAAATCAAATAAAAATGATTAATGTTACAATGAACTGCACAGACCCAACAGTATGCACAGTTATGAACATGACAGAGAAAGATGAAAAATGACAACTTTGTAAATGTATAAACGTCAGCTTGACTTTAGATGGTTTTGTGCTCAATGCAAATTAACCGATATGTACTGTCTACTATTTTTATTATTGTTATTGAATTATATTTTACTTAAATCATTACTTAATAATAATAATGATAATAATAGTAAATATAATCCCTTAATAATAAAAATAAAACCATTATTTTATTATTATTATTAATGTAAGTGATTGTTTAATAATAATAATAATAATGTTGTTGTTGTTGTAAACAACAACAGTAATAATAGATATTATTGTTACTACTATTGTTATAAAAATGAAATTAAAATATAATTAAATCATAATGTTATGATTGTTGTTCTATTTTAATTTAAATTATTGTTGTTGTTAATACATTAATAATGTAGTGAAACATTATTATTATTATTATTAATAATATTGTTTTTGTAAACAACAACGGTCATAATATAGATTATTATTATTACTATTGTTATAAAAATTAAATTAAAATATAATTAAATCAATGTTGATTTATTGAAACATTATTAATAGTAATAATAATGGTTTTATTTTTCTAAAGAATTTAGATTATTTTCCTGCTACTAAACTAAACCAAATGAAAAAAAAAACACATTACTTAATAATATTATAAACCAAATAAACCATGTTTTTTGAGGCCGTCACACAACTTGTCCATGATTTCTTCAGAATCAGAAAGAGCTTTATTGCCAAGTGTGTTTACACACACAAGGAATTTGTCTTGGTGTTAGGAGCTTCCAGTACAGAAGTACAAACATAGTGCAGACAACATATAATTAAGGTAATAAAAACACTAATAATGAAGAGAATAGACAATAAATTATAAATAAAAATATACAGAAAATAAAAAATGTCTATAGACAGAACTGTGAATGTGCATGTGTCCTATGTACGGATGAAGGTTTGATAAGTTATTTACAGATGTACAGTACTGGGGTGTGTTATGTGTTGTCCAGGTGGGATATGGCCTGGGGGAAAAAACTGTTCTAGTGTCTGGCTGAATTGGTGCTCAGTGATCTGTAGCGCTGGCCAGAGGGCAACAGTTCAAAGGGAGAGTGAGCTGGGTGTGAGGGGTCCAGAGTGACTTTCTTAGCCCTTTTCCTCACTCTGGAGATATAAAGATCTTGGAGGTTGGGTAGAGGGACACCGATGATCCTCTCAGCAGTCCTTTTTCACATTATGAGTCAATGTGAATGTCCCACTTCAGGTCCTGGGAGATGGTGGTGGTGCCCAGGAACCTGAATGCCTTCACTGCAGCCACAGTGCTGTCCATGATGGTGAGTGGGGGGAGAGCAGGGGGGTTCCTCCTGAAGTCTACTATCATCTCCACTGTTTTGAGCGTGTTGAGCTCCAAGTTGTTGTGACTGCACCAGACAGCCAGCTGCTCAACCTCCTGTCTGTAAGCAGACTCGTCTCCGTCCTTGATGAGGCCGATCAAAGTAGTGTCGTCTGCAAACTTCAGGAGCTTGACAGAGGGGTCTTTAGAAGTGCAGTCATTGGTGTAGAGGGAGAAGAGCAGTGGGGAGAGGACGCAGCCCTGAGGGGCGCCAGTGCTGATGGTGAGAGTCCTGGTTGTGTATTTTCCCAGCCTCACTAGCTGCTGCCTGTCTGTCAGGAAGCTGGTGATCCACTGACAGATGGAGGTGGGCACAGAGAGCTGTGTGAGTTTGTCTGAGAGAAGGTCAGGCACGATGGTATTGAAGGCCGAGCTGAAGTCCACAAATAAGTCCCAGGTCTGTCAAGGTGTTACAGGATGTAATGCAGTCCCATATTGACAACGTCATCCACAGACCTGTTTGCTCTGTAGGCAAACTGAAGAGGATCCAGCAAGGGTCCAGTGATGTCCTTCAGGTAGGCCAGGACCAGTCTCTCAAGTGACTTCATGACCACAGATGTGAGAGCGATAGTCGTTAAGGCCAGTGATTTTGGGCTTTTTGGGGACAGGGATGATGGTGGAGCGAGATCTGTTGAAGATCTGTGTAAAGTTGGTCAGCACAGACTTAGACAGGCAGGTGAAATACCGTCTGGGCCTGAAGCTTTCCTAGATTTCTGTTTTCTGAAGATCCGGTTCACATCCTCTACACAGACTTTAAGCGCAGGTAAAATGGTGGGGGAGGGAGGGAGGGGGGTTGCAGGGGGGGTAGGTGAATGTGTGGAGTGCAGATCAGAGCGGGTCCATACTGACGCCGGATCGTTGGCTGAAAGCTCTCTTCTCAGCTTTTCAGAGTAGTTTTTTTTTTAGCCACTCTGATCTCCTTTGTTAGTCTGTTCCTGGCCTGGTTATACAAGATTTTATCCCCACTTCTGTAAGCATCCTCTTTGGCCTGACGAAGCTGTTTGAGTTTCCCGGTAAACCACGGTTTATCATTATTGAATGATAAGAATGTCCTGGTGGGGATGCACGTATCCTCACAGAAACTGATATATGATGTTACAGTCTCTGTGAGCTCATCCAGATCGGTGGCAGCAGCTTCAAAAACACTCCAATCAGTGAGAGAGAAACAGGCTTGTAAAACCCGCTCTGTTTCATTAGTCCATCTGTTAACAGTCCTTAATACAGGTTTAGCTGATTTCAGTTTCTGCCTGTTGGTCGGTATGAGATGAACTAAACAGTGATCAGAGAGCCCCAAAGTTGCTCGTGAGACAGAGTGATATGCATCCTTTATTGTTGTGTAACAGTGATCTAATATATTACTGTCCCTGGTGGGACATGTGATGTGCTGGCTGTATTTTGGCAGTTCATGGGAGAGATTTGCTTTGTTAAAATAACCAAGAATGATTAAAAGAGAGTCCGGCCAGTTTTGTTCGGCCAGTTGTTGCATCGCGGTGCTCACGTACACATTCATGAAAATGAAAGAAGAAAACTACCACGGCGAGTAGAACGGTTTACAGTTTATGAAGAGCGCCTCTAAATTAGGAGAACACATCTTCTTCAGAGTTGTTACGTCTGTACACCAACCTTCATTTATATAGAAACATAGTCCACCACCTCTCGTTTTCCCCGTTAACTACTTGATGCGATCCGCTCTGAACAGCTGGTAGCCCGGCAAATGAAGCGCGTTGTCCGGAATGGCTTCACTCAGCCAGGTTTCAGTGAAGCACAATGCAGCAGAGTTTGAAAAATTAAAAAAAAATGTAAAGTTGATAAATTGACCTGATCAGAACAGACTCGTGACCCATTTTCAGATCATGACCCACCAGAGCTGTAAAATATGCATAGAATAGTCGTCCTCCATTACTCTCTTTTAGAAACTCAGATTGCACTTTGTAAAGTCATTCAATTTGTTCTTGCCACAAGAGAAACCCAAAATATCCTGTTGGCTTTTTAAGGTGAGTTTTCATCATCACGCTAGACATTACTCATTTATTTGATAAATGTACTGGAGAGATGGGATGGAGACGGCACCATGCAACACGAGTCAAAAGACGTATCGCTCTTTCCGACAAGCTGTAGAGAGCAAATTCAATAAAGTCTTCTCTATCAGTGCCTTTGATTGTGGAGTCTCTCTGATCTTTCGTTCGATGAGCGCAGAGGTGATGCAATCACACTTCACCTAATGCCATGATTTCATACATTTCCACGCTTCGTCGAAGTCAACAGACTGATGGGATGATACGGATCAGGAGCCTCTAAAACATGAGATGATAGGACAGAAATCAATAATAGTCATATTATGATTGTGTTTTACCAACAAGTCCAATAACGTTGCATATATTAAAAATGCACAAGGTACTGTATTTGTGCTTGTTTTGGTGAATTATTCTATTATAGCATTAGAACCAAACAGAATTCATGCATTTAAAGCCATTGGTTTTGGGAAAATGTAGCCCAGTGTCTGTAGTTTAACTGTGATATTAGTAATAAAACCAGATGAACCACATTGGCTGGAGAGAAGTATGACCTTTAGAAATTATATAAATACTACTTCCATTGCTGGAAGCATTGCCTCTAATATTGACTGTTATATTTGATATAATAATACCGTTCATATAATACATTTTGAGTTTGAGGAAGTTGTGCTGTCTGTTTGATTCATTCAGATTTCTTTGTTTTCTGCAGAAAATTGCAGCACTTATTAGAAAAAAAAAAAATCTCAGGACACTTTTATGTCCCAGAATTAAGATATTTCAGTCTTTTTCTCGTTTGTTATAGGAAGATCAGATTAAAACTTGTTTTTTAATTATGCTTTTTAATCACCATTTATGCATTTGCTTCTTGTAAAATGCATTTTATTTTATTGTTTTTACTCTTATCCAAGACCCAGATGTTCACATTTAAAATATGAACATTATCATAAAAGTATAATTATAATTTAAAACATAACCTGATCATCTTTAATACAATTTATTAAAAATAGTGAAATTAACAATTTCAATATTTATTTATGTATATATTTAGCTATCTAAAAAACTGAGATTTTTTTTTTCATCAGTTGTCAAATTATGGAAAGGTTTAAGAATATTTTTTGCATGTATCTAGGATGTATAAAATAGCCTTAACAAATAGCCTTACCGCCACAGAATTAAATTAAATTATAAAGAGAGATTATAAAGTATGTGTGTGTATATATATATATATATATAGAGAGAGAGAGAAAGAGAGATAGAGACAGAGAGAGAGATATTTATTAATATAAAAAAATGATGTGATGGAAATTACATTTGCCGGTTCAGAAAATAGAGAATTTTTTTTTTTTTTTGCTTTATGGAATATTTATTTAAAAAAAAAAATAATGTGATGGAAACAACATTTGCTGGTTCAGAAAAATAACAGGATTTTTAAAATTATTTTTTGTAATAAAATAAGTTGGCCATGCAAAAATGTAAGAATATTATGTGTGTGCATTTAGTATTGTATAAAATAGCCTTAACGAGACACATTTTATTCTAAAAATTCCATTTCCACCAAAGAACTTCAAAATAAACAGATTATGTGTGATGTGATGGAAATGACATTTCTTGGTTCAGTACAATGACAGTCGCAGCAGCAGCAGCAGCAGCAGGGCAAATGAGGCCCAGTGAAGATGCAGAAATCACATATCGACTTGTGCTTGTCACGGTTTATTCTGAGAACCTCACTGTCTGCAGCTGAGCAAATAATAGTCCGTGTGTGTGTGTGTGTGTGTGTGTGTGTGTGTGTGTGTGTGTGTGTGAATGTACGTAGCATGCCATGACAGAATAGTGGATTTTATAGTGAAAGACATCAAATAATTTATCACCTTTAGTAAGAATATACAAACATTCTTGTGTAAAATCATCCATGTTTCAGTATTTAAATAGTAATTTTGAAATCTTTTCACATTTGTCTGCTAATACACCAGATGTTGCTGTGATTAATGAGGAGTGCACTATGTGTTTGTTTTGTTTTGGAGGTTGCATGTACCTTTGACTCTAGTATGGAGGAAGCTTTTATGACCAAACCACTCCTAAATATTATTTCAGAGATAGGTTATTGGGGCCGGCTACTTGTTTTCATATTTGGCAGCTTAGGACACATACACAGGCTGGTTGTAAGAGAGCTTCGACAACTTGGGATGCCCAAAAAGAGGGCTAAACGGCTTGCAAAGTACTGTGCTTTGTCTGCTATCATAGTCAAAATTATCCATTTTTCTTTTATGCCAAAAATCATTAGGATATTAAGTAAAGATCATGTTCCATGAAGATATTTTGTACATTTCTTACCGTAAATGTATCAAAACTTGATTTTTGATTAGTAATATGCATTGCTAAGGACTTCATTTGGACAACTTTAAAGGCGATTTTCTCAATATGTTGATTTTTTTACACCCTCAGATTCCAGATTTTCAAATATTGTCAGATCCTAACAAACCATACATCAATAGAAAGCTTATTTATTCAGCTTTTAGATGATGTATACATCTCAATTTCGAAAAATTGACACTTAAGACTGGTTTTGTGGTCCAGGGTCACATATATGACGGAGACATTGTTATTTATACCCATAACAACTGAGTGATATGCTTAATATTGTGAAGATCTGCTGTATGCCACATGATTTTGTACATGTATTTAAGGCGAGACACTGCAGGTAAATAGGGTAAAAAAAAAACCTAATAGTTATCGCCTTACTTACCCAGCTGATTGATTACATTGATAATTGCAAACATTTTTTGTATTACACGTTTTCTAAAATGTTAGGTTTAGATATGCAAATGAGTCATTATTTAATGAAATATGCGCTAATTTGCATACATTTCTAGTACAAAAATCTAAACACTGGATGATGTCAGTTTCAAAATATTTTGTGGACAGAAAACACTATATTTTCACAAATTTGGGGGAATTAAAATGTTGTATATAATCAAGCAAATTATACTATATGAACAAATCCCTCTGTAAAAACCTTCAGATATAGACAGGAATAAAAATGTAAAGTTTGGTGTGTATAAGAGCTACTGAAGGGGAGATTTATGGCTCAGTGTAGGAGAGAAAACTCATTTTGGCCTTTAAAAATATATATTGTAATTGACACAAATAGATAAAGTGATAGAAAAGAAACACTTAACAGTGTCTTTTGAATGTTTTCTTTCCACTAGTCTGAAAAAACATTATAAAAAAGCCCAAAATCTCAAACTTGACAGGTGCATGAACAGTGTTGTTGCCTGCAGTGTCTCTCCTTAACTGCGTCTTATGTCCCTGTAAATTATTTATTTTAAGTGGATTTAAATAAATTGTTAAAATGTGTGTGTGTGTGTGTGTGTGTGTGTGTGTGTGTGTGTGTGTGTGTGTTTGCAGGAGCCGGTGGTCACCGCTCGCTTCAGCGCGATGAGTCCAGGCACACGTGTGGGTGGGATGTTTTACAAACCTGTCGAGCAGTTCATTCTTCCAAAGGTGACACGACGAGAAAAGAGCATTTATAGGAAACCATCTACACTAACGACTAATTAGTGTTTGAACATCATTAATGTAGTGTTACTGCCACTGCTGATTTCACTCACACTGGAGGACGTGATGTTTGTGAACTCGTCTTCATCTGCAGGGTTTTGAGGGAACTCTTCTGTGGGAGGCTCAGGATTCGAGAGGTCTGATGTCTGTCAACACGTCTGCGGTCCACCTGAGTGACGGAGGAGGCGTGCTCAAGCTTGGATCTGTGAGGGAAACAACATCTGTTCATTTGGTTGAAAGTGTGTATGAATGTGCAAAACGAGCCATTGTGATGCGACCCAGGTGTTCTGGAGGGTTTCTTAAAGGCATAGTTCACCCAAAAATGCATAAATTACTCACGCTCAGTCCATCCAAGATTAGGATGAGTTTGTTTCTTCATCAGATTTGGAGAAATGTGTCAGTGTCTCAGCAATGGATGCTCTGCAGTGAATGGGTGCCGTCAGAATGAGAGTCCAAACAGCTGATAAAAACATCACAATAATCCACACCACTCCAGTCCATTAATTAACATCTGGAGAAGACAAAAGCTGAAACAAATCCATCATTAAGACGTTTTTAACTTCAACCTGTTGCTTCTGTCTAAAATACGAGTCCATAATCCATAATAACACTTCCTCCAGTGAAAAAGCTGTCTGGTTTGAATCAGGAGAGAAATCTGCACAGATAAAGCCAAGACGGCTCTAAACAAATATGTGGCTGTATTTTGATGTGAGAGACAACAGGAGATGCTCTTTTTCACTGGAGGAAGTGTTATTATGGATTATGGACTCGTATTTTGTCCAGAAGCAACAGTTTGAATGATGTCTTAATGGATTTGTTTCTTACAGACATGCAGCTTCTCCAGATGTTAACTGATGGACTGGAGTGGTGTGGATTATTGTGCTGTTTTTATCAGCTGTTTGGACTCTCATTCTGACGGCACCCATTCACTGCAGAGCATCCATTGCTGAGACACTGATGCAATGCTACATTTCTCCAAATCTGATGAAGAAACAAACTCATCTACATCTTGGATGATCTGAGGGTGAGGACATTTTCAGCTAATTTACAATTTTTGGGTGAACTAGCCTATACCTTTAATGGCTCAAATAAAAAGTGTCTGTGATATTCTGGTCTGTAGAAATGGCTCTTTTGTATTTTGAACAAACTTCTAACCTAAAGTATGAACAATAGTGGTGCTTGACTTAGCGAACATCACTATTTTTTTTAAAACATAACACTTCAGCAGCATCTTTAATGGTTATTTTCTGTATTTCTTAAGATAGAGGAGGGAACGTTGCCTCACAGGAGCGCTTTGGGCTTCCCGGGCTTAGCCGGAGGATTCACTTTTTCAGTGTACGGTACGATGAGATCAATTATGTAGTGTTTGTGTTCTGTGTGATTCAGCCTTGTGTTTTGATGATCAATAAATTGATGGATTTCAGCATTGTGACACCATGAAATAGAAATTAATATACATGCACTACCATTCAAAAGTTTTGGTCGGTTAGATTTTGAAAATGTTTTTAAAAGAAGTCTCTTTTGCTCACCAAGTCTGCATTTATTTTATCAAAAATACAGGAATATTGTGAAATATTTTTACAATTTAAAATAACTGTATTCTGTGTGAATATATGTTAAAATGTAATTTATTTCTGTGATGCGCAGCTGTATTTTCAGCATCATTACTCCAGTCTTCAGTGTCACATGATCTTCAGAAATCATTCTAATATGCTGATCTGCTGCTCAAGAAACATTTCTGATTATTATCAAATGTTTCACTTATTTCTTAATTGTTTTAGACTGTAACTGTTTTTTCATCAATTGGAAGGATACTGTCAAACTCTGGGGGAGGTTTTTACGCCTATGCTTTTTATTTATAGGCCTAAATACAGCAGGAGCAAGATCGTGTTTTATTCAGTTTTATATTTGGGCAAGCAAATCTGACCATTTGGTTGTCACGTAAAAGCCAACTGCTTGGTTTGGGGTTGACTGATGTTATTTTGGTGTTTAGGGGATTAATAAAATCCCGCATTAACATAGACTATGCTTATTATAAATTGATTGACGACTTGGATAGTTTTAGATCTAAATGGGGCATAAATCAATGTATTAGTGAAATTGATTATGATGGTTGTTTGCAAATTTTTGTCTGATTGATGAAAGATTGTAAACCCGCTGGTTCTGACATGTATACATTTATTTATGTGCATCATTATTTATTTTATTCCTCTTTTACTTATCCTTTAATATTTAATTAATGTTTATCTAAAATTGGTTAGAGATTGTTAAAGTCAGAGTCTCTCTTTGTCTCTCTCTCTCTCTGTGTGTGTGTGTGTGTGTGTCTCTCTCTCTCTCTCTCTCAGATGTGCAGGTGTTGTCGGAGCTGCTGCGTGGGCGAGCAGGACGGCAGCGGATCCGCGAGGCTCAGCTGAGAGAGGAGGACCAGGCCCTGCGGGAGGAGAGCCTCAGACATGGAGACATGGTGTTTGTGGACGTGGTGGACACCTACAGGAACGTGCCTTTAAAACTGCTGCAGTTTTATAAATGGTTAGTGCCGCACCCAATCTCCTCTCAGACCTCGTTCTCCAGGTATATTTTTGGCAGATTTGTGAGGACCGGAGCATAGAGTTAGAACTATTTTTTTGGATTGACTAGTTGACCATAACCTGCTAGTTGATTGGGTAATTTTTGGTTACACTTTATTTTAAGGTGTTCTTGTTACAGTGTAATTATACATTTAAGTACTGAGTAATATTAATTAATTACACGTACTTACCATATGGTTAGGTTTAGGATTAGGGTTTGGTTTAGGGTTACTTGCATGTATTAATGCATGATTTATTGCTATTATAATAGTAAGTACATGCAACATGTAACAAGGACACCTTAAAATAAAGTGTTGCTGAATTTGGTTACACTTTATTTCGATAGTCCACTTTAGACATTCTACGAGCAGTAAGTAGCTTTGTCAACTAGCAGTCATTAGAGTATTAGTAGACTGTCTGCTTAATATCTTCTAACACTTTATTTTGATGGGTCCACAACATTCAGACTATCAGAAACTTTGCAAGTATGTGTCAACTTATTCTACTAACCCTAAACCTACCCTACTGAGAGTTAGTAGACATGTAGTTACAAATTAATGAGAATTAGTTGACACGTAGTTAAAAAGTTACTTATAGTTAGTAGAATGTCTAAAGTGAACTATCGAAATAAAGTGAAACCCTGAATTTTTTAAAATTATTATTTTAATATCGTTTATGTAGCTAACTGAAACTAAAACTGTTTGTTACAGTTAGAACTAAAATGTTTGTTACTTGAAATAAAATGAATGTTAACTGAAATAAAATGATTGAAAATAAAATAATTAATGCATAATAATTAATTTAAAATATTTAAAGATTTAGCATTTTCAATTAGTTTAACTTAATGTACTGAAATAACAATGAAATAAAATGAATTAAAACTAATAAAATGACTAAAACACAAGAAAAATGACTAAAACTTAACAAAAATTACAATGAAAAACATAAAATAAGAAATAAAAAGTAATTTAAAATATTTTTTTAAATAAAAACTAAAATAGTATGTTAATGAAATATTTTTTTTTTTTTAAAGAAATGAATACTTCTGTTTAGCAAGGACGCATTATATATAAATATTTTTTAACAATTGTCACTTTTGATCAATTTAATGCTGATTAATGCAATTTAATTCTGTAAGACTGATTAATTATTCTGACATGATCAACATTATCTAATAGAAATCTGCCTGTCAGTCAGTTGCTATGGTAACTGAGATTTGCTGAGGGTTTTTGTCTGTATTAGTCTCATGCTCACTGTTGTCTCGGGCGGCTGGGGGTCAGTAATGAAGCGTGTGAATCTCCCGTGTGAACAGGTCGGTGGGAAACGCTGATTTCAAGCTGCTGCTGAAGACAGATGATGACTGCTATATCGACGTGGATGCCGTCCTGCTGAAGACGGAGCGCAAACGCCTCTCACAGAGCAGCCTGTGGTGGGGAAAGTGAGTCCTTCTGCTCTCAGAATATACCCAAGCAAAAAGAGCCGTCTTAGAATTATAGATTTGTCCTGACAGTTAGTCTTAAAAGTTTGATTGCTATACGTTTAATGGCTCTAAATAAACACTTTAAACTTATATCAGTGTAATTCATGCTTTTGGTAGTGCCATAAAAGTTTTCAGTGCAATGCAGTTACAGTAAAAAAAAAAAAAAAAAAGTTAGTATATTCTGATAAAAGAATAATAAAATGAATGCTTGATTGAAGATAATTGTAGATATTTTTGTATAATTTGTAGAACGGAAGTATGCTTGTTATCTGAAATTATGAATTTTTATATTACAGTTTTATATATTTATATACTTTTTTGCATATCTAAAATATAAGTGACAACAAATTTCTGATTTTTAAAATATATATTTATATATTTGTATAGCTTTTTTTATATATCTATCTTTTTTATGTTACATTTTTGTATATTCTATATTTTTATGTATATTTTATTTGATGTATATTTTAAAATGTAAAAACATAAGTGACAACCATTTTTTTGGTAAAAGAATTATTAATTGAAAGGAAGTATGCTTGTTATTCTTATCTAAAAATATGTAATTTATATAAATATATATTTATATATATTTATATAATTTTTATATATCTGAAAGTACAAGTGACGAGCATTTTCTGGTAAATTATCTAAAATTCTGACTTTTTTAAAATATATTTTATTTTACAGTTTTATATATTTTATATATATTTATATACATTTTTTTTTAAATATCAAAAAATATAAGTGAAACATTTCCTGGTAAAAGAACAATTTGTTGTAAGGAAGTATGCTTGTTGTAAAAATAAATAAATATATATTATCATGTATTTGTTGAAAGGAAATATACTTGCTATTCTTATCTAAAAATATAAATTATATATTTTATATTAATTATTATAGTTTTTTTCTATAACATTTGATATATTTATTTATTTTTTATTTTTTATGACAACCTTTTTCTGGTAAAAGAATAATTAGCTTAGTTTATCAGCATATTACATCAGAGAAGAGGTTTGATCTCATTGTGCCGTTGTTGATCAGTTTCCGGCAGAACTGGGCCGTGGATCGTGTGGGTAAATGGCAGGAGCTGGAGTACGCGAGTCCAGCGTATCCGGCCTTCGCCTGTGGATCTGGATATGTGGTGTCCAGGGATCTGGTGGAGTGGCTAGCCTGCAACGCTCAACATCTCAAAGCTTACCAGGTCCCGTCCCGTACCCTCCTCATCTCCTCATGTTACCTACAGATCAAAATATGATGTGTTTGACCTTCTTCAGAATACAAAAGCCCTGTTTGCTGGAATTACCCAGCATGCAGCTGTATTATAATAAAAAACTCCAATGAACTGAGATCCACGATAGCAAAGAGATGCGTGACACCATCAGCAGTCCGTTGATATGTGATGATTTCTTTTCCGAGCGGAGTAATGATTTGATACCGTCTTTTGTTTTCCCCGTCTGAGTTTAGCAAAGATGAGATCGATGCTTGCAGATATGTCAGTAACGATTTCATTCTCTCTGAATCTCACACATTTGTTCTGGACGCCGAGTCTCTAATCTGTTTGTCACTGCTGAATCTGCTGAACTCATTCTGATGATGGATGCAGTAGGTTTATGAGGTTTTTCAGCATGTAAATGTGTGTTTTGACAGGGAGAGGATGTGAGCATGGGCATCTGGATGGCTGCCGTCGGGCCTCGCAAATATCAGGTGAAAAAAGAAATTCATTTTCAGCTTCACACCTTCAGAAACCAACTACTGCTTTGATCAATATAATCAAAGGCTACCTGTTTAATATTTCAGTATTTTTATTTTTTTTGTTCATAATGTCTTGATAAATGTTTATTTTGGATTTCATATACTATTTATTTATTTGAAATTACTTACATAATGAAATAAAAACACACAAACATATATATATATATACAGTGGGTACGGAAAGTATTCAGACCCCCTTAAATTTTTCACTTTTTGTTATATTGCAGCCATTTGCTAAAATCATTTAAGTTCATTTTTTTCCCTCATTAATGTTCACACAGCACCCCATATTGACAGAAAAACACAGAATTGTTGACAGTTTTGCAGATTTATTAAAAAGAAAAACTGAAATATCACATGGTCCTGCAAATGGCTGCAATATAACAAAGAGTGAAAAATTTAAGGGGTCTGAATACTTTCATTACCCACTGTGTGTGTGTGTGTATATATATATATATATATATATATAATTAATGTGTATGTATATCAGTATTATATATTACAATCTCAAAATATTTATATAAAATCTATAAATTTATATAAAATCTAAAATAATACATTACTATATATATTACTATACTATTATATATGTGTATGTGTATATATATAATACACACACACGTATATATTAAAATATATATTTTATATAATATAAATTAAGCATTAATCAAGACTGAACAAATAATATTTAAATATATATATATATATATATATATATATATATATATATATATATATATATATATATATATACACACACACACACACACACACACACACACACACATACATACATACACTGTATTATTTAATATTTAAATTAAGCATTAATCAAGACAGTGAACAAATAATATTTTTATATATATATATATATATATATATATATTAGTGCTGAGCAACGATTAATCGCGATTAATCGCATCCAAAATAAAAGTTTTTGTTTATATAATATATCTGTGTGTACTGTGTATATTTATTATGTGTATATAAAGACACACACATACAGTATATATTTTGAAAAGATTTACATGTATTTACATGTATATATTTATTAATATAATTTATATGATATATAAATATATTTAATATATAAACATAACACATTTTTCTTAAATATATACATACATGGGTGTGTATTCATATATACATAATAAATACACACAATACACACATATATTATGTACACAAAACTTTTATTTTGGATGCGATTAATCGCGATTAATCGTTGCCCAGCACTAATATATATATATACATGCATGCATGCATGCATACACACATACATGCATATATACACACACACACACACACACACACACACACACACACACACACACACATACATACATACACATATATACACTGTATTATTTAATATTTAAATTAAGCATTAATCAAGACAGTGAACAAATAATATTTTTATATATATATATATATATATATATATATATTAGTGCTGAGCAACGATTAATCGCGATTAATCGCATCCAAAATAAAAGTTTTTGTTTATATAATATATCTGTGTGTACTGTGTATATTTATTATGTGTATATAAAGACACACACATACAGTATATATTTTGAAAAGATTTACATGTATTTACATGTATATATTTATTAATATAATTTATATGATATATAAATATATTTAATATATAAACATAACACATTTTTCTTAAATATATACATACATGGGTGTGTATTCATATATACATAATAAATACACACAATACACACATATATTATGTACACAAAACTTTTATTTTGGATGCGATTAATCGCGATTAATCGTTGCCCAGCACTAATATATATATATATACATGCATGCATGCATACACACATACATGCATATATACACACACACACACACACACACACACACACACACACACACACACACATACATACATACATATATACACTGTATTATTTAATATTTAAATTAAGCATTAATCAAGACAGTGAACAAATAATATTTTTATATATATATATATATATATATATATATATTAGTGCTGAGCAACGATTAATCGCGATTAATCGCATCCAAAATAAAAGTTTTTGTTTATATAATATATCTGTGTGTACTGTGTATATTTATTATGTGTATATAAAGACACACACATACAGTATATATTTTGAAAAGATTTACATGTATTTACATGTATATATTTATTAATATAATTTATATGATATATAAATATATTTAATATATAAACATAACACATTTTTCTTAAATATATACATACATGGGTGTGTATTCATATATACATAATAAATACACACAATACACACATATATTATGTACACAAAACTTTTATTTTGGATGCGATTAATCGCGATTAATCGTTGCCCAGCACTAATATATATATATATATACATGCATGCATGCATGCATACACACATACATGCATATATACACACACACACACACACACACACACACACACACACACACACACACATACATACATACACATATATACACTGTATTTCCTTGTCATTACGATTTTGTGTATAATGCCTTGGCAGTATTGTATGTAATCACAATCATGCCAATAAAGTACTTTAACATAAAAGAGAGATAATAATACTCCAGCAAATATGACTGTAAATTCAGTTTTTATGGGGCTGAACACAAATCGCTTGTTGAAGTCAACAGGGTTTGAGCTGCAGCACATAATTACACCGGCTGTTACATGTTGATTTGTGCAGCCCCTGTTTACAGGAGCGTTTTTGCCATTCTTGAATTTGTCCATAAATAATTGAGTTTACATTCATGCATTTGGCAGATACTTTCATCCAAAGCGACTTGCACTTTGACTTGAAGTTCATGCATTCCCTGGGAATCAAACCTAATGCTGTAGGATTAGATCTGGCTGTAATGTAGTGTGTGTTTGTCAGGATTCAGGCTGGCTGTGTGAGAAGGAGTGTTACGTGGACATGCTGTCGTCGCCGCAGCACTCGCCGCAGGAGCTGCGCTCGCTCTGGGACAGGAAGAGGAAGTGCGGCGATCCCTGCGGCTGCGCCTGGACCAAACACTGACACATGCATGTTCACAACGAGCACTCGACTGACGGGTTTGAGATCTCTGTTCGGTTTCTTCACATTTTCCCCCCACCTGTCAATACGACACACTAATCATGTTTACTTGTCCTTTATAAGCCTGCTCTGTCATTGGCTTTGTAGATCCACCACCAGATGTCAAATTAACACAGGGTTTGAGAATCGCCAGGGCAGCTTTACCTGTTCTTCCTCTTGTTACCTGTCTTTCTGTCACTTTGCGTTCTCTGTTGCTGAGAGATGTTGAATTCGCAAAGCACGCCAATCCTTTTCACTGCTTTTATCTTAGCTGCAAGCCAAAATTGTTACACTGAAACGTTCATTTATGAACAATAAAACATTACAACAGGATGAAAACGTGTGTCTGTGCAGACAAATCAACATAAAGCAACTTCTAATGGCAAGACACTACAGGTGAGAAGGGTTTAAAATGTCACTAGAAGATGTCACTATACTTCCCCAGAAGCATACTTATCTTATTAAGTACTGTATGCACTAATTTGCATATATATCTAGAGCAAAAATCAGAGCATTGGAAAAACCAGGTTCAAACTTCTTGTTCGATTTTATTGACATTTTGGAGTTAAAGGTTTGGAATTTTGTAATTCTCTTTTTTTTTTTATCACACCATAAATCTAAAAATACTGTAAACAGCCAGAAAAAAACATGCATTTCAACAAGTATATAAAATCATGCGAACGATATATGATTAAACCCATCTGTAAAACAATTCAGAATATACTGAAGAGGGGAATAAAACTGTAAAGACTGGTGTGTGTAAGTGTTAATGAAATAAAATAAATAAAAACAGCTTTAAAGATATGTATTGTAATGGAACATTTTTTTATTAATGAATTAAATGTTAATGTTACATGAACAACCCCCTCGATAAAATCCTTCAGAATATATATAGGAATAAAACTGTAAATTTTGGTGTAAGTGTTACTGAAGTGGAGAAAAAAAACATTATTTTGAGAAAACAACCTTTAAAAATATGTATGGTAATTGAAATCTTCAGACGCATAGACATAAAGTGCATTAACAAAATCAGGCAAATTATACATGTGACCCTGGACGACAAAACCAGTCTTAAGTGTCAATTTTCCAAAATTGAGATTTATAAATCATCTTTCCATTGATGTATGGTTTGTTAGGATCGGACAATATTTGGCTGAGATGCAACTATTTGAAAATCTGGAATCTGAAGGTGCAAAAAAATCTAAATATTGAGAAAATCACCTTTAAAGTTGTCCAAATGAAGTTCTTAGCAATGCATATTACTAATCAAAAATGAAGTTTTGATACAATTACGGTAAGAAATTTACTAAATATCTTCATGGAACATGATCTTTACTTAATATCCTAATGATTTTTGGCATAAAATAAAAATCGATAATTTTGACCCATACAGTGTATTGTTGGCTATTGCTACAAATATACCCCAGCGACTTAAGACTGCTTTTGTGCTCCAGGGTCACATATATGAACAAAACCTTTAGAATATAGATGGGAATAAAACTGTAAATTTTGGTACATGTAGCTTCTGAGAAAACGACGTTTAAAGATAAGTATTGTAATTGAAATCTATAGACACAAACAGATAACATGCAGTTAAATAAACACTTAAAAGTGTTTTTGGATGTTTTCTTTCCACCAGTCTGAAACCTTATGGAAACACAATAGCACAAAATTGACTGTTGCATGAAAAACAGTGTTTTTTTTGTCTGTAGTGTCTTGCCTTTTGGAAGATTCTTGGATACTAAAAAGTGGCTGGTGAACAAGTGTCTCATACTGTTGCTGTTAAGCCTTAAAAAAAGAAAAAAAATCACTGTTGGCAGGAGGTAATATGAGGTTACAGAGCTGTAATGTGGTTTGTTTCATATTTAATGCGTCACTGCATCCAGATTTACCTCAAACAGAAATAACAGCAGTGAGCTCATAGTTCATGCTGTATTTGCAAAACTTTCTCATCATTTCTCTCCACATGATGTCAAGAAATTATACAAAACTGAAATGAGATATGATGTTCGGGCTGCTTGTTTTTCACATCTCCTTTTTCAAGCGAATGCCCTTTCATGGCACTCCCTGAATCATCTGGAAAGTAAAAAGATGTCTTCAAGAGCTGAAGAAACAACCTCAGAATAACCCGAGTGAAATCATTCATCTGTTTCTGCGTGTTATTCTCAGTGCTTTTAGTGAACGGATGGAGAGAGGAGCGCTAAGAGCTCGTCCGGGAACTATTCTTGGCAGTTTTGACAACACAGGCCTCAAGTTTCTCTTAATGCAGATCATTTCAATTTAATGCCACCATCTGGAGTCAAAATTATATAATCCCATAATTCATTCCAAACGGATCCCGGCATGCTTTAAAATTCCAACATTTAAAAATGCATTGAAAGTATATTAAATATAAAATGAAGAACTAGAAGTTCAAGACAAACTAGTGTGTTGGCTTGACAAAGACTTGCCTGGAATTCTAATGCAATTTTAATACCTGAGCCATTTGAAGGTTCAAGTATGTGGTATGTAGGCCTCACTAGGAGGTTACTAGGTTTTTGGGTGTATTTTTTTAAAGACATCAACAAAATCTAACACAGTAAGTTTCATAAGGTCTCTACTTGGGATCACAGTTGGGCAATTGTGTCTCTTTGCTCTGTAAGAGATAATCTTCAGGTAATAGTTTGCTGAAATCTGTCTCAGGCTTCATTAGCTGATCAATTAACTCATCAAGCTGATTTGCAGCTGCCTTGCGAGTCTTTCACTCATCCACAACAATATAATACCCCTCAAACATTGTGATTTCATTTTGCAATATGTAAAATGTTTAGTTTTAATTCATAAAGAGGTCTGAGGAGTGTGTCGGAGAAGAGGCTGAGCTAATGCTAATGCTAACGCAGCAGATGGGTTTCCAGGTGAGTTATCATTGGATCACTGAACGCTTCAAAATCAGTAAGTAACACCATATTGTGCTTGATATGAAAATAGACAATCCTGCTTAAACCCCATAATCATAAACACCAAATGTAGTAGAATCTCATTAAGCTAAACGCCATAATAGTGTTGTGCACATGTCTATTTAACAGGCTGAATGTCAACATAGCTTATTTTTATAGCTTTTTTTTTTTTTAAGGGGTGTTTTCAGTGTTTTATCAGCTAATTGACTGCAACGTTTTCATTCGAGAAGAATTAAATGCTATTTTGTGTTGATTTCCCAAATGTTTGTGTGTGTGTAGTTTGACCCTGAGATTTTAAATTATTTGTAAAAATTTAACATACGATTGATTTTATTGTACTTTATATGTATTTTATTATTTTGTACATATTTACATTTAACACATTTTAAATCGCGGCGGGAAATTAACGGGGGCTTGGGGCTAAATAAATGCACCCAAAATGCAAACTATTGGGCAAAAATGCACTTAAAATTTTAAGTCGGCTCAACTTTTTTTTTTTTTTTTTCTTGTAGTGATTTACCGCCACCTACTGTCGTTTTTTAGTTTCATATTTAAAAAAAAAAAATATATATATATATATAATTTTTTTTTTCAATCATTTCTTCATATTTCTATTATAGCTAAGTAAATCCTAAGTAAAGAAACGGAGCTCCTCAGATTTGAAGAATTATTCATGTCTAAAGCACAACGCTGCAGAACACACACTTCACTTTAATAGTGTTAGTTACTTGAACAAATCTTTAATTATACATGAATTAATTTTCACCATATTCACCTTTAAATAGCATTCTGGTTTCTGTTTTTTTCATACAGTTCAGAACAATTAATCTTCAAAGGCATTTATATAACATGCAGAAATGGCACAGCTAAGACAAAGAACAAACCAGCATAACTAATGAGAAGAATAAAACCTGACTCTTATTTCAGTGTGAAATAACTCTATTCGCTGCCCTGCTCTGTTCTACAGTAATTCTATCTGTTGCTTTTGTGTCTCTTGCGCCACTAAGTGGTTGATCCTGTTCTGTCATTTCATAAGAGAAAAGATCAGACCTGAAAATGCAACTGACTTGCAAAATTAATAAACATTGCATCAAGTTTAACAACTTTTCACTCACAATAAATATGAGCAGTAAATACAAAACAACACAATTATTCTTAAGTAAATCTATTCATGCATGCAAGAGATATCAATTTTCTCTTCATGAGAAGAACAACAGCAGCACAAAACACTCACAGGAGACTGAAGTGTATGAAAGTGTGTTTATTCATAGAATAGTGATTTAAAAAAAAAAAAAACATCCAAAACAAAACTGCATATACAGAATGAATCTGATGCACACATAACTGTCTATTTGTTCAAAGGTAAAACCCAGTGACCTGTCAAACATGTGAGATCTCATCTCAATTCACTATTTCAGAGGTATTTGAGCATCAAGTGATGGATCTGACCATCGTAAACATCACTCACAAAAACCAAGAGCTGCTAAAATGTGGAAGGACATTAACTTGACTTGAGGAGTGTTAAAGCGTCCACAGGTAACCGTAAGGCCTCGTCACTGCCACAGCAAAAACACAGGACAAGGTTCAGACGCTAGCAGCACTATTTTGCTGTTTGGGAAAGGCAATCAGTCATGAGAAATAAATTTCACCCCAAAATCATAAGCAAAAAAATAATAATAGTTTATTTATTTTTATTATTTCCTGTGAGAATATCATGCCAGGAATATTCTGCCTCCAAATTCATATTATTGTTCCTTGACATTTTACACTGGTGATTATCATTACATTTTCACTCTATTACAGTGACCTATATTACATGCTGATTTAAACCAATTCAGGGAGTAGATCAGACATTTAAATATAATAATAAAATTTATTTCTAATAATATTTACTGTTTTAATATCATTTATATAAATTAGTTTTTGTTAGTCATGAAAATAATTGTACAATGCAAAAAATGGCTTTGTTTTATTAAAGCAAAATCATTTGTTTTAATTTCGTAGTAAAATGTTTGTTTCATCTGAAAGATATTATTGTATTGTAGTAGTAGTAGTAATAATAATGATATTAATTTAAATAAATAATAATAATACTACAAATAATTGTCATGAAGATAGTAAAGAAAAAAGTAAAGAACCATAAAATTGTCTTCATTTTCTTAAAGAAATATAAGGTATTTGCTGTGATTTTGTGGTGAAATGACAGACATGGTTTAAATGTTTGTTTACAGTTGTCACTTATAATGAAATGAACAGCAGCTGTCCACTGTTAGATGCTAATTACAGTACATAAATATTGGCCAAATATTGCAGACTAAGAGGCCGGTCAAGTTCCTGTTACACTTCATATGCCAGCTACAAAGCCTTGAAATGTGAACGAGACAAAATGACAAGACTTTGGACTGAAGGCAATTGCTGTGGAGTCAAAATAGCAGTACAGTTTATTTTAACAGTACAGTGCAAAGTCATTGATTCGATTGGTCGGCTGCAGCTCCGCCCCTGAGCTCTTTCAATTGGCCGACCGAGGCTCCGCCCTCGGGCTCTTTATACATGCGACTCAGATGCTTCACCAAAGCCTCCAGTTCGGGATTCCCTCCGAGCTCCGCGATCAGCCGATAGGCTTCGGCTTCCAGATCCAGCAGCGTCTGACGGGTGTAAGCGAACGAGCCCACCTTCTCCAGATAATCCACGCAGTAGCGCTTGATATCCACGTTCTCCGTGCGCTGCCGGAGGATGTTCTGCACCTGCGTGCTCTCGGGACGCGACCAGATGGCGTGAATGGTGGGGAAGGAGAACTTGCCCTCCGTCAGATCCTCGCAGAAGCTCTTGTTTTCGCTGTACTCTGTCGAGTTCAGGTTGGCGTAGTCGTCCCGTATCTGGAAGAAGAGCCCCAGAGTGTCCAAAAGCGGCTTCAGATCTCGTTTCCAGTGGGAGAAGAGCTGCATGAGGCCCACGGCGAGGCCGAAGAGGCCGCCGGTTTTCTGCAGCACCATGCCGCGGTACTCCTCCTCGCTTGGGCAGGTGTAGGTGTCCCTCCAGTGGATGTCCAGGCCCTGGCCGCGGTGCAGCTCCAGCAGCTGACGGGTGAAGACGTGTACGGCCTCGGGGTGCTCCAGTGTCAGCACCTTCTCCAAACCGAGGAAGTAGACGTAGTTGGCGGAGTTGATGACCGACGGCACACCGTAGATGCTGTGGGCCACCGGGAAACCGCGCCGCAGCTTGGAGCTGTCTTCAATGTCGTCGATCAGCAGACTGGCGTTGTGCAGCATCTCCGTCACCTCGATAATCACCTGGGGAGATGAGTATAAGATCATTGTGAAAACCAGAGCCCGTATTCACAAAACATCTTAAGACTCAAAGTAGCTCATAACTCGCCAATTTGTGACCAAGGACCACAAAACCAGTCATAAGGGTCAATTTATTTATTTATTTTTTTAAATTGAGATTTATACATCATCTGAATAAATTAATAAATAAGCTTTCCATTGACGTGTGGTTTGTTATGATACAACTATTTGATAATCTGGAATCTGAGGGTGCAAAATATTGAGAAAATCGCCTTTAAATTTGTCCAAATTAAGTCCTCTCAGACCCTCCGTAGACAGCAACGCAGCTGAAATGTTCCCAGGTCCAGAAACGCTGATTATGTTGATTGTGTTCTGGGGTACTCTCCAAAATGGCGGAAGATGGTAACTTAATTCAAAGAATTGTTGAATAAATTGTTATTATTGTTTTCTATGCACACAAAAAGTATTCTCCTAGCTTCACAGACTATTTTACCGATGTCCTTGTTACGTTTCTGGACCTGGAAACATTTCAGCTGTGTTGCTGTCTACGGAGGGTCTGACAGCTCTCGGATTTAATAAAAAATATCTTAATTTGTGTTCTGAAGATGAACGAAGGTCTTACGGGTTTGGAACGACACGGGGGTGAGTGATTAATGACAGAATTAGCATTTTTGGGTGAACTAACCCTTTAATATCCTAATGATTTTTGGTATAAAGAAAAATTGATAATGTTGACCCATACAAATGCATTGTTGGCTATTGCTACAAATACACCTCAGTGACTTATGACTGCTTTTGTGCTCCAAGGTGACATTTAGGAGAAAATCTTAAAAATAATGGGCGTGTCAGTCCTAAATTTAGAGTATTTCAGTGTTTTAGCACCAAAACTAGCTCCTAAATCTGCGAAACGTTAGGAGTAGTGAAGAGGACTCCTGAGTCACCTGAGACCAGCTCACAACTATCCTAAAATGACTGCTGCTGGCAATCTGCCTCGGAACGTAAACATTTGACGATAATGAGCTTTTAAAAAGGTATCACCTTTGGGTTTGGAGGTTATCCCAACTCCAAATTTTCCTTTGATTATACCCTTGTTTTCATTAACCACTTGGGAAGAAGTAACAGCTGTTCTTGCACCTAGTTAGGTTTTCTCTCACGTTTGCATGTCTTGCTATCAGCCATGATTATTCTACTCCGTTACTGTAATTAAAGGGCTGTTTGTATGATTGGTTGAGCAGCGTTCGAAGCTGTTGTAAATTATTCTACGAACACACACCTCTTTGTTTCTGCGTTTGTTGCAACCACAACCGTTTCTGAGGAACTACACTGTTTGGCGGAAGACTGTTTTTAATATCATTACATTTTATTTGCTTTGTTTTATTTTGTGAAACCTTGCAATGTAAATGGAATAAGCGTTTTATAAAAGCAATAAGCCCCGTGAAGCCATGGTTTACAGTGAATTTATAATAAAGTGAAGGGGGTTTTAGGCACTCCGCTGTTATAAACCATGGCTTCTTGGGGCTTATTGCTTTAATTTACTTTGTGCATTAATAACTTCCTACTGTAGTGTGTGTGTGAAAAGCTCACAGAAATTACTACCAGACATAAATGGCAGTCTGTCTCAGCAGAAAAGCTGTGGTGAGATCAGCAGAGACGGACGGTAATGTCAGAAGTGCACAGATCTGTATGTGACGGCCTGCAGAGGGCAGCAGCTGCTCACGCTGCACTAGATAGGGTGTGTCTGAAATGCTGACTAACATCCCTGTGTTGTGTATTTAGTGAAGGTCTGCGCAGACGCGTCATGTCTCTAGGAAGCAAACATGTTTTAAAGGAAGCAAATTTGAATGTGACATGCATAACTGTATCTTTGATTATTAAATGGTTTGATTAGGTAAAAGGTGCTCGAATAAAACTACAGAAACATTCAGTTTTGTTACAAATCTTAGGCCTTCAGAGAATATAAAGAGACGCTAATAAATATAAAATGAAATGGTTTTTAAAGAGATCTAAAATAATTTATTAAAATATACAAATACATAAAATATACCTAATAATTTCATGTAATGTGCAAATTAATTTATAATTAAATATATAACTAATAACTAACTAAATAAAACCCTACAATTACATTAAATCAATCAGTCAATGAAAATAATAATATTATCATGACATTAAACCGTCTATCAATTAAAATAATATATGATAACATTAAATGAGTCAATGTAAGCCAATTTAAAAGTTTATTGCAATTCTATAATAATTTAAAATATATTAACTTTAATAATTAAAATCACCACACTGATACTATTAAGTTATATTTTAGGTTTTGTTTATTGCAATTTTATAATAAGATTTTCTTGTAAAAATATTAATTTTAATAATCAAAACACTACATTAATACTATTAGAGTTGCATTTTAATTAATCAGTTTAAATTAAAATATCATAACATTTAAAAGTTCTTTAAATGCAACTGTAATACGATCTTAATGACAACCTACTGATGCTATAAAAGTATTTATTTAATGTAAAAACAAAAAATCAGTGCTTCTGTATTTTACACACACATTAAATATACAATAATTTTCTTTTAAGAATATAGCACAAGTGAGAAAATGCATAATATAAAGGTCACATAAATAAACGATTTATCTAATTGAATATAAATTAATTATTCTCACTTGTGTTGTATTCCATAAAGGCAGCGTAATGTTCTTGACGAGTGAATGTGTTTCTGATCAGCGCTGATAGGGAGCATATGGTGAGCAGAGGGGAGGCCGGCTAACGCATTCACTCGTTACAGTAATCAGCGTTGACACGGCGGGTCGAGTCCTCGGGGCCTCGGGGCCCGTCCATTGCCGAGCGCTTTACACGACCTCGGCTGACCTCTGAGCCACATGCACTCACACAGACAGCAGAACAAACACACCTGTCAGTCACAGCAGCAGGTGAGCGTTCAGCTTTCACACTCATAGACAAGACTGTAAACATAATACATCCATGCAAAACTATTTAGGTCCATGCATTTGAATTGCATATAAAATTCCCATGCATTTCCATTACAGTTTTAACAAACTACTAAACTTAATGTGATGCATATTCATCAGTCATATATAAATGAAACAGGTCATAGTACTAATCAACTGAACATCTTTTAAATGCACAATAACCAGATTTATATAATATCATTTTAAAATCAATAAACCAGTTAGTTTGAATGCCATAGATTATAACTAATTGAATATGATCCACAGCTAGCCATATTTTAACCGTTCATACTTATAAATTAAATGTGATTTTCACAATGAATATTTATGCTGATTCTAAGCAAGTGGAATAATCATTTAAAAATGCATTTATTTAAATCAAATGCATGCAAATAGTTAATTAAGTTTAATTTATGTGTAACTGACAAAGATGCACCAAATTAAGTTTGTGTTATTTTAATATAACTGAGATTATAACTTCTATTAATATTTTGAATCCGTTTTTATTTCCATGGTTTATTTTAATTCGAGTAAAAGTTTTACTATTTTGTGTTTGTCATTTTTAGTAGCCGTCTACATATTTTAATAGTAAGTCTACATATTTTTTAAATTGATTTATTTCAGTTTCAATTTTTAATTACATTAAGTTAAAATAAATTTAAAATGGGAAATGATTTTTTTAAATTAGTATTTACATTTGATTTCAGTTTAGTTTAAGTAACAAAAAAGACTTGTTTTCAGTTTTATTTAAACATAATAATGCAGTGTTAAACTGTGTAATATAAAAAGCGATCCAAGTTTTATAGCCATATTTTAAGCATGTTCATACTTCTTAACTGACTGAATGAATGTAATTTTCACAATGAACAGTCGTTGATTAAGCAATTTCAATAAATGCATTTTGAAAGTGATTATTTAAATAAATGCAATAATAATAATAATAATTTTTTAAAAAACACAGCATGACTTGAGTGCATAATTCTGATTTGTTTCATTTCTGTATGACTGACAAATAATGCATCACATCAAGTTTAATAGTTTGTTAAAACTGTGCCCAATCCAAATGCATGGGGGTTTTACTTTACTTTTTTTTTTTTTTTTTTTTTAAATATATATGCGCTTAAATCTTAAGTTTAGATCTAAATATTTTGGAGTGAAACAGGCCTAAATGTTGATTTACAGGCCCAAAAGTGCATTTAGATGAATTATAGTAACCTACTTTAAAAGGTTTAAATGGAGACCGATTTGATCTTTACTTTCAAAAACAACAGAACTAAAAAAAAACCCCAAAACTCCGCATGGAAATACAACAAAAGCTGCCGCACCAGAGCGACCAGCAGGAGGCATCAGCGCTGGCATGGTGAATGTAGAGAAAGAAAAAGTTCCAGCGGAAAGACAGGCGTGGAAGATTTCAGAGACTGAAGAACTGCTGGGAGTTTGACCTTAACAAGTGAGGATCAAGAGCTGCTCTGAGACCAAGTTAAAGCTCGTTCACCGTAAACTATAGCTGTCGTAGTAATGAAGCGTGTGCTGGGCATCCGGCCAGCATCAGAGACCCTCACACATTCATCCTGTAAACACGCTGCTTACAGTGAGAAACCGCCCCTGTAGAGACCCTATAATCACACACACACGCCTCGGGTATATCAGTGTGACATCTGTAAGAGCAAGCAATGATTCTGATGCGCCAAACAATCTTGGAAAGCATTTTACACACAGTAAGACACAGATTACTATATTTGTCTGCCTTCTAGAAACATTACATCACCAGCATTGCTGCTTGCTTACAGATGCCTGCAAAAAATCTTCATCAGTCTTGACTTTTTCCAGAGGAATGTTTAAATATTTGTACTGAAGAAAAGACAAATACAATGATTAACAACAAGATTCTTTGTAGTGTGAAATCAAAATTAAGTAATAAAAATAAATTTTTTAAAATATAAGAAAGTATATTCATCATAGAATCCAATGTTTCAGTATGAATTTGAATTAATGCATTTTTTAATTATTTAAATAGATGCAAATAGTTACTATGAAAATACTATGAAAACTATGCCATGATTTTTTTTATATATATATATATAAATAAACATTTAAACAAATACAAACATTAAAAAAATAAGTAAATAAAATAAAAGTATATTACACACACACACACGTTTGTTTCTGTGAATTGTGGGGAATTTCTATCGACTTCTGTACTCACTAAACGATATTTTCTATCCCCTAAACCTACCCCTTACAGAAAACTGTTTGCATTCTTACACTTTCAGATAAACATCATTTACTATTTTTTATTTATTTATTTTTTTCCCCTTGTGGGGACCCCACAATGTCAAAACTTTCAGGTTTTACTATCCTTGTGGGGACATTTGGTCCCCACAATGTAGCATAAACAAGTACACACACAAACAAACACACACACCTTAAAAACAACAACAACCTGGACATGTTTTTGTGAGATTCACCCATTTTTATTTGGCTATTCTGACCTCTGACTGAAGTGCAGTACACTCATCGACCCGGCAGATAAAGCTTTCTGAACAAACTCGGGTCAAATCACAAGCTCTTAAAACACTGGTATTCCCAAAACATCTCAGGAAAACAGGATTTCTGCCACTTTAAACCCTCTAAACACACAAACGCACGGGAAACTCAGGCACCACGTCCTCCACAGTCAGAAGATCAACGTCTGTGAGGAAACTATTCAGTTCACTTCAGAATCAAAACACGGTCTTTATATTTTTAGATTTGAAGCCGTTCAGTGAACGGTGAATGAGAAGCGATCTGTTAGCAGGCGACAGTGCAGTGTGACGTGTGTTCGTGTGTGATACGGCGCATGTGCAGTCATGCTGACGGGTTCAACAAGAGTTTACAGCCAGATAAACCACGCCACAGAGAGAGAGAGAGAGAGAGAGAGATTCAAGGAGACCGATCAGAAATATGAGCAATCACTCCACCACCAACCAGCCCTTGAATATGATTCACAAACAGCCCTGCATGCAGATATCACAGGACACCGAACCAGCCAAAGGTTCAGATCGGGACAATGACGTCACACGCACCAACACAAAGACTACAACATGACCAGCACTGCTTCAACAGAAAATCACCCGCTTATTATATAACTGAAAATACTTAGAGAGGGCTGATTATTAGCACAGTCTTCAGCTGATGCTCCTTAACTTTCAATACATAGTTTGAAAAAATAAACACCTAAACTGTAAAACTGTTACACCAATGTTGTTCCAAACACGCATTTTGTTATTGACAACGATTTGGAGGGGGAGGAAAAAAGGATAAAAATTAAGTTGCAGATTTGCCGTGTTTGTTTGTGAACTGCACGATTTTGAGAAAAACATTGTATCTGTATCAATATCATTATTATTATTATTAATAACAACATTATTCCACCATAATACAATGTATTAAATTACAATAGTAGTTTAATTTATATATATATATTAGTAGTATACTTGTACTGTAATATTTATTTTACAGTACAACTGTAAAATTTCATAAAATGTTATGCCTTAATTTCTTCATTTTTAAATGTCTTCAGCTAATGTTCCTTTAAAAGTTTAAATAAATGGTTAAAAAAAAAAATAATTAAAAAAAAAAATCTAATTTCTGAGTAAAAATTGCATTTCTGCTCCTTTTTAGGGAAGGTTTGCTGTGCTTGCTTCTGGCTGTACAATTTAGATGAAAAAAAATGATGATTATTATTGAATAAAAATATTAAAGCAATAAATCACTATTGTAATAATATCATGGTACTTTAAAATAAAACAAAGTACTGCGACTAAAATTATAATAATGTAAAATCACTCATTTTTAACATTCTTATTAATCGTTCAGTCCTAAAAAAACAACTGTTTTTCATACAACAAAAGCGGATGGGATTTATTCTACAAAGATGTCAAAAAGCTCACCCTATATTTAAACTATTGAATCTGAAGGCAAATGATAGCTTTGTTGAATTTAAAACCGAAGTACTGATAATCATTCATAATCTTCTCTTCTAAAGCTCTGAAATGGACAATAAGACACAGATAAAAGCAGAGCTGCAGCGAAGGAGATTAAATAAGACTATTTAACCATTTATTAGTGACTTCCAAGACCAGATACATCCCTTAATTACTTAATTGACCAGTAAATTGCAGCAAATGAATGCATATTCATTATTCAATCATTATTAATCAAAAGTGTCACACATGAAAGACAATTTGAGGCTAATCCACTAAATGACTGTTTCAGACTCGAGAAAGCAAAGCAAAAGCTGTAATTACAACCAGACATTTATTACCGCTTACCAATCAAGACAAACGAACGATCCTCTGCTTCATTAGAAACAAACCAAATAACTTCTGAAAGACATCTTGATTTGTGCCTACGTTACTGCAATGACAAAAAACCCTGCACTATGAATATTAAACTTGCTGGAATGATTAAAAATTCAAGCCCTGTGAAACAGGAAAACCAAGCTGATATAAACAAGTCTAATAATGATTCAACACAACCAAAACGGAAGCTGTTTTCTATTCACAAGATCAAGTAAACGTGGAAGTGGAGAAGACAAGCCCCCTAAAACAGCGTTACTGACACCAACGGCTGACTTTCCCCCGTTTGAAGAGCTTTAATGAAATATTCAGGATAAAAAGAGAGCTGCTGAACAGCTGGTTGAATGAGATCTGATCGACTAAACCGAAAACACAGAGCTTTGACAGATCAGCTGATTCACTACGACAAGATTAACATGGCTTAATCGCTGGACCAGTTACGAGTTCAGTACGACCACACTAATGCCTTCAAAGCTAAGAATGCTAATTAACACTCACTACGCCTGAAAAAAGACTTTTCAAAAGTTGCAAATAAAGATTATTGGAGTATGTTTTACAAGATGATGCTAGTTCAGACTTTCCACTTTAAAAGTTTGTTTAATTTGATATTACTAAATCCTACAGTGTATAACAATATTTGTTTCCATAGTCACATCATATATTAAAGAAAATGTGCTTACCTTCAGGTCATCCAAGATGTACACTCTTTAACAAAAAAATAAAATAAAGGTGCTTCAAAAGGTTCTTCACAGCGATGCCATAGAAGAACCATTTTTGGTTCCACCATTCAGTCAAAGGTTTTTTAAAGAACCATCTCTTTCTTACCTTTTTATAATCTGAAGAACCTTCTTTCGCCACAAAGAACCTTTTGTGATACAGAAAGGTTCTTCAGATGTTGAAGGTTCTTTATGGAACCATTAAGACAAAAAAGGTTCTTCTATGGCATCGTGAAGCACCTTTATTTTTAAGAGTGCAGATGAGTTTTTCTTCATCAGATTTGGAGAAATGTAGCATTGCATCAGTGTCTCAGCAATGGATGCTCTGCAGTGAATGGGTGCCGTCAGAATGAGAGTCCAAACAGCTGATAAAAACATCACAATAATCCACAGCACTCCAGTCCATCAGTTAACATCTGGAGAAGACAAAAACTGTGTGTTTCTAAGAAACAAATCCATCATAAAGACGCTTTTAACTTCAAACTGTTGCTTCTGTCTAAAATCTGAGTCCATAATCTATAATAACACTTCCTCCAGTGAAAAAGTCCATCTCCTCGCATCAAAAATCCAGCCACATATTTGTTTAGAGCTGTTTTGGCTTGTAAACGCATGCTTGATCTGTGCAGATTTCTCTCCTGATTCAGATCAGACCATGTTTTTCACTGGAGGAAGCGTTATGGATTATGGACTCAGATTTTAGCTAGAAGCAACGGTTTGAAGTTAAAAACATCTTAATGATGGCTTTGTTTCTTTTGTCTTCTCCAGATGTTAACTGATGGACTGGAGTGGTGTGGATTATTGTGGTGTTTTTATCAGCTGTTTGGACTCTCATTCTGACGGCACCCATTCACTGCAGAGCATCCATTGCTGAGACACTGATGCAGCGACACATTTCTCCAAATCTGATGAAACAAACTCATCCTAATCTCGGATGACCTGAAGGTGAGTAAACTGTGAGCAGATTTTTATTTTTGGGAGAACTGTTCTTTAAAAACAAACCTTTTGAAAGGGAAAACTCAATTATTTTTAACAATCAGCAGCACAGAAATAACAGCACATGAATTCAAACCTGGAACTGATGCAACAAAAAAAACACTTAAAACCTCTTCAGCGGCTCTCAAATGATTTTTCATTGATTAAGAGTCCTCTGCTCCAACACGATCCAGTGCTGTACGCCACTGACAACATCTAATAATCATTGTACAGTGTCCTTCTGCATTAATGAGATTCCTCATGCGTCGGTCAGCGGTACAGATATCTGCAATGCTGGAGCTGGAAAGAAAATGGCAGGATTGCCAAAAAACGAATTACATTTTGCATTTAGTTTTTTCACAGAAAATCCAGCCAGCTTATGGTTTCCAGCTCCTGCAAATCTGCTCGATTGTTTAGCATTAGCATGTAGAGCATTGTGTATTGTTGGCATAACTATATGAAGGGGTTTAACGGGTATAATGAGATTTTACCCTTTCATACACACTTAACCCACCAAATATTTTCACCGCTAACAGGCTGCATGTGTTTGAGCATCAAAAACATGTATAAGAAGAGATTCAGATCTCATATCTGGTTATTTAAAAAGTAATTCAATCACATTCATTTAAAAACAACTGTTGTACAACTAAACCAAATCAAAGCAGACTCATATTGACTTATGTGTATATATGTGCAAACACCATAGCTTTGTGTGAGAAACAGACACCAATTCAAGACTGCTTGCTATTGAAGCAATCCTGTAGCTCATCGATGCATTATGCATACATTTTTATACTTTCTGCTTGATTCATGACGAGTCCGAGCCAAAGCAGAGCTCAATATTACATATAAACAAAAATATACAGGTAGTGTTCAGTTTAGTAAAATGTAAATACTTCATCTGGCACATAAAATTGCAATGTCTAAAACAATATTCTAATAATGATCATCTGTACTAATGGTTCAACTGGGTCAGAAGCAGAAAACATCTTATTGCAATGGCATTTGGAGCAGAAGACATCAAACCTGCCACAAACAGGTGCAAGACTTAAGGCACTATTTTTTTTAAATGAACACACATGCGGATGAGATTTGAAAGCTGTGGCAAAAGATTATTGATCAATAAAGACTTAATTTCAGTCTGTTCCCCATACAAAGATAACATGCTGTATGATTTCAGAACACTTAAATCAACCAAGGCAGACTACTTTTATGATTTACTTTTGGAGCTTTCCACAACAACAATGAAAATAATAATGTAGGATTATATACAGTAAATATTATATACAGAAGGATTATATACAGTAAATTACATACAGTATTAGTAGATATTTTTGCACAGTATTGTATTCATATTAATTATTATTAATATATAAAATTACACAATTTTTTTTTACCCAGTATTATTATTATTAATTATAAAATTAGTATTATATAATACACAAACATAAAGCTGTATAATAATAAATCTATACACACAAGTACATATTATACAGTATTATTAATTTACCCAGTATTATTACTATTAATAATGATAATAATAAGATACAAATAAGGTAATATGACAATGATAATGATAATAAAATTATTATTTAATATACAAATAAAATGATGATTAGAAAAAAAAAATTAAATATTAATTGTGAGGGGGGGGGGGGCAAATCACCTTTTTTCATGTCACACCTTCAAAACAAATTATTTATTCATTTAAATAAATCATATTACAATTATTTATTTTTTTAACTGTAATACAATAAAGAAACACTAATCACAATCTAATGAAAACACCAGGAATAATGGAGAATTAAAGAAAGAAAAAATAATAATATTTTTAATTATGCGAACTTGGATATTTTGGCTAATTTTCTTTATTATGCAAAACACAAAATGACACGAGTGACATGATTGCAATCACTGTTCCTACAAAAGCTTCTCGTATCCTTCATGTGCACTTATTTCTCCCTGCTGTAACACAATCCCGTCATGAACGCCTCAACTCAATCTGAAGGGCCGAATGCTGAAAATGGCCCATGATGTGATGGTTGAGAGCTAAAAATCTATTTGCATTGATCATTTTCAGTCTCTGCAATGCCAGTGCAGAAAAACAACAAGACAAAACAGGAAATGGCCAGTTTGCACAAAAAAGGTTTGCATGGGAGTTTTAAGCTGCAAAAGCATGTGGAAATGATTGTGGGCCTTCTGAACTAACAATAACTGCATTTTTTTTTTAAAAACAAACAAAAAAAACCTTCCAATAGTGGATTGATGATGTAACTAAATCACCATGCATCACTCAAAGCAACTCTTAGCTGACAGACATTTAAAAGTAGGCATGCAATCTGATGAAATGACTAGAAATCACTGATGCCAGGGTTATGACATCCCAACCACATTTACACATCAACACCATAAGAGTCCATTTACATATCAACGTTTGAAGGTACGATTCAGAAAATGATCTGATGAAACCTAACTAACGTTAGTCATGTTAAACATTAGGAGCATGTAGACTAGTGGTTGATTAAAGACAAAAGCCAGTGTAGAGTGAGAACATCTGTTCTCTTAATTAGTGACTGAGACAGTAGGTTGTTAAAAAGACTTTCATAACGCAGCCGATGGCAGGTTTTCTGTCAAGTCGCGAGCTCCTCAGCAGAATGGAAAGTGAAACAGATCTGCTGCTTTATGTCTGTTTAAACTTTGCCCTCGGCAAGCACAAGCTGACTGAAATAAAAATCAACACACAAATCTAACAGAAACCTCAGATGACTTTCACTCAGTTTTGACTGAGACAGGGAGAGGATACCACGAGGAACACGATCTAAACTAAACCTGTCAAGCCTGTTCAAATCTAATCGAATAAAAAATTAAATCATTTTAATAAAGTACAATAAATAAAAAAAATTAATCAAAATAAAATACAATAAATAAAATTTAAATGAAGAAATAAAAAGTAATTAAAAAAAAAATTAAAATAACAAAAGGCAACCTTTTGTCTTGCAATTCTGAGTTTTTATCTCACAATGCTGACTTTTTTTTTTTTTCTTTATATTTCAGAATTATGTTTCCACCACAGACTAAAAAATAAATAAATAAAAGGTAATTGCAAATTTCTCACAATTCCAAATTCTTTTCAGTTAACATCAGAATTGCAAGGGGGAAAAAACTCAGAATTGTGAGAGAGAGTCACACTTATATTTTTATTTATTTTTTTTTATTGTAAACTGTACAGAAAAGCGTGAACTGCTAAATATTCACATTACAATAGAGAATATTTAATTTAAACTCCAGCCAAATTTTGCAAGAAACTTGTTTCGCCTTCCACAATATATTTCAACAGTACTGTCAATGCAGAAACACTTCCTGATAAACACAAATAAAGCCTTACCTGAAGTTTGTCCTCTGGGACATTGAGCCAGTGGTTGAACGCTTGCGAGAGTTTTGTTCTGACTTGTTTTCCTATCAAAACAGAGAAAAGCAGGAGCGATGACAAGAAATCCAAATGAGCTGCAGCACAAACACTGACAGAAAAGATCAACTGATGTTTCCCACCGAGCCCTAATCCTCAAAAACACCTCAAACCTTCCCTAATAACGTCAAAGATGAGGTTTTTTTATGCTTTTCAACAACAGAAAAAAAAGTGTGAATAAATGACAAAGGCATTTCTTACTCTTTAGCACAAAAAACATAATGCGTTTGTACCCAGACAAGCAGACTGAAATAAACTGAAAAAAAAATATATATATATATATAAAATTCATATTTATTTATTTATTTATTTATATATATATATATATATATATATATATATATACACACACACAACTAAAAATTTTACAAATAATGTAAATGTATTAAAAACAATAAAAATGAAAAACAATTACTAAAACAAAAATTGAATGAAAATATAAAAATAAACAATTACTTTATTAAAACAGGGTTATTACCATATAAACAAAAATTCTTAACTTGAAATAAACATTAAAATGAAATATTAAATACAAAAAATATTTTAAATTATTATATAAATTACTGCAGCTACTCTGACATACTAAAATAAAAATAAAACTAATAAAAACTATATAGGCAACATTGACAAAACAACAACAAAATTACTCAAACGTGAACTGAAATTAAAGTGAAAACAGAAAATATAAAAATAAAATATGCAGTATCTCATCTAAGAAGTTCATACTACAGTTATAGTTAACTAAAACCATAAAAATTTTTTAAAAAATGAACAGCATGAAACAAGAATCAAGCAGTGGCACAAGTCTGAATGCTGACAAATCAATAGAAGTGTTTTTGCCTTTTAAAACACAAACTCAAACGCTGAAGACTGCAGAGCTCTGATTATATCATTCATCTCACTTCATCTCCATTCATGAACGTTTTCCCTCCAGCTTCCTGTAACTCGAGCGAGTTCGACTGCGCTGATCTAATGTTCCTCCTCCTGTTTCCCTCAGTTCAACTCCGTTTGCCCTCCAGTAATGATGAATCCGTCAAGAACATGCCAGATTCACCCCCAATAATCAAAGAAAACTGACTAACTATTTCCAAAAACATCACACAATGTGTATGTGGATTGGATCGGCCTCAAAATAGCACTTTGTGTCATTTTAGCTTAGAAAACACCATTTATGATATCATTGTATCAGATTTTCTATTCCTGACAAATTATAATCAACGAAATTCTGACAAACTTTGGTTACAAAAAACTAAATTTGTAATTATTTTTATAAATTAAATTAATTAATTTATTGATTTTTAATTGTTGTAATTTATTTTATTTCTTGTATTTTGTTTTATTTTAATATCAATTATTAAAATTTAAAATTTAAATTATTATTATTTTTTTTATTATTATTCAATTTGAAGTTTTACTACAATATAGTAACCATTTCAGTTACGTTACTTTGGTTATACAAATAACACTTATTTAATTAATTTAATTTATTGTAATTTTAATGATTTGAAATTTCATAAATTATTACAAATAAAATGACAAAAAAAAACAATTTTCTTTTTAATTATTAAAACAATCTTTATTATAGGAACAATTTCACAGTTACATTACTGACTTAGATTTTACAAACTAAATTTGTATTTTATTTTATTAATTTAATTAATTTTTGAAATTTCATAAATTAAAAATAAAATGACTTCATTTAAAATAAAATCATTAAATTATTAAAATATTATTTTTTTTAATTTTTTTTACAGTAATGGGAATCACTAAAAAGTAAGAAATACCAAGAGTAAAACATGGATTCACTGCATTAATGAGAAATCTGAATTCTTTTGACTTTGGTGAAATATGACCTGGACATGTTTTAATGAGATTTACCCTTAAATGTGAGTAAATGACCTACTGGCAGTCTCTCTCAATCTCTTCACATTGAGCTGTTGAGTTTCAGCATCCATGTGCTGTATAATGAATTTGTACTGTAGCCTTCCAACCGACGGTATAAGGTCCCAAGATGCAGTCGAATTAGGCTAAAGTATTCATTTGTACACCAAGCTGTATTAGAGCTGAACAACTTGCACAAACACTAAATACCTTTTCAAAAGGTACACTTTTGTACCTATTAGGTTCAAATATGTACACTTGAAATACTAATATGTATCTTAAAGGGTCCGTTTTGGTACCTTAAGGTACAAACATGTACCTTTTGAAAAGTGACAGCTTTTGTACCTTTATTTCTGAGAGTGTATCGTATTCCTCAGTGATTTCTTCCCTGACCTCTGCAAAAACTAGCCGTGAGGAGCGTCTCTGCATCGCCTGTGCTGGGTTTGCACATACTGTCACAAAAGACATCATTAAAATTGCAAGAGGACGATGAGAAAACAACAGAACGGGTTCTGATGCTGCAGCAGTATTTCTCCTCTCGCTCATAGACTGAATATTAGAGGAGGAAAAACTCCTTCAGACTCAGCAGGCTTTTACTGTTGATACAATTAAAACACTCTCGCTTAAAGAGCAGCAAAGAGATGGAAAGGGGAAGATTTAATTCTGCAAGACTGTTGGAAATTGAAGCAGTGGCAACCAAATTCCATTACTGATAATTATTTTAAAAAAACAACACGTATGCATAATTCAAAGTTTTCATTTAAAACATTCAGATTACAGTTAAATAAAACTACATCTAAAGCCATTAATAATAAAAAAAAAAAAAACTTGTTACTTGAAAAACATTAACCGAAATAAAATGAAATACATTTTCAAAGTAGATTTTTCAGTTAGTTACAAGTACTAAAATAACTAAAACTAATAATTTCTAAATTATTAAAACTTCAACTAAAAATAAAAGTCTACACGGCAAAAAAACTATACATGCATTAAAAAAATTAATAAAATAAAATAATAAAATGACAAATTAAAGTAATTAACTCAATGTTAACAAAAACTACAACAGTATATCAATGATCCTAAAATAACACTTGAGAGTAAAAGACGTCTATATTTTACTGAAAAATTACATGGTAACAATCTCACAAAATGACTTGGAAATCTAAGCCTACACTAATAGTAACGTATCATACTAGAACTAGACAGTGGGCTACCACTAAAGCTATAAGCTACTCCAATGTCTAAAAGGACACAAAAGCCATGAGGAGCAAATCAACTCATCGCGAATAGTCCTTAAAAACATGTGACTCTTACAGAATCTAATGCGTGTTCTTTCACTAATTCCTGTCAGCTTGCAAGATGCTTCATGAAGCGACAGCAGGAGCAGCTAATAATAGACACAAGATATTGTCATTTATTGTGCATTGTGCTGACTGCAGGCTTCCTGTATGACTGCTGCTGAGTTCCTGTGACTTACAGGAGGACGATGCTTCTGCCACAGAACAACCAGCTCACATCACATGTCAAGCACTGACAGCAGCTTCCGGCTCCATAAATCACTGTAACGATATATCCTTTCACAATACAAGACTGCAACAATATGTATCGTGGATGGTTTATTCAGAATGAAAGTTTAGACAGATTTAATTTAACATCATAAAATGTGGCGAACCCAGAAGGTCGCACATTTGAGCTTTCGTGTTGATTATTATTTAACAATGAAAAATTAAAATGCATTATTTGATGAAATGAAACACTTTTTATAATTTACAAATATTTCTAAAATACAATATTATACCAAATATGGAAAACCCAAAATGTCACACATTTGAGCTTTCATTTTCATTATTATATATATATATATATATTAAAAAAATGCATTATTTAATAAAAATGTATTTATATTTACAAATTTTTTTTGTAAAATTATTTATAGAATATTAATGTTATAAAATACTATATTGGATCATGTTGTTATGGTAAACCCAGATCACACATTTGAGCTTTCATATTAATTATTATTATTAAATAAAAAATAAAATGCATTATTTAATAATATAGCCTATAAATTTGTAAATTACAAATAAACATTGTAAAAAATGTATACAATATCATTAACAAATAATTCTAAAGTACAATATTTCTACTTTTTAAATGCATGTCAGGGACAGAGTGAAAGTATATGTTTGTGATATAATTCTGCATTTTTATCTAACTTTCCTTGTTAATAACTAGAACCATTTTAACTAGTTTGGCTGTTTAAAGCATTGTGAGAGTATGGTATCGTGTAACAAACCAAATCATTGACATGAGTGTATCGTTACACCTCTACTATTTTAAAAACATTCTCTAATGCTTGGATCATTAAAACATGTTTACAACCTCATACTAAAGACTACATGAATTTATACTTTTCCCAAATCTTTTGCCACACTGCAGAAATATCTAAAATATATAGTCACACAATTATCATTTTTCTATCTTTTAATTCTCATCGTAGGAAAGATATATGGCGACAATAATATACATCAAGCAAAACAGGTAAAGTTTTTGTCATACACTGCAGAACGTTATGTTTTCTAATACACACATGAATTGCATTCAAACAGCGCTGCGCGAACCCGGGTTCAAGGTCCAAACCGCGAGGGGAAATCTGCGCTGAAACTGTTACTCGTCAGCTGCTCAGTAACATTTTTATGAATTTTTACAAGGCATGTGACAATGTGATATGTGCATCTTCCCAAATTAGTAATGAGAATTTATAAATCTGCTGCTGTCAGCAAAAAGAAGCACTGAGGACTTCCTGCGGGTTTCCGTCAAAATAAAAGCTCCATCAACATTCATAAATGTTAGTATTGTAATATTACTGTTGTTCTGTTAAATAAAATTAAAAAGTAAGACATTAATAATGATGATAATTACAACAGCTCTATTAATACATTTTATTATAACGTTCACACATAGTGTTCAAATTGGGATCTGTAATATTTTCTAATTTTTGAAAAGAATTTCCTTCTGCTCAGCATTATTTGCATGAAGGGGATCTCAAAAATGGCCACAAAATATTATTTTACTAACTTATTAATTTTAAGTTACTTGCCCTATAATGCTGCTTCTGCCACCTCATGACAATAGCTTTATACTTCAAATTATGTAGTCTGTCATCAATGACAGTAGCTCATTGGAAAAGGATGGAAAAATGCCCTTCATTGTGTTTGCACTAATAAATGCTGCTGCCTGCTAGCTGCAATCACAAATAAAACGCTGTTCCATATTTTTTTGTATATCGTCATAAATATCATTATCGCAAATATTCTTGAAATATCGTGAGGCTATATTGCCCACCCCTAAATCATGTGTTTTTTTTGCATACGATGAAAGTCAATGGGCATTAATGCTATTTATTTCTCAACATTCAAAACAAGTCCAACAGCTTTTGAACGACATGAGGGTAAGTAAATAATGACAGAATGATAATTCTGGGGCAAACTATCTCTTTAATGACAAACCAAATCCCATAACCCATAGCCAGGTCAAGGCCTGGAATCAGAGAGTCCTATAGGCTGCATTTTCACTTTGCTACTTCAAATTAAAGCAGGTTTTTTTCAGCTGTTAGTGTTTACTCTTGCAGAAATTGTGGACAGAAACACTTTGCATAAAAAGTTCTATTTGATTTAAAAGAGTAATCAATATTAATTAAATTAATCCAGCTTGGAGCAGGTCAAAATAAAGTCATGCAAAATGTGGAAGAGTTTCACCATTTCAGCAAACGTCATTTGTTTCATTTAGGACTGCTGCATAATTCTGTCATAAATTTACCGTAGTACAGTGAACTCGACTAAAATCCCACTTCATCTCCATAAAGCACTTTTCCTACGGCAAAGCCATTCTTAAAATATCATTTAACCTACATTTCAGACAAGACCAAGCCAAGCTATTAATATCCAAGACATTCAGCAACATTAAAGCACAAATACACTCAAAAATGAAAACTTATTCTCATGTTGTTCCAAACCCATATGAATGACTTACTACTATAGACACAAAACAGTAAAGGGAAAATTAATTAATTAATTAAATGTATATTATATATTTTTTCATACAATGACAGCTCATGGTGACCACGGCTATATTAGTCATCAATCTCAATAAACCATAACAAATGGTCATCCACTATATGTGACCCTGGACCACAAAAGCAGTCATGAGTAACAATAGCCAACAATACATGTATGGGTCAAAATTATCCTTTTTTCCTTTTATGCCAAAAATCATGATGATATTAAGTAAAGATCATGTTCCAGATATTTTGTAAATTTCCAACCATAAATATATCAAAACTTAATTTTTGATTAGTAATATGCATTGCTAAGCACTTCATCTGGACAACTTTAAAGGTGATTTTCTCAATATTGTGTTTGTTTTTTTTTTTTGCACCCTCAGATTCCAGATTTTCAAATAGTTGTATCTCAGCCAAATATTATCCTATCCTAACAAACCAAAGCTTATTTAATCCGCTTTCAGATTATGTATAAATCTCAATTTCAGAAAATAGACCCTTATGTCTGGTTTTGTGGTCCACGGTCACATATTTCAAATCTTCTGAAGTGTACTGAAATATAGGTCTAGCTGTCTAACTGCTTTCGACTTGTTCATTTCACATATTCAAAATAGCTTACATTTTGTCAAACTATCAAATAACAACCTAAAAATGCAGTCTGTTTCTGTTCCAAAGTGAAGATTTTGTCAGTTTTTCCTCATGTTCCACAGAAGAAAGTCTCAGTTTCTGAATGACGTGGTGAGTAAATTAATTTGTATTTTGTGTGATTTATTCCTTCAGCACCACTGTACTGTACATGCAGCCAAAAATAAATGCGTAATGCCCTACAGATGCTCTCACCTGGCAGTTGTAGCAAGTACTTGTACGGTTCCAGAAGAATCCTTTCAGAAGTTGCTCTTTCGTCTCCATCCATCCCTCCGTTTCTACAAAGAAACCTGCTGAGAGAGAAGAGAGTGAGAGTAAAAACACAGCCTCCACAGAAGGTGACAGCTCAGTGTTTTCTCTTGTATCTAAACGCTCGACGCATATGTACCGCAGCGGCTTCTAACAGCCAATTATTCCAGGCCGAGTTGTCATTAATTTGATTTGCTTTACTTCCTGGTAAACTGCTAACATTATGCATGCGGTGTCGGGACGCTTTGGGGTTTTCCCACAGTAAGCAGGGCTTCATTTGTTCCAGAACAAGTGGAATCTATTTTAGTGGACCTCAATTGAATTTACTTTTGAAAGAGATGCATCATGTTTCATGAAATGTAATATCCTGCTCTTCTGCTCACCAAGGCTGTATTTATTTGATCAAAAAAAAAAAAAAAAAAAGTACAAATTTTTTATTACGTGAATATATTTTAAAATGTAACTTATTCCTGTGGTCAAAGCTGAATTTTCAACATCATTACTCCAGTCTTTCAGTGTCACATGATCCTTCAGAAATCATTCTAATATGCTGATTTCAGAATCAGAATGAGCTTTACTTGATGCTCAAGAAGCATTTATGATTATTATCAATGTTGCCCAATGTTTTTGTTTGAAACAGTGATGTTAATTTGAATATAGAATCTTTTGTAACATTACAAATGTCTTTGATTTAATTTAATGCATCATTGCTCAATAAAAGTTTTTCAAAAAAACATTTGTAGTAGAATATTTACATAGATCAAAATATTCAACTCGAGTGAATCTATAAGGAATTAAAGCTTAAATGCTTGAAATTATTTGATTATTCTGATTACGACTAAAATGTAACTATTAATTGCATAATACTGGTGTATTCTATTGCTGTTGTTGCCACTGTATAAAAGCAATAGCCATGGTTAAAAATCACTAATATATCAAGTGGCTTGTTGCTTTATTAATGACTCATTTTGAATGAATAATCCTACATGGTGACCAGATAAACTGTTGCTATTTAAACCATCAGGTGTTTAATTGTCGTGCCTATTTAATTACTGTATGATCAAAGGACAACCAAAATGAACACTTGCATTAGTTGGATTATCTGTAAATCATTCTGATCAATATTTACAAACTCACTGAACTGAGCAGAACATCAGCTCCAGTTCTTAGTTTCAGAGTAAATGAAACGGGGTCATTTCTTTCAATGAGATATATCTCAGCAGCTGGAGTGACACAAAACAATAGATGCACGCTTAAGCATCAATGGGAACAATTTATTATAGCATGTCGCTGTCATGGAAGCGCAGCACTCGACTCATAACCAATTTCATGGACACAACAGCGACATGATTCTGCAGTCGCATCCCATCACTCAAACAGACACGGTCGTCTCTTCTGGGCCTGTTAAGGGCCAAAACAGATCCAGACAGGAGACAACAACCATGGCGGGGTTTTCAATGGAAGCTTGTTTCTGCCACGGGGTAAAAAAAAAATATATATATATATATGTAATTACAAAAAGGTAATTGCGACACTTTTTAATTGTACAATTCAGACATTTTCTAGCAATTCTGATTTAAAACTCAGAAACGAGAAATGTAAGTTTAGATTCGCAAGAAAGCACATCAGAATTGTGCGTTTATATCTTGTAATTCTGACTTTTCTTCTCATATTTGCAAGCTTATTTCGCAGTTTATCGGCAACTATCGGCCATACCGATATCCGTGTCTGTTGCTTGAGTGGCTGATAAGCTCCGCTGTCATTATACAGTATAAGAGCGGCCTCTAGAGGCAAATCACTGACACTGCATGCTGTTTGTTTTGACACGTGACACTGAGATGGATGTGGATTTAAAACCTCGACAAGGAAACCATATGTATACAGTACATGTTTTCATATCATTATAAAGTAATATGTTAACTAGATGCAGCATTAATAGGGAAAAAACAACAACAGAATGTTTGTCGTCAAAGCTGAGAAGACGCTAAGATTAGTAGCACCAAGCTTTTAACACAATGGGTCTCATTCACTAATAATTATGTAGATTATTCGTATTTATATGCACATTCGAACTTCTCACAAAAACTTTCCGGCTAACAACATGTGAAACAGGTTCTGGCTGTCTTCAGAAAAGATTGGATGGCATTTTTTCATCTATGCTCCATGTAATACCTAGTAAAGTAGGCCTAATGCTGCTTTGTCCACAGAGGTTACGGGAAACCACTGTAAATCTACCGTTCCAAAAGCGCCACCTGCTGTCAGAGAGTGGATTTACAGAGAGTTACATTTACATTTAGCCTGCTTGCAGTTTTTGTCTGGCCAAAAAAAACGGACCAAATTTGCACGCCCTGCTGTAAATTTTGACCCGTTGATGAAAAACTATTTATGTGGACTCTACACATTCAAACAATTCGGATAAGGTATCTATAATTATTTATGGAGCAGATACAATAGTAATTATTATAGATAAAATAATAATTTTCCGGCACATTTTAACAATACCGTGATAATACCGATAACCGTGGTAATTTAGGTCACTATAATCGTGATAAGACATTTTCATACCATTACATCTCTAACTTTGTGCACGTGGCAGCTCACTTAGACTCCAAATTAGTCACTTGCATGAAACATGCCCAGACCATCTCCATATAAGGGTTTTCCGCACACGCTTTGCTTACAGCCGATCATTACTCTCGTCAAAGATACTCCACGCAAACCCATATGACGCGCATGCTGTCTACAGATGCACTCTCACCGGATCTTTGAGCAATGCCAAGTGTGCAGTCCTCAAAATCAGTTCATACACAATAAAACACCTTTTATACAGACCCAGTTTACAGAGCTTTTTCCAATAGCTGACTGTACATAGTCTAACGCAGCTTTTCTTACTCTTTCATGAAATTATTTTAAGATGAAATATAAATTTTAGCGTTTGTTTTTATATATATATATATATAAAACATTATAAATATAGATTAGAGTGTGTGATTTTGTTTTTTTTGTGTACGTGTGCTTTCAGCTGTTCCTATATTTTTTCTTAAATTTAGAATAAATTTTAAAGTACGAATGTTTTAGTGAATCGTGATTTGTTTGTGAAAACGTTCATACGTAGGTTTCGTGCACAAATTTGTACGTACGCATGCTTGGTGAATGAGACCCAATGTGACCAAAACACACGCATGTCGACCCAAATGTTTGACATCAGGATTGTTTCCATCTATTTGCAGTAGTTTATGTCCACTTGGTCACTTTTATGCATTCGTTATCCAGTGAAGTTGCATATTTTAAAGCTAGTGACATGAGAAAGAAAACTGATATGTTAATGCAGCCGATGGAAACAAACAGAAACGCATACCCCGAATTCTTAAAAGTTAGGAAAAATTAGGGAAAATGTCCGAATTGTAAGAGATTTTTTTTCCGTTGACAGAAAAAAGCATCCAGTTTTAAATGGGTCACAGAGGGCAGGGAAGAAATAATGCCAAATCATAAAGTGCAACTAACCATATAATACTGCAGTTAAAATGCCAGAATATCCATGTTTCTATACACAGAAAATAAATGTTGTCTTTACTCGCTAATCTCTCGACTGTTGAAAAGAGACAAAGCTAACACAAAACACTCGGTGCGCAGCTTATTTGGCTTCATTCTCAATATAATCAAAGGACTGGAGATCTATGATGAAAGGGGCCGATGCTAGGATTTCTCTCGTCTAGATCAGCATAAGTCTTTCCTAAATCCTGTTTTAAACCTAAAAACACAGCATTCACAAGATCAGCATCTCCATATTGTTTTCAGATGGGATTTTCCTCGTGCTAGTGATGAAAACATAACCAGACCGTTGAGACGGATCATACGTGATAAAACAACGGCTCTCCATTCTCGCTCGATCACTGCAGCCTGACAGCTTTCAGCCTTCACCATCAGGTTTGAAGAGAAAGCCTTGTTGTATTATTAGCAAACATACAATAAACAGCTTAGCAAAAAAAGATGATCATCATAATCAAACTTGCTTTTATGATGTAAATGTACTGATTATTTGCCAAGCGAGCTAAATACGGCTAAATGTAATATTCACAAATGTACATTTATAACAATAAAATAATAATTACAATAACATTTCTTATTAAATGTACATTGATGATGATAATAACATTGTTATTATTGCTATTATTAGCAATGTATATTAATAAAATAGTAACAACATGTCTTATTAAATGTACAATGTTAATAATAATATAATTAATGATAATGACAATTATGTCTTGTAAAATATTCTTATTATAAATTACTATTATTGTAAATGTATACAGTGATATTACAATAACGTCTATTATTATTATGTTAATTATTACTATTATTGTTATAAATGTATATTTAATTATAAAAATAATATTAAGAAAAAAACAAACCAGACAGTAAAATAAAATTATCCCCACCCACCTTTCAGATCGAAAATCTGCTCTAGCACTTCCGCTTTCGTAATCCAGCACGTGACTCTTCCGCTTTCAATTTTTTTCCCACTGACAGCCAGCTCGCTAGCATTAGCCAGTTAGCCAAAGACGACAATTTAACTCCACTTCGATTCACAGCTCATTAAAAACACGATCAAAACGGCACCTTATCCTCCTTATTACTGTAATATCCCGTTGTATGGATGTAAAATAGAGTTTTAAGACGCTCCAGAGAGCCTTCAGTTGATCTGTCACGTCTGTGTTTGACAGGAAGCTCACTCATCCCCGCTGCTCGCGCTTAAATACGCCATGAAATCCGCAGAGAGCAGGCGCGGAAAGTGGGCGGAGCCTGAAGAGCCTTTTTTTTTTTTTTTTGCCACTGAAGCAGCATTGAACTATGGTAGATGTAGTTTAAATGTAATGTTTTTATATTAATATATTTTAATAATATACTTTAGTAATATTTAGTAAAATATATATGTAACTACAAATATTTTAATAAATAATAAAAAATAAAATATATATATATATATATATATATATATAATGTATTTGTGTTATACACACATAGGCGTAATGGTTTTTCTACTGTACAGACTATATATTCTATTGCCCTACACCAACCCTACACCTAACCCTACCCCTTACAGTAAACTTTCTGCATTTTTAGATTTTCAGATAAACATCATTTACTATTTTTAATATTTTTTTTCGCAGGCCGGTCCCCACAATGTCAAAAATTTCAGGTTTTACTATCCTTGTGGGGACATTTGGTCCCCACAATGTAGCATAAACAAGTACACACACACATATGTATGTATATGAAGAGTTCAGATGCAAAAGCCTCTAAGTGCCATTTGAAATTTTCTTCTAAAATAAGTATTTTTCTCAGGCTCCTATGTGTAGGTTCAGTAATTTTACTTTAATGGCAATGAATAGGTTATTTTCATTGCCATTAAAGTGAAATAAATGAACAAACATAGAAGCCTGAGAAAAATACTTATTTTAGAAGAAAATTTCAAACGGCACTTACACACACACACGTACACACATTACATACGTACATACTTGTATCTTAAATATATTAATATTATATATATATATATATATATATATATATATATATTATTTTAATTAAATGAAAAATAAAAAATAAATGTATATAATATATTACTCAAGTTACAGGCTAATTTAGTAGAATGAGTGGGATAGGGTACATACATTAAACACATTAATTTAACACAGACGTTAAAATATATCAATACCCAATGTAAGATGAGGACTTTGTTTGGGAACCGTTTTCACCACTGTGTTACAAGAAAATACAAAGTATTTTGTGCAGATGTAGTGCTAGATTGTGTAAGATGACACTGAATGTTGTTATTATTTCTACATTTTCGTGAATGTAATTTTAAATACAGTTATTTTTGGGGACAACAAATACTGCTGCGTTTTAGTGCCTCAGGAAAATGGCTAAACATATTAAATGAGAACATAAAACAAATAAGGACCGGATGATTGTTTATTTCTTTTATTCAAATAAACGTTTAGACTTTTCATCATCAAATGTATTTGTACGCAAAGAGCAGGCGCGTGAAAGTGGGCGGGGCTTGGCGATATTTCCCCACTCGCTGTTGAACCATGGGAAATGTAGTTTACGTCATTATTGTGCGTTCCTTTGTCCCAACGCGAGCGTTCCATTGAAAACATACAAGTCCCATGTGTCTTTGCGATTAAAGGAACGCCGATACGGTTTACCTTCCAATAGAAAACGGACGGGGCGGTTCCACAGTGGAGGTTTGTGTATCCTTCAGTCCGTTTCAGAAGCGGAGAGGATTACCACCGAAAACGAGTGCGATTGCGGAGCGATTTTGTCGGATTCGCATCCCGACACCTTCCCTACATTTTCGGACGACGTTTCCAGCGCTGATCCTCGATGATTTTGCACGATTCTCCAATGGATTACTAATTAAGCGCAGGAACATCGCGATCTGTTGGGATATATCAGGTAGGACGTTGTGTCGACCAGATAAAGTCTTAATGGAGACTGAGATCGAAAGAAAACTACGCCGCGTCGAGCTTCTAAATTAGCACTTGTTAGCATTATTTACGCGAATGTCATTTATTAGCAATTTTGACAGCTAGGCGTAGCGCTGTCGATCAACGGTTTTGTTACCCTTGTTTTCTAGCTAGCCAAACGGTTTACGACGTAAATAGTGCATCCAGACAGCGGGAGACTTTTTGTTCGCCTTTATTAGTTTGTTATTAGTAGATGCAGGAGATTGGCCAACTTTGGGCTCCACTTTTAACAGCAGATGTTGTGTTGGAATTCGCGAAAAGACTCGACCACTTTCCTTTCGCTGCTCGGCATCAAATAGCTGATTGGGGAAAAACACTGCCTTACGTAAGGCTTTGTGCGATCGAAAAGAGATGTTTCGACTAAAAGCGTTGTAACCTGACGGGGCAAATGTATGAATCTGAAATCTGGCATGTTTCACTCGCTCTTTGCGAACTCGCCCGCAACGGTTGTCTCCTCGAATGAATCAACATCGTTGCAGTTTGCGATCCCGAAGTGTTCCGTTATCGCGCATTTTCTGGAAACGCCGTGTTTATTATGTTTTAACCTCGACGTCGATTTCTACAGCTCTTTGAGCGAGAGCAGAAATGGCTGGCGAGGTAGTTCTCCAGCGAGCCGATTTCATCCCCAACGTTAGTTGTCAGCGAAGACAGCTACATTTGCGAAGATTATGTTTCGACGACACGGATGTGCGAAGAGCGCCTGGACGCGACAGTTATTGTTTGAGGTGACATTGTCGTTACGTCTCTCAGCGACGCGAGCATTTGTTTTCCATTCTCTGATGTCGAAAGCAAATAAGTCCGATTTCCCCGATCGGAGCAAGTTGTACAAACCCCGTTTAGCTTGACCTTGTTCGGATCGTTCATTGTGTTGAGCGTGTTGCACGCAAGCCGTCAGCATTTTGTAGCCGAGCTTTGTCGCCTCCATTTAAACACCGAAAGCTCTTTGTGATTTTTAACCGTCTAGTTTGCGTGCTTTTCTCCCATCGCGACATTTGGCTTTGTTCGAAATCGCAATGTCGCTGTCGTCCCACTTCGTGAAGTCAACACGGCTTGCAATAATAAAGAACGGGCGGCAGATTTCGTTCCTTTGTGCGTTCAAAGCAGCGCTGAACGTCGCAATGTTAAGAATGTCGATGTCAAGCGACTGCAGTTGTGTGGCACAGAAATGGCGTCATAATGCTGTAGCGCAGTCGACATTACGCGAAGCCGCGCGCGCAGACTACTGTAGTTTAACAACACCGAACGAACGCTACGCTTAACTTTATCTAGTACTTTCACTCTAGTTGTTTTACTCGATTGTAATGCTGACTCCTCAACTCCGTTCCGAGCAAAGAGTTCGCCTGTGGAAGCGAAGAGCTCAGCGTTTGCTTCTTGATCGTTACATAAACGACTGAAACACTTGACGCTTAAAGGTGCTGTAAGCTATTTAATTTTATTTTTTTTCTCTCCAAACACCACAAATAAAATGCCCCCATCACCTGGCTGTTATCACTGAATGGGTGTCTTAACAAATCACAACTGTCTCTGTGACAGCCACTGGCTCTGTAAATGGCAAAGAGTCAGGGGAGCGGCCCGTCCTCGTTTTAGCCAATCAGAGAAGCGCTTCGTCCGTCAATCATTTTGTGCTGACATTGCTGGCATGTCTGAGTAGGGCGGGGTTTCGGAAAGAGGGCGTGTCGTTGAATGGATGGGGGTTGTTAAGTCTAGTGAAAGTTAGCAGTAGTCATTTGTAAGTTGGACTTTTTTCAGTCTGTAGAAAATGTAAATGCAAAGACTGTTGTCAAACAAGTTTCCACCTAACGCTCCCGGTGTCTGCCATTGGTTGACAAGTCCTGGCCACAATTCATACCATTAGTTGAGTTAGTAAAGCTGTGTCTGGTTCACACTGTTTACATTTATCATTGAAATCAACTTAAGGAATAGTTGTCTCTTTATATTAAGCTAGGTTATGAATATGGTATTAAAAAAAAAGAGTTAGCAATGGAAATGCTGTTCAAATTAGACATAGAGGGCTGTATTTGTATTTCGGAAGTATTGCTGTTTTTCTGTTACTTGATCATGAACACAACAATGGTGATTGATGGCGATCAACCCTTGCAGGATATGAACCTACAAGCTTTTTGTAACCAGACAAGGATTAACAACCAGTATGTCCTCCTTTTTGCTAACATACAATCTTTCTAACATCTAGAGGCAATTACCTGGTTACATTTCCATAGATTATTACAATATAAACTTTTTTTTTTTTACTTTTGTAAACTGTTGACTTCATATTAGCTTGTGATGTTCCTCATTATATGTCACTTTGCATAAAGTATTCTGTTAAATGTAAAATATAAATGGTCAAAAGGTCATATGTATGTATATGTTAAAAATGATTTTGATAATTTTGTGACCCACACTTGGTTTGGTTTTTGACCACTGAAAATGTGTACAATTTAACAGTTTACTCGTGGAGCCACATAGAAATCTCTGTAAATAAACCATATAAGGCCTTAAAAATAGGATACCAAAAGAAAAGTGTGCCAAGAACTAAAATCTAAAACGATATTAAGATATCTTTAATACTTTTTGAGTTACATGCATGCAAAAACACAGTGCTTTTTTTCCCCCATTTTAAAACTGTCACCATTGGCATATGCAACACAGATTGTTGACGTCAACATCTTTTAACTAATATGCCTGCCAATTTCTCTGCAAAAAATAAACGATGCTGGCATATTTCAAAAGTAATTTTTACCCCCTGTAATTTGGCTCCAAATCTCAGTTGAAAATTGTCATGCTCCCCCCCCCTTTACAAAATAGTGGATTACTCAGTAAATATACATCCATGACATTTAATGTTTTGGCTTTCATCCCGATGAAGCTTGTCTTTGTTCAGAAAAAAAAAAAAGTCAATTATTCTGAAATTTGGTTGATTTGACATTGAATGACTCAAATGTAAATTGTATAAAATATAAAATGTATTACTATGATTGTTATAGTATTATGATTGATCAAGTTTTGTAACTAATTTGAAAATATGATGTCGCATGGTAGACTTGTTGTAAGTTTCACGTTGGTCTTATTGTCTGAAAATGTAAATGTTAATCACAATTCACAAATGTATTAGTTTTCGAGACTGAATAAAAGTGTGTAATAACAGCAGTAATGGTCTTGACCAGCAGCGTGAAGTATATCTAGAGCTGCAGATGTCTGTGCCTCCCGGTTAACGGCACACTCTCAAGCATTCATTTGCTTTCATTGCAAAAATACAAACATTTCGCTGCAATCAACCGGTTGCATTACTAATTAGTCATTTATTTGAGACGCTTATCCAAAATAACTTCAATCAAGAGCACAATTGCTGTAGTTAATGAACTAACCCTTTGAATCATCTGATTACCAACCAAGTTCTTCAACCAATATGTTTTTTTTTTATTTCAAATAGTTTGAATAACAAATCAGAACTATTTCTATTTAGGGCACTGTTTTGGGGAACATTGAGCGCATGTGTTTCTGTAGATCTAAAGTAATTCATATTTCCTAATATCAAAAAGCCTAGCATGATGGGTAAAAATAATTGCTTTCTAACAACTCAACTGGGTACATATGAGATTTCTGTGTCTGTTCTACTTAATGTCAGATCAAACATCTCAGCGAAGCAATCTTTTTCACTCATCGGTTCAGCGTCTTGCTCTTTTTCTCATTATAAATATGTTTTCATGTCTTTCAGCTGAAGATCTGAAAGTGAGTTCACTCGAGAGGATCACCGTCACCGTGGACGGAGATGAAGGTAATGGTCTTGAACTTTAGAGCCACTTTATAGAGATGATATGAGCATGAGCATGGCAGATGATTAAGTACTTGAAATGTCTCTAGATGTTGTTTTACGTCACGGCAAGACAAAGCCATGGTGTGTTACTTGCTTGCTATTGCCATTTGATTGCAGTTTGTTTTGTGGAAAGACATTCTCATTTAACTGGACAATTTATATTTGTATATTTGTAAGTGCATTAGTATTATTGGTCTTCCTGGAGGTTGGAAGACAAATGCATAAATTTACTCTACATTGATTTTTGATGAATGCAGCAACCTTCAATTTTGAATTCATGGCATCTATAAGATGCTTATTGCCTGTTTTTAAAGTTTAAGCTTTTGTTTTAAAGTTGGTTTTGGTGATGTAACTACAAACACTTGTATTTCAAGTAGTATTTTATTGGTTGTTGTTGGTCTGTATCTGCTGTTTTTGTTTATGCAAGAATTTCTTTTTGTGTAGCGCATATGTATTTTAATGGTCACAGTGTTGGGTTTTGCATAGTAATTTTGCTTTGTGGTGATAACTTTGAAGTGCAAACATTTTCCTACAAATGCATTGCTCTCTGGTACTTAACTCTAGACAACATGAACACTTTGCTCTGCTTCCTGATCTTCTTTTTCTTTTGGTCTGTTTCTATCTATAAATTCATCATTGTAGGAGATTTAATACCAGTTGGCTGTGCAGTTGTTTTTAATGTAAAGCGTTTATGCTTTCCTCTTGTTTCCATGGTGACTAGCGACCAGATCGTTACCTGCAGAGTTAAATTGTGGTCCTGGGCATGCACTTAATGACTAAACGAAGTTAAATAACAAACGTCTGTTCAGTGAAATGGAGTAATCCAGTGGATTGTGAAACTGATATTGAATCTAAAGCATGCTTTGTCACACGTGATCAGACTAAGTAAAGCATCTCTGATTACAATAGAACATCATTGCATGTATTTTAAACAGAAAGTGCATCCTACGACATGTTAATACCAAGTGTAAACCAGGTCTGCTTACGCAAGATACCAGGTTCAGTCTGTAAAAGGGAATATGCTAAAAATGCATGGAGGCACAGTGGCACTGAGTCATGCTCCATTAGCAAACTCCAACACTTCTTGCATCCACCTCTGTAACATATGGTCATGCCCAGCAGCAAGGTGGACAGCATGAAGATTATCGCAAAGATCCATCATGCTCCAGTGCTCCGGTCGGTGGCGGCGCTCAGATTCTCTGTTGGCTGTGGTGGTTGTTGTTATCTGTTATTTGAATAATCATAAGTGGTACAATGGGATTTACCCATCTGCTCCATTGACTGACGTCTGTCTTTGTAGAGATTGAGGAAAACCCTGAGGCTCTTGTTCATGTTTTTCATTAAGCTGCTCGTTTGACTATGAGCTTATATTGCTCTTCTAGTGAGAGTTTTGGGGACGTACTTACTTACATTTTGGAAGAGAAGGCCATCTAATAGTCTTGATTGGATAGATTCTCTCACACCAGAGACTGATGCATGCCTCTCAGTACATTGCAGCAAAGGTTCAGATCTATTCAGTGCAAACCTCTGTCTATATCAACTAATTAACAGCATCAACTCTTGTCTGTAGGCACTTGTATTCTTTTAGGAGATGTACTGTGTACTTTAAGTCACTTTTTGACGCAAAGAGTCTATAAACTCAACCTGATTAAGTCAAATATTTGTCAGACTTTTTATCAGCATAAACTTCAGTCCACTTTGCATCTTATTCTGGCCATAAATCACTCACTTATATGGTAAAGGTCTGTCTGATTGACACATAAAGTGAACAGTTACGCAGTGTTTTGTCTTTGCATGTCGTCTTTGCTTTATTTGAAATAGTTGATACCACAATAATGAATCAGGTTGGAATCTACTTTACAGCAATTAGTTTAGTAATGCAATTTACTTTTCCCATGAAAAAGTGATTACTTTAGATTTTTCTGTAATTTAATTAAAGTTACTTATGATCGCAATTGCATTAAATACTGTGTAGTCTGTAGAACAACTCTATGTAAAACGACAGTGGATTTGGGAGTCTTCTTCCTTTTTAAATACTTTAGTCAGTTTAAAGAATTAGCAGAGACTTAACTGAGCAGTTTCATGTCTCTTATATTGTTCAACTGGTGAGGTTGATGTTTAGAAAGTAATTGGTAATAAGTAATGTAGTACTTTTTAGAGAAAGTATGGTAATCTAATTACACTGTTAAAGGTGTAATTAGTAGCTAGTAATTACTTGCCCAACACTGCTTGCTAGTAAGTAGGGCTTCACAATATTTTTTAAACTGATTATTTTGCTCAAAAATGATAATTGCGATCATTAATCCCGACATTTCTCATTGGTTTTATTAAAGTTCACCAGATAAGGTTTGCTCGCAGATTTAGCCGCAACAAATTTGCCAAAACTATAAAAGCTTGTGGAGGTTTGTTAGCAATGCAATATAATGCAAATGCAAATTAAAAACAATGTTTTAGGGATAAATATCCAGTGGGCGAATATATTTCTGATGATCTCAAACACCTCTTGAGTATCTTTTAAAGATTTGATGCCACTAACCTGACAAACTTTGGCAAATCCAGTGATTAGTTTTTCCTCAATCGTTGAATAAGCTTTGTACCTTGTTGTTTTCAGGCTGACTGTTGCATCCCTGGACTCCTGCAAGTTGCATAGCTGGCAATTTCAGACGGCACTTGCCTTTTTTCTATCCAGTATGCAACAGATAACAGACTGTCCAGAGCTCAATGAGATCTCTAGCCAGCTGAGTGAGAAAGACTGGATGTTGTAGCTGTCTTGGCATGTAATTATATGACATTACATCACATCCTCAGTCATTTGAGCGCTGTGAGGAAACTGGCAGTGCCAGGGTGTGTGTATGCTAATTTTAAGATGTTCATAAGAGATGCATCCCACCCTCTGACACGACAGTAGAGAAATGGCCAACAAGACTGGTGTTTATCTCACTTTACAGTGCCCTTACAAGGCGCCCTACTCCGCAGAACGTGTTAACATCTTTCTGGATGTGTTGACGTCCCCATTCTGAGAAGCATTTCTTTTCACCTTGTGGTGAGAAACGCTGACATCGAACTTCCGTCAGCGTTCCTGCGACTGCGCGCAGCGCCGTGGACGAATGAAGATGGCACTGGGTATTCATCTGCTGTTTTTGGCTCTCGAAATGTAAATAACACATCTGAGGACTCGATGAAGTCGAGCTCTTTGTGTGCATGTGTTAAATAGAAATGTGATAAGAGGTTACGCTGGACTGCATCCAGAAAACAAATGTGTTTTTTAAAGTAAATGTAGGTGTTTGCCTTTGCAGAAGTCATTGTTGTGAAGGATGTTCTGGGTGGTTGCTAGGGCATTGCTAAGGTGACCAGTGTTGTTGATTGGACATTGCTATGGAGTTGCTGGGGTGTTCTTGTTGGTTACTTAGTGGCCTTTTAGTAATCTCTTTATTAGTCACAAAAGGCCACTGCCTATAATTTAGTATTATATATATATATACTATTGTAGTATTTATTCATGGCTTTTGTTTTGATATTTAGTTGTAATTTTAGTTTACATTTTTTGTAATTTTGTTGTGTGCTTTCGTTATTTTTATCAGTTTTTGTTTTTTAAAAATATTTACATAACGTTAATTTATATTTATTTCAGTTTTCGAACTTTTAGTACTTCAAATTATTTTACTTGTCGTTGTTAAGGCAGAGTTTTCATGAGTTTTTAGTTTTAAATATTTACATTTTATTTAAGCTTTATTTCAATTAACAATGTTAAATGTTAAAAATATTAAGTTTTACTTTAAAATTTAGGCAGTGTTATTTTGATATCATTAAGATACTATTATAGTTTTTATTAATATTTTGAATCAGTTTTTATGGTTATCATTTTCATTTTAGTTTAAGTTTTAGTGATTTTTCTAGTGTGTTTTGTCATTTTTAGGATTTTGAGTTTTTTTATTTTTTATAGTTTTTCATTTTTATTTCAGTTTGTCATTTTAGTACATCAGGTTAAACTAAATTACAGTGAGAAATGCTGTCTTGGCAACTAGCTGAAATTTAATAATATATTTTATTTCAGTTAATGTTTATTTTATTCCAAGTAATGGAATTTTTTTTATATGCTTTTAATTTTAGTTTTAGTTTACTAGTATTATTATTATTGTTATTGTTATTTAGAATGATAATAAAAGACTTTTACTGCAAATGTGCAATAAAATTAAAAGCAAAGGTATCTAGAATTGTCTACAGGTTGTTCCTGAAAACCTTCTAAATAAATAATTGTACTTGTGTTCTATTTAATAGCAATTTGCCTCAAGACGACGATCACCCAAACATCTTTTTTGCGTGCTAAGATAGGTCAGCAATAGCACAGACTACTTCACCAGTTTAAAGTATAGCTATTTTCTACTGTTTGTGCTCGGAGAAGCTTAATTCTTCCTTACATTCCCCTCCATGTCCTTTTGCTTGCCGAATAAGCCCATGGTTAGATAAGAGTATTGTTTGGTTCTTGCTTTGAATTTTTGTCCCGAAATGCACTTCAGGATGCCTGAAATTGCAATAGCAACGAGGATTGTCTTTGTGTTCGGTGTCGCCATTTGTGTCCTAACTTGCGGCTCTATCTATCAGAATGACCCATTTTGAGGAGGGTGATTTAGGGTAGGTGGAGAGACGGACATCTCTTGGCTGTTTCTATTTATAAAGCATGACACAGAAGACCGCCAGCGTTGCCCTCCACAGGCGGCAGTGACCTGTTCCTAACCCTTGTTTGCTTTTACGTCTGACACCCATCTCGAGTTGCTGAAGTGCTGTAGCTCATATCAGTCTTTCAAGCAACACTATCAAAACCGGTTTTCGGTAACCAAAGCGTATATATTTTTTTCAACGGTATACTGTTTAGCGAACTAGTTTGTCTAGGTTTTCTTGTGTATTTTATACAGTTTGTGTAATAAAACCTTCTTGGAAAAGCATCTTTACATTTCATCCTTTTTAGGGCACTCTTGCACATTCATTTGGTCATTGCATTGTGTCTTTTTGTTGTACAGGCCATCCAAGATGTAGATGAGTTTGTTTCTTCATCAGATTTGGAGAAATGTAGCATTGCATCAGTGTCTCAGCAATGGATGCTCTGCAGTGAATGGGTGCCGTCAGAATGAGAGTCCAAACAGCTGATAAAAACATCACAATCCACACCACTCCAGTCCATCAGTTAACATCTTAAGAAGACAAAAGCTGTGTGTTTGTAAGAAACAAATCCATCGAGACATTTTAACTTTAAACCGTTGCTTTAGGCCAAAATATGAATCCATAATAACACTTCCTCCAGTGAAAAAGTTGTCTGGTCTGAATCAGGAGAGAAATCTGCACAGATAAAACCAAGATGGCTCTAAACAAATATGTGGCTGGATTTTGATGTGAGAGACAACAGGAGATGCACTTTTTCACTGGAGGAAGTGTTATTATGGAATTATGGACTTGTATTTTAGGTAAAAATGTCTTGATGGATTTGTTTCTTTTGTCTTAAGACATTAACTGATGGACTGGAGTGGTGTGGATTATTGTGATGTTTTTATCAGCTGTTTGGACTCTCATTCTGACGGCACCCATTCACTGCAGAGCATCCAGTGAATGAGAACATTACTGTTAAATAATTAATGGAATCTTTGTGCTCCCGTGTTTTAGCGTGTTGTTATTGGAAGTGCATCCACAACGGAGCTACACATTCATGACTAGCGCAGTTAAGTTCACTTGTGCATTTGCAGCCTTTTGTGCAATTGTAGGTTGTAATGTTTATTTTATGCATATACACACAGAAAAATCAAGGTACAGGAATGTACCTAAAAAGGTATAAATGCTTTGTCGCCCTAGTAGTGTACAGAAATGTACCTCGGAACGTTGGTACATTTTTGTACCTCTTTGTTTGTACCTCTAAAAGAACACTTATGCACCCCTAGTGATAGAAATGTACCTTTGTGTCCTGGTATGGTTTAAAATTACATCCTGATATTTTTCCATAGCATTTCACTAATGTTCTGCTGAACTGATTTGTCCTAAAAAACGTAATATTTCTGAGTGAAAAAGTACACTTGCATGGGGTGATTTAATTGCTTCAGAAGCATTAGGCTTTGTGAGCATTTTGTTAACCATTTTTAAATACAAAACACAGAGGCAGTCCATGTTTCTAATATTCAATGTATAACCCAACAAGTTATGGTAACTCAAACCATTTGAGGAAACCGATTGCCTTAAACCATTTAAGATATGAGTACTATAAACTCGTATACATAGAGTAAAATTTTTTTTTTTTTTTTTTTTTTTAGTGTTGCCTATTATTTGAGTAAACTACTATATAGCTACTTAAATGGTTTGAGGAAACCGATTGCCTTCAGTGGTTTAAGTTCATCAAACTCAAAGCATTAACGTTACATAACACTAAGCAAAAACACTGGTACAAAGAAATCATGACAAAACAGGATAATTTTAAGTATTTATTGAAGCACAACAAATGTTTTCAAGCATAAAACAAAATCAGTGGGCCGTTTAGTCAAAAATATAACATTTTAAGCTATCTTATCAAACTTTTCACCAAGCAAGTAAAGACCACACAAAGGAAATGTTTAAAATCCATTTAAATGTTAAATATAATTTATAATAATAACAAACAACTGCTAAATAATTTGAAACACAGTGGATAATTTTTATGCCAAAAAAAAAGTTTTCCTTACGATTAACAGCACATTCTATACAAACTTTAAGAGGTTTGTATACTGTAACTAAGGGAATACATTAGTACAAAAAACAGCACCTGTGAACTGACCCAAGACTTTGCAGGCATCATCTTTAGATGCAATCAAAACATCCAATGGGTTTAAAGACAGTCTTCACTCTTCCTCCTTAACAGCAAAGATGGTGACAGCCGCCATCAGCACCTGATCAGGCTCCCTTTTCTAAATGCAGTAAAAAAAATTGTTAGTGTATGTCACCAAATATCATTATTTAAACAAAGCGGACATCATATTTAAATTTTCATAAATGACAATAATGTGAAGGATCAGAGAAGTGTTTATTCAAAGGTATGTGCCCATTTAAAGTGCCCCTATTATGCCTTTTCGTATATTACCTTTCATGCAGTGTGTCATGTAGCTGTATGTGAACATAAACTATCAGCAAAGTTGTGAAGCTGACAGTGCACGATAAATAAAGGTATTGTCTATCAAAAAAATAAAAAATAAATCGGCTCACAATCGCCTAAACGAGTCATCAGAAATTCAAATCTTATTCTTATGGCTGTACGTCACGAAGTAACACATTTGCATAATGTCCGCCCACGTTCTCGTGAACAACTTGCCCGTCCACAAACACAGTAAAATTTCTGTGTGGTTAACATCATGTCGAGAAGACGCTGTATCCTATGCTGTGAGAGTAAATTAGTTTTATCTCATCTTATAATTACCACAAACTTGACACTTACGACTGAGAAACGTCCTGCTCCTGCTCTTGTTGATCAGCCACTTCAACCGTTTCATCATCAGACTCCGGCTCGAATTGGTAAGGTACCTATGTACTATGTACTAGGTTCTATGTACCGACAAGACTCCAGTCATTCTGTTATGGCAATGGGCGTTTTGTTTCCGACACGCACTGTACGCGGTAGACCAATCACAAAGGACTGCACCATCTGACCAATCACAGCAGTGAGGGCTCACGGAAAGGAGGGGTTTAGAGAGATTGATTCTTTGAACTGCTTCGCACGAGTCGTTTACGAATCGTTTAGAAATTAGGTAAAATTAAATCGATTTTTTTGAGAAAACTAAAGTGTTTTTTGACCTTGGATGCACGTAAACCTGTTTTAGGAGACTCATAAAACAATATTAGCAACCTTAATGGCATAATACGGGCACTTTAAAACGCTGTAGTACTTTAATTTTAACATCATAACTTCCAGTGTGGTTTATCAGCAGGTTTTTCAGGGCTGAATGTTTTAGAGCTTGAATTGAATTTGTTCATTTACATTACTATTTAATTTAACAATCTAAGGTTCTTTATTGAAGTACAGTAAGAAAAAAGTGCACTGTGAAACCGAACAGTGAAATGAATGAAATGAAATGAGTTAATTTCACTCAAATAATAATGAACGTTCATTAGACTTAATTGAAATAAGTTCTGTAAACTCAAAATGTTGTTGTAGTAATGCAAACTTAAAATGATTGTGTTTTCTAGTTCCCAGCATGCTTTGCATCAGACAACAAGGAAAATAAATGCAGAAATTAAGTGTTTTGTGTGTTTTTGCACAAGATTAGTTATGTTAAGATTTACATAGGTTTCTGTTATGTTGGTTTTGTAGTGTTACCATTGTGGTGAATAGGCATGGGCCGGTATGAGATTCTGACGGTATGATAACCTTAGATAAAAAAAATATCACGGTATTGCGATTATAGCTCTAAAATGTTATTTTTAAATGTCTGGGTAAAAAACAACGTTTTTTCCACTGAACACAATACATTTTATTTTTAAGAAACATATAGAACATTTTGGAATGGTAAACATGTCAGGCTAAATAATTAATATAAATAATTGAATTCTTGTTAATTAAATTACGTGCAGTCACTTAAGTAAGCCTAAACCTGCAGCTCAACAATAATCAGAACATAAATAAATTATTTTCTGCAAAAAAAAAAAATAAAATAAATAAATAAATAATCCTTCTAAATGGAAAAAAAATTGAAAATGCAGTCACTTAACCTAAACCTATAGCTCAATAATCAAAAACATAAATCAAAACAATTTCTGTAAAAAATAAAAAAATGCAGTCATTAAACCTGCAGCTCAACAAGGTTTTTGGAGATATGCTCACTTTCTACACATTCATTTTTCAGTCCAAGTTATGAGCGGTGAGGTACAAAGATGTGTGCACATACACATAAGGAGAGTGCGCGATTGTGTGTCTCACACACACACACACACACACACACACACACACACACACACGGTCTCTCTCCATATAACACTCAAACAGTGGCAAAGACACCTGAGCCAGCAGTTTGTTTCTTTTTTAAATGACGTGATTTTGAACAGATGTAAACAATGGCAGGAGGCTTAAAATTATAGACGTGATACCAGCTAAATTTATTGTACCAAATTGCAGAAACATAGTACTTTAGTCTGCTATTCCCCGCTCTGTGAAGTAATGTGAGGGAGGAAACTAGTTGACGTTAGCTAGTTAATTAGGTATGTTATCTGCCTCGGTAGCAAGCAAAATAGTATTTATTTCAACACTGAAACAACCGGCGAATGGGTCTCTGTCTTGATTGAGGGTGAAAGAGGGAGAAATGAAGGCGACACAGATATATGGTTTGTGTACGACCTGGAAGTATTTATTTAGCGATCGGCGCCAAAAAGGCATCTGTACGGAACATCATTGTGTACGGAACATGATTGGTCTGCGTTACCCGAGAAATTCCCATACAGCAGACTTCGCCTTTTTCGACGGGGGAAAAAGTTCCAGGGATTCACCTCATGCGGCCATCTTCCTACACACAGGTTACTCTCACTGACCGCTGTCCGGAGGGGGAGGGGTCATGTGACTCGTTACGCTCTTCACTGCTCACAACTGAGGGAGTCCGGCACTTTCCGTCTTTGACGACACGTAAAAAAAACTGTGCATACCGCAGGAACGGTATAACAGAAAATTTTAGTGGTTTTGAAACCGTGAATTTTCCAAACCGCGGTTTACCTTGAAACCGGTTATCGTCCCATGCCTAGTGGTGAAGAGTAGAGCCTGTGGTTAGGTTGAGGATGGATAGCGAAACTTAAAGACTATATATACTGCATGTTGTTTGATTATTTACATGCAAGTGTATCTCGAGTCTTTTAGATAACTACATTAGCGTGCCAGTGTGCTGTTGCAAACTTAACTATAAAGATCTGAATGAATGTGCTGTTTATTGAAGCAAGTTGTACATAGTTATCATTGTGATGAGTGGGGTGGGATCATGGAAGTGAGGCTTGGATTGGCTCCCATGGCTCTCAGCCCCGCCCTACTTGTCATAAAAATTTTTAAGCTCTACTAACTTAAAAAAGAATTTAGTTTGTTTCCTCAAATGTTTTGAGTATTCTTAACTTATCGGGTTTTACAGTGTGATAGTTCACCCCAAAATGAAAATTCTGTGATTAATCACTCACCCTTCGTTCCATCTTTGGAACACAAATTAAGATATTTTTGATGAAATCCAAGAGCTTTCTGACCATCCGAAGCTGAAATGTTCCCAGACCCAGAAACATAGTAAGGACATCGGTAAAGTCCATGTGACACCAGTAGTTCAACCACAATTTTCCGAAGCTACGAGAATACTTTTTTGTGCGCAACGAAAACAAAAATAATGACTTTATTCAACTATTCTTCTCCTTTGCGTCACCCTAGGGTGCCATTATGGAGAGTATGACGGTGCATGCGTGTGTGTTCCTCTGCATTTAAACAAGGATCTGCGCATGCATTGTTTACATAGAGATACACTCGATAACAGCGGAAGGCATGATTTGGAGAAGAATGGTTGAATAAAGTCGTTTTTGTTGTTGTTGTTGTCTTTGCGCACAAAGTATTCTCGTAGCTTTGTAAAATTAAGGTTGAACTACTGATGTCACATGAACTTGCTACTTTTCAGGGTCTGGGAACATTTCGAAGATGAACGAAGGTCTTACAGGTTTGGAAAGACATGAGGGTGAGTAATTAATGACAGAATTGACATTTTTTCCAAAATGAAAAATGATCATAATTTACTCGCTGTCATGTCATACCAAACACATACGAATCTTGTTCATCTTTGGAACAAAAGTGAAGATATATTTAATACTCTCTCTCACCATTTTGTCAATCCATTGAAAGTTTAGGCAATCAGTATTCAGCTTCAAGATGTACATAAAGACACTTTATCCATATGAATAAAGTGGTTTCAAGTCTTCTAAAGACACAAAATTGACAGAGAAGCTTGAGCTGAGGATTTTTTATTATGTGTCCAAGCATAAATTAAAAACTTTTGGAACCTTGAAAATAAAGATTGCCTAGACTTCCAATGGATAGACAAAAATTATGAAAGAATATAAAAAATATATACATTTGTCTGAAGATGAATAAAATTCATTCAAAATGGGTTTAGAACAACATGAGGGTGAGTAAACTGTGACATAATTTTATTTTTTTTAGTGGACTATCCATTTAAGACCACTCAAATGTTCAACTATTTAGTCATTTATGCTGATCTCAGCTAAAAGGTTCAAATGTTTCCAAGTAAATATAAAGTTGTCCTGACATGTGTCCTACCTTGCGTGTCTTGAAAAAAATCTGCTGAGTCTTCTTTACAGATAGATCTGCCAGGATCAAAGCTTGGATGACTGATGACAGTATTGTCCCTGAAGACAAAACACAAAATTAGGGAAATTTAGCTCACAATTAAACAACATTTATGGACCGCTTATTTTTATGAATCATAAGACGACTTTCAACCACTACAAACTTAGCAGAAGCAATTACCTCACATCTTTATTAAAAACCCAAAGCAACTTTAGGATAAGTGCAAGTAGAAATAAGTCTTTCTTGTGGAAGGTTAGTTGGTTTATTTTTCATCTGTGCAGTGTATTCACTTTGTTTAAATTTCAATCTAATATTCACAAAGTATAGTATCGCTTCAGAAGACTTAACATTTGTGCTGCTGGTCATTTCTGGTCATCATTGCATTTGTATTAATAGCAATTCATCAAAAAATAAAAACTGAAGAACAAAGTATTTAAATAAATGTTTATAACGTGACAAATTACATCTTGTACAACACAAAAGCCCATCAGTTTGTTTAATGTGAATTCTACTTACTTCATTTTAGGCTCATATTAGTTTTGCAGTCGTCTTGTTGCCAATGACATCACACCACCCCTCGCTGCCGTTGCTCTGAGAAGATTGATCTCAAAAGCACGACAACAATTTGTTAGAATGAATTTTAAACAAGACAACGTGAGGAGCAAATAACAGTCTAAAATGTTAACAAAACAGCCATTATAAACGCTCCTCATCCCCTTTGTTCACCGGGGCTTGGGCAGAATTGGTAAACTTCATCGGCATCACTAGATGATACTGACAAAGCGGATAATAAATAACGATTAACAAAAAAAAAAGTTTAAATGTATTGTAATATCTGGAATGTGTGTTTGCTTTACCTTGCTTGAGAACTGTGGCGTGAGTGACGGTAGAGATGAGGAAGATCTGTCAGCCGTCTCTCCAGTTTAAAAAGAAAACTTGCTGGACTTGTTTGTGTCTGGCGGTGAGAAACGACACTTTTAAAAAAATAATGTTTTTTAAAATTAATTTATCACTGACAAACTGTTGTGTATAACACTGCATATTTAACGCTTGCCGTTGATAACTTTTCCGTGTTGCGAGAAAAGAAAAAAAATACGCGGTTTTTGCCTCGAGTAAAAGTAATTACTTTTAAAAAAATGTATGTAGGCTTAATATGAAATATTTATGTATTTGAAAAATATGAAAAATGTATGTATTTAATATATTACCTTTCATAACTAAGTAATAATATAATACAGTTTAGTTAGGCTATTTAATTAGTTATGGAAGATATAAAGCATAATAACCTAGAGCCCTATGTTATACAAACGTGACTTCTCAAGAAAAAAAAAACAATATTAGAAATCATAAATTAAGCTCATATTTCTTTTAAAATATTTTGTGGTCAGCCATAGACGTAATAATCATAGACTGTATGGAAATAATAGATTAAATTAATTTCTAGTAACTTAGAATTAGCGAATTTCACTGTTATGTTTTACAGTGTTATTGGTACTTGAATAGACTATATCATGATCCTATATTAATATTTTAAATCTATCCAGTTATAATTTGCATGAAAATGTAACATATATCTGAAATCCCAGCTAAGTTTACAATGGAACTTATAGGTCATACTGACCAAGAATTAGATGGAAATTTACCAGTAGCCTTTTTTATTCAATAAAGGCACACATTGTTTAAATTATGATTTTGTGAGCTGTGATTTGCTGCATAATTTGCTTGTACCTCAAGCTTGTTAAAAGTGCAGTTATGTACCCTTTGCTGTCAGAACTGATTTTGTACCTTTAAATTAAAAGAAAGATCCACAGTTGTCACCTTAAGGACCATATTCTGTACCTTACAGGGTACTTTCGTGGCAAGTGTACCTTTAGGTACAGAAATAGTACCCCTATTTTTGTGTGTATGTTAATAATAACCACCACTTTTATTTTTATCTTATTATTTTCATCAACAATATGGTTTAATTAAAATAATTTTATTTAAGCATTGTTTTATTTATTTGTAAGGCTGCTCTGTTTGATTTATGTTGAAGTGTTTAATGGCTTTTAATGGTGAGACTTTTTTTGTAATCAGGCTCTCAAAAATTGTATAAAAATTTGGATTTAGGTTTATCGGCCAACATATCGGTTATCGGCTTTCATTCATAAAGTATGATCGTATCGACCAAAATTTTCATATCGGTGCATACCTACCTTAAACTACCAGGTATTCGTGTAGGGCAATTTTTTGTCCCCATGTTTTGAATATCTGGTGTATTTTTGTCAATCCGCTGGTGTTTTTGCCCCCAGCCCTGGTTAATTTCTAACCCTGCCCTCGGCATTGTTTATCAAACTGATGAATGAATATGATGAGGTGTCATGGAGCTACAGAGCGTCTGATGGTAATTTCATCCTCTGGGAGATGAGGTCGTGATTCATAGAAACTGAACAGATTTTGATATGTTAGGTTGTGATTGTAGGAGGCATGTTTGACAGATTTCGTGGATCAAAGGAAGCTGGCTGGGAGTACTTGTTAATCACCATGTTAGATGTTGAAGCCAGAGGCAGACTTAACTGAACTAAACTGTGGATTAATGAAACAGCCTAACACAGTCCCGCATGGTCACGACAAACTGTGATTTTAAAGCTTTTCATGAATAGACCGATGAATTTCTGACTTTAGAAAAGGACAATCCGGGTCCAGAATTTTGTGACTGAACTTTTTGGTTCATTTATAGTCTGAACTATTCAAAGTCTTTGCAAAATTCTATATCAATATATTCTTTCTTGCTTGCTTTCTTTCTTTTCAAGTTGACAATTATTCTAAATAAACATTAAGGTTAATAAATAAAACAATTTATTTAATATTAATTCTTATCCATTTAAATAAATGTAAATGTTTATATATGATTTTTTTTGCAGTTCGAGTATAAAAGAGGCACATTATAAATACATTTTATTATTATTAATATTGGTGCCATTTAATGGTTTGTTGCTGCCATTTAAATTTTTTTTTTTGCTATTATTATTATTATATAGCAGTGTTTCCCCTACCATTATTTTAGGGGGGTGGTCCGCCCCGCCCCCCTTGAAAGTCAAGTTAATTTTATTTTCTCTATAGCCCCAGACCACAAAAGAAGTCATTCAATGTTACCTTCCCTATAGAACAGGTCTATACCTTGTTCTTTTATTAAACAAACTAAATAGACTTATGTTATCTTATTTGCATGATGGCATGTCATGTTACATGGTCATGCTCTCTGTATCGAGCACAGCGGAGTTCTGCCCCGGTTTGAACACACACACACACACAAACGTAAGCGCACACACAAGTGAGCACACTCCCACTCCTATTTGTAAATATTAAGCCGCAAAACGTCTATTTAAATATGACTTCTGTGTGTCTCTGTGCTAATGTATGGCGCAGACGCGCGGGTTTGTTTACTCATACAGAAGCCCGCGTGACGCTTGCGGTGATATTAACGTCTGTCGTCTCACTAAATGAGGACATAAATACACAAACAACATCTCAAGAACTGCTCTGAGAGTCACTTCATGAGCATTTGACCGTTTCATTTGAGAAAAACTATCCTCATATCATATACACACAGAAATGTAAAGGTATTCACGGCAACTCGTCAAAATAAAGATTCGGTTTCACTTGAAGACATTGGGCAGAATGTAATAGACGACTACTACTAAAACAATTAAAACCTTATCTTTAAGGAATAATCATACAATGTCTTCAATGTTATTATCAATATTAGATCCCCTTTACTTTCCAAAAAATAAGATTTGTAAAATAAAATTAAAGCAATGTAAAATTAGTTATTTTACCACAGTTAAAATGGTCTCTAATGTTACCTTAAATTACTGTTGTTAATAAACTGTTTACTAATAATTTAATACTAATACAATTTTTTTTTTTTTTTATATTTGTGTCATTTTGAGTATTCATTCGTTCATTCAGTGCCTTTTACTTATTTGCAGTTGCCGCCATCTTCCACATAAACAAAATAATAATAATATGACCAGGTTGTTTTTGACTTCAAAAATTAGATTCCCCTTGTTTGTTAAAAGCTTCATGATTTAATGTCACTTAAATTCTGTTGCAATTCCTTAAAAAAACAATTAACAGCCAGTGCCAGCCCGTTTTATTCACTCATATTTACCAAATTATTATGATGATTTTGGACTAAAACATGATTTTGTTAATATTACTTGTTTATTGTCCACCACATTATGATGTTGGTGCGTTGTCTTTTATTTTAGTAGTATCTCTTCACTCTTCCATTGTTGACATGCTCATTGTCAGAGAAAAGAGCAGCTACTCTGGCCGGCCGAACACATGTGTTTAATCAGGCGGTGGACGGCAGGGGAGAGTTTTCCACCCCAGCAGAGGTAGGTGAATCGAAAAGCTGTAAAACAGCCAACACAAGGAACTGTTTTCCCCTCGCACAAAGTCGCCAATATTGCAATAGCTTTTCTGGAGTTTCAGCTTTTCAGGTTATATAACCTTCACTTGAGTGGAGTTTGTAATAACGTTGGCAGCGCAGTGCAGGATTTTGAAGTCATTACACTGCTGGCCAAAGTTCCTGCAGCCGAATGCAAATGGCAACGCGGAGGAAACTCCTGTGCTCTCCTGCACACGCGGCCCTGCCTTTGAGCAGAATCCGGCTGCACCATCCAGAAAATACATGAGTGCTGCTCTTTGTTAGCTATTCTAGAGTAATGGATACTCGCTCTGCAAAGGCGTGACTCGTGAAAGTACAACAACACTGATGTGTTCATTTAGAGCAAAGCCAATAGAATTTCTGGTTTGCTGTTTTGGATCATTTGTCAACTTTTTAACAGCAAAGTGATTTAAGACGAATTAGGTAGGGACAGTTCACCCAAACTTGAATTATTTACTCATCCTCAAGTTGTTCCAAACCTGTATGAGTTTCTTTCTTCTGCCGAGCACAAAAGAAGGTATTTTGAAGCAGTGTGGGGAAAGTTACTTTTAAAAGTAATGCATTACAATATTGCGTTACTCCCTAAAAAATAACTAATTGTGTTACTTTGTTACTTTTTATGGAAAGTAATGTTATGTTACTTTTGCATTACGTTTTAAATCTGGGCAGGGCTTGCTTGTTTGTTTTTAATATAAAAAAGTTGTATTTTGGCAATTGTAAAAGCTAGGGATGCAGCGATTTAACCGGTTTCGCGATTAAGCGCGCTTTAAAACGTCACGGTTAATTAATCGTAAAGGTTCCGCTAAACCGAGTGTTTCTTCTGTTGCAGATTGCGCAAAACGAAAACGAAGTTACACTAGCGGTGCACCAGCTTAAAATGGCGTGCTTATCAGAGACACGGAGGCTACTACATGCATTAGATTAGTGACAGAAGGACTACACAGCGACGCTTTATTTCCACCAGCGAAATGCCTGTCGATAGTGTGAGACCATTTTCGGTACACCAAGAATGACCAAGGTGTCAATTAAATATTGCTGTAAAAAAAACTGCTGCTAAAGAGCGAATGCACAAGGGATCATGCACGGCTAGCTGTACATTGAACGATTTTAATGCACAACGTGAAGGCGAGAACCACCTGACGCGAAGCTACGGCTCGTTAGCTCAGCATTCTGCCCGCTTCAGATCAGAATGAGATGAAATAGTGCGGTAAGATCACATTTATTTGATTGAATTAATTCTAATATTTAGCTACTTGAATTAATTATTCGATTGAGAGAGAGAGAGGTGACAGTTGCCTGTGTGAATTAGCCTACCTGCGTCTGTGTCTCTCCAGTAGGCTATTTAATCTATTTTATTATTAAAAGTCGCGGCGCAGCGTTCTCAAGAAGTTTGTCCTCCTGAATGCTTGTATGTGTGCGCAGCGCGATCTCCGATCTCACAAACCAAAACAGTAGACATGATTTTTTCAGGCCACATGTAAAATCATGAATTATTATGAAGATTATTAAAATGAATACGTATGGATGACAGTTGATTACAATAATATTTCAGTTTATTTCCATCATTAGTAACATTTCCCCTGTGAGATAAATAAAGTTAATATTAGTCGTATATTAATAATACTTAATTAACTTTGTTATTGTAGTATTATTCACAAGTAAAAAAATAAAATAAATTCCAAATTCTCTACCCCAGGTCCAAAAGAAATGTAAATAATGTAGCCTACAAACTGAAAACATTAAATACTTTTGTGATCTGTTTCCATTTCTTATTTTCAAAAGAGAAATACTGTCATGGATGTTTTCAGATCAGCGGTCACCTTTTTTCATTCTAATGGGAGAGATGGACTTTTGTTTGTCTTTTGTTTATTATTATTTTGTGCTGTATTGTTTACGGTGTTATTTCTGTTTCAAAAGCTAGCAATAAATAACACTAACATCTAAAGAGTGTTCATGTGATTTTATACATTAGTAATGTTGGGAAATTAATAAATGCATAATAATCATCATAATCGTAAAACCGTGATTATTCCTCAGACAATAATCGTACCAGCAAAATCTATAATCGTTGCATCCCTAGTAAAAGCCCTTTCACAGCAAAAGTGAAATGATCAGGTAACTCATATTTTCTTGTAAATTAAAAAGTAATGTGTTACTTGAAGAAGAAAAAAAAAGTAATCTGATTATGTAACTCACGTTACTTGTAATGCATTACCCCCAACACTGTTGATAATCAAACAGTTGCTGGTAGTAGAGGTCTGCTCGGGACTGTTTTTTTTAGTCCTGCTCCCGCAAGGTTATATTCCGCACCCTTAAGAATGTCGTAAGAATTTGCTGCCAACACAGTAGGAAAAAAAAGTGTCACAGAGAAAATAAACATGTTGAACAAAAATTGTATTTCTTATTTTTATTCATCTGGTCAGCATACAATTCTTTAACATTTACAAAACAATAGGAAAAAGTGTGGAAAAAAAAAGTAGGTTCTTATTAACATTTTGCTGTTAACACAGTAGGAAAAGTGTCGCAGAGAAAAATAAATAAATACGACGTCTGTCATTCAAAATTCTAGGCTAAGCAAAATATAAACAAAACCGAGTTGAACATTCTTCAAGGAGAGCTCATCCACACTTCTGCTGTCACTCATATATTCGCCGTATATTCACCACCGGTAGGCTACAGCCTGCTCTGAGCATCGTTACGCACATGCTGCGCACAGACCCCGCAAATAAAATGCGTGATGCAGAAAGCACTGGTCCGTGCGTGCAGCGCGTGCATTACTGTCCTGAGTGAATAAGAATAAAGCGCAGATATGCTGTTCTGGACGTTCAAATTACACCGGAGTTACCGACCGCTATTTTTTTTCCCCGCTGTTTTATTCAGGAATTTAATCCCGCGTCGCAAGAAATCTGGTCAGGTCCCGCGGTTCCCGTAAATCCGTAACTTGAGTATATCCATACAGAATTTTAATTTTTGGCAGAACGGTCCCTTTAATACATCAAAAGTATCGGTCATTTTTATGATTGGTTTTATTTTTTACTAAACACTGTAAAAAAATAACAGGAAACTACTATTTCAGTCTTTCTGCTTCAAAATGAATTCAATGTGTTATTCGCCATTTGCTTGTAATTGTGAAATTTACTAGCAGTTTTTGAGTTGAAGTCAATGAGCATAAATGTTACTTAAAGTGGCTTATGCTTTTCTTTTTTTTTTACAAGCAATCAGACTTAGTGTTTGTCTAGCAGAGGCTCAAACAGGTGAAAAAAACCCAATTGACATAATTTAATTTAAGCAATGTAAAATCATATCTAGAGTTGCTGAATATATCAGTTTGTTATTTCCTAATCTTATTTTCCTTTTGAAAGGTCATTTTATTTGAAGATTCAGAGAAGCCGTTTCACGTCATAGAGCGACAAAGTACTTCTTTTGTATTTGTTTAATCAGAATTCAATGGAAGGAAATGAGTCAGTAACTCTTTGTTATAGTTTATTTTTTGATGGGTTATGGCAAGAAATTACAGTCATATCTTACGAAAACACGCTCAGGAACATCAAGGTACCGAACGCTGCGGCTGAGAGGAAAATAACAAGTCAAGTTTATTAAAAAAGGGTTTTTTGAGGTCTCGCAGTTTGCTCCGGACCAATCCAGTGCTCTTGTAGCAAAACACAATAGATCCATCACTCAATCGGGCTGCTCTGGTCGTGTAGAGATTTGCCAAACCCAAACTTGTCCTCGTGTCTAACTATCATCCCTCTGTTCGGCAGTGTGAAAATGCAAGGGGGATTCGGGAAAGCGCAGCCGAACAGATTCCAACACAGCCTTGTATTGCCAAGGGATGGTCATGTAAACATTATGCAGCCGCGTCGGTTCCCAGGCGAGGCGGCTCTGCGAACTAATGAGGTGTTTATGTTGGAATGAAGTGCCTGCGACTCCCTCTTCCACTGACTTGATCTGCCAGTATTGACTAATTGCCTTGAATAAAGCCACATATCTTACCTAAAGAGCTCCTACCGTGACGCTCACAGCTGTGACTCGTTGAATGCCATCCTTCAGTGCTACACAAATCATCTGTAAAAGTAAAGCTTATATTGGAAAACTGAAGAAATTCTGATTGAAGCATTAGTTCTGAAATCACTGATGAATGCATCGCCATGAGCGCGCCTAAATTCTGTTAACGTGGCAAGATGTAAACAACTAAACTCTGTTTTACATTTTTGCCTAACAGATTGCTTAACTGAAGTTCTTCCTCATCATGTTTGGGCGACGTTTCACTTTGTTTTCTCAAATTGCTCCATGCTGCTAACATTTAGCATAATTGCTGCTGGCTGATACAGTTCCAAGCGTTACGTTTTGCAGTAGCCTCGTCTGAAGGGTTTGTGTTTGACAGCCAGGCGTGTGTGTGTGTGTGTGTGTGGATGGAAATGACCTCATGCATGTACGTTCAAGTGGTTCATTTTGGTCATCTTTGGGGGAAAAAAATGCTAATATGCGTAATAGTTTGAAGGTGATGATCTGTCATTTGCTTCCACAAATTGGCTTACAAAAAATGATTGATTATATTTGTTTATGAACATTATATGCTTTCGATCACTCATAGCTCAAGTGCATTCTATATATATAAATAACTTAATGGCCATTTACACAATGCGTTTTTCCATGTACGCTTTGCCTGTTTTCCATTGTTTTTCTATATAAACATGCACAAGTGTGTGTATGAGGATGTGTTTGACTGTTGCTCTCATGTCTTTTAAGACATCAAACTTATTTAAATTATTTAAAAAATGCACTTAATGTAAAAAAAAAACAAAAAAACAACAACTTCCCCCCCCCAATTCACTGCCCAGCATCTTGATTTTATTTTAAATTAATCAATGCTTTCTGTGTGAATGCCATCTTAAAGTTAGACTGTTATAATCTTGAAGGAATAGTCTTTGTCTTCCTCACCCTCATGTTGTTAGAGCTGCATGATAGATCAAAATAAAATTGTTATTGTGATGTGGCTTAGTGCAAGAGTATGCAGTGTTATTTTACATTTGATTATTCAATTTCTGCACCTTCATTAATGTTTGAACTTAGTTTTTTCCATTTTCATTTTTAACATTTTTAAATTTCATTTGTTACATGGATCAAAACAACAACAATGATTATTTTCATATTTTAGAAATTCATTCTATTTTTTAGTTATTTTTTATTAATCTATTTATTTATTTATTTATTTTATTTATTTATTGTGGTGAGGCAAGTAATTATTTTTATTATTTTTATTTTGTTATTAGTAATTATTTTATTTTTAGCTTTTTTATTACTTTTAAATTTCTATATAGATGCACTCCCAAAAAAATCACCCCACTAACTCTTTCAAATATTTTTGAAAGGCTATTTTTTTATATATCGCAATATATTGCAGAAAATTAAAATATTGGCAGTTTTTTCCAATATCATGCACCCTTTTCCAAACTCTTCAACCAGTTCTTTTCCCATACATCAACAGTTCCTAGTGTCTGATTTGTAAAGGTTTAAAAAGGATTTTTTCCTTAGGCACAGCTATTGTATGGGTGTATGACTTCAGATGAATATTGCAAGTCTTATTGACTACTTTCATGGTGTTGCTGTTGTTTTGTTTAAAGGAAATTTAAAGTCATAACTGGTTTGAAACGACATGAGGGCGAATATATAATATCCCGTTATACTCCTGTTCCCCTTTTGAAATGTCTAGAGATAGTGATTATGGGCTGTAAACCCAAAGCTGATGTAACACTCATGAACTCAGCAGATTATGCTCATAAAAACCCGGTTTTGGGTACTCAGATGCTCGACACCGTGTGCTTTTTTTGCACGCCTCACTGAAGGAGATTCGAAGGATTTTTGAAAGTTAAACTGCTGAAATAAACTCTTCTTGAAGTGGAGGGTTGCTCTGATCGTGCATGAGCTGAAAACACCTTAAGGGCTTCAACTATATGAAGCCAGAAGCTCCAGTAATAAGTGTGTTTGCTCGAGGCCTCCTGACCTTCAGCTCTCACACATCTCCAGTTGGTCACCATCTGTGTCCAAATTTGCTAAAATGGGTTTTGAGGCTGAATATCTCTCGCCATCCTTTATTAAACACAACAGATGAAGCCCTAGTAAGTGCTTACTAAATCAAACGCTCCTGATTTGATACTTAAGTGAAGTTTTTCCTGTTTTAAATGATTCAATTATGCACCAGTTTATGTACCAGTTTATTATGAAGAGAGTTATAAGTAAACTTGTAGACCAGCTTTCTGAATACACTAGCTATATTTGAAATGAAATACTGGTGTACTATTATTAAAAAGTAGTAGTACTTCTATCTTGGTTCCTAATGTAGTCCCCCCCCCATCTTTTTTATGTTGGTTTGAATAAAATTGTGCTATGTGTAAATGTATAATAGTTTTAAATAGTAGCATATGAAGTTGCATTATGCAAAGATAAACATTTGAACATGTATCATTAGTGGCTTCATTGTTATTTATAAGTGGAAAGTCATGTTGAGCATTGTGGGTTTCCCTGGTGGTATACTGCATATTTTGTAGGACCACATGAAATCTGTTATTTTTCCCCAAATTCTGTTGCATGTTTTTTCCCAATAGTGTTTTTTTTTTTTTTTTTTACATTTTATTTTGCTGTTTTTATTTTCTTTTTCTTTTTATTTTTTTCCTGTTTTAATTTCTCTGGACTTCTCATTGTAATACTCCAATTAAATTGTATTAATCAAAAAGCATTTCTAATTAATTGAAGTCATGAAACATATACAATTTATGTAACAATTTGTTTGTTTTTCTTAAAACACCAAATTCTTTGTTTTCGGTTTTAATTTCTCTGAATTATTTTGATTAAAACATTAAAATGGAAAACAATTCATAAAACCAATTTAATTTATTCATTTGTTTATAATAATAGGGCCCTATGAATTTTATTTTATTTTTTTCAGAAATTTTGTGTTGTGTAATTAAATGAAGTCATAAAGCAAACGTATTTTATCTTTAATCAAATAAGTTAGACAAACAACGTGCTGCACAACAAGGACAAATAATTGTGTGATTAGTCCTTAAAAATTAAAGTTTAAATAATTATTATTATTACTGTAGAATAGTAATATTTGTCATAATTTCCGTTCAAACTAGACTTTTTTTTTTTGACAGTTTGCGGTGAAGACATTTCAGTTTCTGTGTGTGTATGATATGACAGTAGGTTTTGTCAAATGAAACGGTAAAATGCTCATGAAGTGACTCTCAGAGCAGCTCTGGAGATGAAGTTTACATATTCATGTCCTCATGTAGTGAGAGCGTCATGTGTGCTTCAGTAGATGAAACCGCGCTCTTGCATGTTGTGCACAGTATAGAAATAACACGCTTCATTGTTAAATGTGTGCATGATTTATTTGTGTTTTGTGGTTGTTTTGGTGCGGCGCTGCAGAGCGGCACGCCGTCACTGACTGTTGTTTCTCTGTTTCTCTGGAGCGCGTGAGGACTGATGGCAGTCATCTAAGAGCAGATTGTCAGGGCCGTTTGTGAGATGTTAATGAACATCTGTGGCGTGTCTGCTGATACCCCGTCAGGCTGAGAGCCACAGGATGGGCCAGTGGAGCAGAGCAGGCTGGGTACTTGACTCTTTGGCAGCGCCACCGTTCCTTCTGGAGACTGAGAGAGTTTGTGACGATCTGCGGCTCGCCGTGTGGGAAGCTGGGAACCCTAGCGGAAGCGAGATCTGTTATACATTTGAAGGAAATTGTATGTACAACTTCATATCAGCTGCATATTTACAGAAAATTTATTTAAAATATTACAGAAGGAAGTTGTTAATAGTACCAGCTAGGGCTGCACGATAAATTGAAATGAAAACGAAATCATGATTAAACAGAAGCTGCGATTGTCATGAGTTGCTTTCAGTGAAGCACAGTTCTGTGATCAGCAGTAAATCTCCATCCGAAGGCCAGAGGGCGCTCTCATGTGGAAACCCCAAATACGCCCCGCAGAAGAAAGCCAGGAAATCCCTATAGCGGTTGCTGAATAAACAGACGATTTAACTACTTTCATTGATTCAACGTGACTAATAAACACACGACTACTGCAATATATGGTTTATCTGAGTTTATTATTATAATTTTCATTATAATAAAGTATATCTATAATTAGGGATGGGTATCGTTTACATTTTATCGATACGATACTGCTTATCGATACCGGTACTTATCGATACTGTTATCGATACTATTTGGTGCAAAAATATATGATGTGGAAAGTTATTTTAATACTGCTGAATTTTAGCAACTGTATTAAAGTTCTTCAGTCAGTAGCGAGTTATTTTTCTCTTTGTGTTTTATTTTATTAACATTAAATTAATAGTTCACCCAAAAATGAAAATTGTGTCGTCATTTACTCACTCTCAAGTTGTTTTAACTCTCAAGTGCTTCTAATTCGTCATTAACATTGAAGTATACGAAGATAAAACAACCCAAGTATCGATAACAGTATTGTTTATCCTGAAGCTTATCGGTAGTCCGGTATTGATCCAATTACGTACCGGTCCAAAAAAATACCGTTTCTCGGTACCCATCCCTATCTATAATGCAATGCTAATCGACATTTATCCTTTCACTTTATCACTGCTTGGAACACTATGAAATATGTTGTGTGCCATATTCTGTGTAAGAAGCCATATCATCTCACAGAAGGATTTATTTCAAACGCTCGACTAACGTTATGAAGTGAGTTTGGAGTAAAAACATGTTATTAAATGTGGTATTTTCACGTGCTTTCAGATGGAGCAGCATTTACTACACAGAGCCTTCACAGAGAAGCTACGCAAACAGCTGTCATTAACGCGAACAAATTTTTTTTTTTCCGATTTCATAATCGTACGATTATGTGGTCTGCCATTTATTTATTTATTTTTTGCATATCTTGTCAGAGAACTACAGCTCTGTGTAGTAAATGCTGCTCCACCTGAAAGCAGGTGATTTACTACTGATCACAGAACCGGCTTTACTGACAAGATGTGCATGACAATCGCATTCGATTAATCGTGCAGCCCTAGTACCAGAATTAAATGATTTTATTCATTGGTTCATTGGTTTTCAATCTTCAATTTTAGTACCAAATACTTAAAGTACTGTTAAGTCCAAGACTGCTACTGAATAAAAGAATGATTCTTATGAGTCACTTTCAGTGAATCAAAAGCACTTGAATCAGCCAGGGCTGTGTTTCCCAAAAGCAACGTAAGCTTAAGTACATCGAAGACCCATTGAAACCAATGGAGCTACGATCAATTTAGGCTTACGATGATTTTGGGAAGATGCAGCCCAGAACAGTTATTAAATTAATCTGACTCACTTATTGAACTATATATTATTTTAATCATGTTTCACTGCTACTGAATCTATAGCATTAAATATATAGCGATCAGTGCATACCGAATCACAAATGAATGAATCTTATCAGTTGCTTGGTTCTTTTTAGTGAATCAAAAGTTACTATAAGCCAAACTGAATATCGAGTCTGTCTGTCTGTGATTCCCATTATCACAATTTCTGCTACTTTATAGCAATTTTTTTAATTAATAATTTCAAAATCTAATTCATTTATTTTTTATTTAGATTAAATGATTTTAATTATTTATATTTTAAGGCAATGGAAGTTCTGTGTGTTCGGATGGCTTTACAATGAATTTTGTAGAAATGGTATAATGTTATCTATCACTGGGGCGGTTGTAGTAGTGATGCTATTCATTTGCATATTGATTAAGTTCTTTGTAGTGCCAACGATAACTAAATCACAGCTCTGTTTAGTTAAACTGTTGTTATCAGTCGTAACAGGTTTTCTATGAAGCTTCTCTTGTTTTAGAAGACTGTGTGAATCAGACCTGTCCATTGCTCATTTCTTTGCACAATTTTGTGTTAAGGAGCCTTAGGAACCCTTTTGGAAGACTATAACAACTGCATGTTTGGGTTTTCCTGTCTTTTCTTCTGTGATCATTCCAGTGTATGTAGTCCAGCCGCATGTAGTTGACTAAGTGTTATACATCTGATGGCATTTAAAGAGCATAAAACACATGCTATCATGCTGTTCATCATGTGATCATCAGAATCATTAGCTGTTGTGTGGTGTAAGGCTCTTGTCATCTGGCACTGTGTGGTTTGTCATGGGTTTGTTTAAGCTGGGAGTTTAAACTGAGCAGCTGGCTTTAATTGACTGACGCTTTAGAGCTAGTATGATGGGTTTTTCTGTTCTCACTGTTCACTTTCTCTGCTGAAGGTTAATGCAACCGTTGCATGAAAAGACTGAGTGTTTGTTATGCAGAAACACCTCACAATTCAGTTTCAGAACACGACTACAAAACAATCCTCCATGCATGCCAGTTTTTCAGCAGTGGCATAGGGACACAAATGTTTTAACTAACAATAAGCAATATATTTGTTACAGTATTTATTAAAGGGGTGGTTGACTGCTTTTTTTCTAGGCTTGATTGTGTTATGGGGTGTTAATGCTTTGTTTAAAAAAAAACAAAAAAAAACTTTGTTCTGTCCTTTCTTTCATAAACGTTCTGATGATTTCCTGGTTTTATGAAGCCCCTCCCTCAGAAATACGCGATGGGCTCAGATTGGTTAGCTGGCCTAGTGTGTTGTGATTGGCTAAACCGTCAGTGTGCGTTCAGAAACGTCACGCTCCTCAGCTCAGAATGTGGCATCGTCAATATTGCTTATCAATTTGAGCTCGATTGAGAGACAGAGAATATCGAGGATCGCGCGGAACCTGTGCAAGCTCGGCTCTTACAGGAAGTTTCAAAATGTTTGTTGTTGTCTCATACTTTTAGATACGCTGTTATTTGTAAATTATACTGCTTATGTTAGCTTCTAATATACGATTTTATCCTGATTGGAGTTTTAATACAGCAGAATACATGTTTGCGTTTAGCATTTTTGTAACAGTAAGAAATGTTTGCCAGCAAGTATTGCTCGCTGCCACGGCAACCGTGTGCACATCCATGTTTAATGCTTCTCGTAGCTATGTGAAAAGTGTCTGTTTGTCAATACACACAAAGTGTATAATTGGAACACAGTTTATTGAAGGAGCTGATGATCTGAATGAGAGCGAGAGAGAGATGCAGGGGGACGCGAGGATTAAGAACCGCTGCTTTAGAACATTGATTTTTGAAACTTTAGAATCTTTAGAAGACAGAATCGCGATTCATATATGAATATATTTTTTCCGTGCACCTCTAGTTTTGGCAACATGGCAACAACTCTTCCTCTTCTCTAAAGCAGCACAACATGGCCCCGCCCCCTTTGTTGCATGTTCCCGGGGGTGGGGTTTATGTAAATGTCGGGGTTTGTGATGTCACCAACCCGGGAAGAAGCTTGTTGTAGTCCCTACCGGCCGTATTTGTAGGCATTAAACTGCAATAGTTTTGAAAGACAATATCTCCGTTTGCATTGAACTTTCAGCGTCGTAACTTTGCAGATATTGTGTATGCTCAAACAGCAACATTACACACTAACTAAAGTTAAAAAAGCACTTTTCTCCAAAGTTTGCATGCCTGTAACTCAAAAAGTATTAAAGATAGCATAATGATGTTTAGGATATTGGGTCTTACCAAACCTTCCTTTTGGCATCTTCATTTTAAGGCCATATTTCTAGAGATATTGGGATCTCAATTTGGCTCTTGGAGTAAAGTGTTAAATTGTACACATTTCCAGTGGTCAAAACCAAATGTTGGTCACTTTGCATTCAGATGATACTACTTTTCTTTTAAAGAGGAATGTCTGAAGAACAAATGATGTTGAAACTACAAATGTATCTCATTTCCTTCTGTCAAAACAACTGCTTAGAAGATACCTGTCCGAGTGCCATAAATATTCCTTTTCCAAAGTTTGCGCGCCTGTAACTCAGGAAGTAGTAAAGATATCTCAATATGATTTTAGATTCTAGTTCTTAATAAACCTTTCTTTTGGAATCTTCATTTTTAAGGCCCTGTATCATTCAGTCCCAGAGATATGGGGATCTCAATGCAGCTCCAAGATTGTTGAATTTTACCCATTTTCAGTGGTCGAAAACCACTTTGTATCCAGCTGATACTTCATGTATTTAAAGAACGATGTCTGAATAATAAATAATGTTGTGTGCCTCTATCAAAACAGTTCCATAGAATTGTAAAAATGAGAATCAAGATACTTTTTTGTTTTACCCAGCCCTAAAATGTACTAGTGAAAATAGTTTCTACGCCTATTTATTTATTTATTTCTTTCCAGTGTTAATCATTCAGATGAATATTCCTGTGTTTGTCCATGATTAAGGTTCTTCGACTCTGGTCAGAAATTTAATCTAGGCTCTCAAGAAAAGTCCATTTTTTTGAGGAAAAGGCTTGCTTTTGTTTCCGGAAACCAATCATCCCAAAGTCCCGATCACTGACACGTCAGGACATGAAGAAACCGTGGAGGATGTGGTGTTTCAGCTGTGAAGTCTGGGTGTCTCTTGGGGACCCTTGTCTCTGTGTTGGTTAAGATGTTTAGTGCGTGAGTGGGTCGGTTATCGCTCGGCCTGTTCTCTAGTAAAGCACAGACTCTTCAAACACGAGAGATGGGTCGTCAGGGTACAGCTTCACAGAGCCGCTCCACCTACACATGCTGTTCCCGCGCTTGCGCTCATCTTAAGAGAAATAAAAACCAAGAGTAATGTATGTTCAGAGATCACAGAATACCAGAGATCGTGGCATAACCGGAGCGTTAATACTGTGTTCACACGGAGATGAATGCTGCTGCGTTTCTAACATTATCTCTGATTATTTTTCTCACTTCAACAGAATATATGTGGCCTTTATGGCATAGTACAGTCTGTGAGATGGTCCAATTTCATTTTGATTAAGTTTAAATTATAATATTTAATTTAAAGTAAATGAAATTAAAGTTGATTTGGTGATTCAAATCAGGGTTGTTATAGTTAAATAAAACATTAAAATAAACATTTACTGAAATATAAATATATATAATTTTTTTTTTCCAGCTGCCAAGGTGATATTTCACATTTTAGTTTAACTTGGTTTATTAAAAAAAAAAAAAAAAAACTGAAATAAAAATTTAGACATAGAATTAAAAACAATTAAAATGACAAAAACAAAACAAAGTTACTAAAACTTTAACTAAAATTAAAATGAAATTTTAACTTCTATATCAGTGATACCAATATAAAACTGATTCACCAATTTCATAAATAGTTTTATATTACATCACTTTTTGTTTTATTTTCTGAATGTTTGCTTAAATAGTACCTGCATTGATAGAAATAACTTGAAATACTTAAAAACCAGCAAGCATTGTTACTCATTTGCTGTTTATGTTTGTTTTAATGCTTGTAATTTTTCTTTATTCATTTTGTTTTAATTAATCTGTCTTTAAATAATTACTGAGAAATCCTGAAGCAATGCTTACTCAAATACTTAAAGGCAATGTTTAAATATTAATGCAATATTAGAAATACTATGATGTGTGAATAAACATTTATGAATGTTCTGTTTTTAATTAAAGTAGTATTATTTTACATTTGATTACTTTCTTTTTTTCTTTGTCTTTTTTTCTTTCTGAATAGCCCCTTTCACACAGAGATTCCGGAAAATACACGGATAATGTGTTCCGTGATTTGTCCCGGGATCGTTTGATTTTGGTTCATTCACACTGCCAGTGATTTTCTGGAATATGTGTGTGCGTTCACACACATCCCGTAAAGACACGTGACATTACGATGTGAGGGGTAATGTGACGCGTACCGTTTCACAGCGCGTATAGTGGGGAGCTCCCTGATCTCTGCTTCATTACAGTTTGCACACATTTTTTTGTCGCGAACATTGATCTGTCTTCAAAACACCTGGTAAAACAGTCACACGATAATGTGCGTGTCATCACTACGACACACCCTTTACGGCATTGATCCGGCTTTTGTTCACACAGCGATCTTTCCGGGACTGAACCCCTGGCAATGTTACTAGGTCCCCAACCTGGGATCGATCCCGGAATCAATCCCGGGACGTGTTTGCGTTCACACAGAAGGCACTCCGGCAGTTTTCCGGGACCACCGTGCAGTGTGAAAGGGGCTAATGTTTCTTGAAAATACAAGTTGAAAACCAAGTTTGTTGTTTATATTTATTCTGTTGCTTGCAATTATTTCTTTTTTCATACTTTTTTTTTCATTCATAAATATTTATAATATGTACTATTATATTGAGTTGTTACTATTTAACTTCAGGAGTGTGTTTAGTAGGATAGCTTTTTGCTGTTGTATTAAAATTCATAATTCATATTGTGGCAGACACCTTTCTTATTTTCTTCACGCTAGCTTTTTTCCATAGCTGTAATCCGATAACTTGTGATGCATTTTAATGCCAAACAGTTTCCATATTCAGACGTTGCTACACCATTACACCCTCAGTATTTTCTTATGGCTTCATTTTTCTTCCCTTTCTCACTTGTTTCTCACTACTAGTTCTCATTGTTTTGTTTCCTAGATGCATTTTGATTTCAAAGAGGTTTACAGCGGTATGCATACATCATCATGTTCGGTATCCAGCACACGTTGTTGTTTTATGTGAAGTGAATGGAGTTGTGCAGCAGTTTTTCGCTCGGGACGAGGGTGATTGAACTGTGCTTTAGTGCTCTGAACACTCATTTCTCCAGTGCATACGCCTGACCTTACATGCTTTAAACAAACAGACTTTTTTTTTTCCTTACTTATGCCACATTATCATTAATCGGCAATGAAATTCACACATGTTTTGTGTTTGTTGTTGTTCAGACACTGGAGGAGCCCCCTTACCTGACCGTTGGCACTGACGTGAGCGCCAAATACAGAGGGGCGTTCTGTGAGGCCAAGATCAAGACCGCCAAGAGACTCGTCAAAGCAAAGGTGAGCCACAAACGGGCCGTTATTGCTGCTGTTTGGGATCATTTGAAGACATGTTTTGATTATATGGATGATCAATGATTAGAGAAGACTTGTGCATGTTTGAGATGTCAAAAACGAATACAGTAAATAAAGGTGGAGGTCTGTATCTTGGTTGGTTATTTTTGTATTGTTAATCCATGCTTTTGAAAGTAAACAATGCCAGTCTGATGTTTCTAAATTTATTTTTATTTATTTATTCTAAATTTATATATTTAATTTAAAAAGTCTCTTCTGCTCAAAAATACAGGAAAAATTGTGAAATATTATTCCAGTTTAAAATAACTGTTTTCTGTGTGAATGCATAGTAAAATGGAATTTACTGCTGCAATAAAATCTGAATTTTCAGTATCATTACTCCAGTCACATGATCCTTCAGAAATGCTGATTTGCCGCTCAAGAAACATTTCTGATTATATTATATTATATTAAAAAATCTCTATATAAATGTCTTTACTGTCACTTTTGAATAAAACTAATAATTTATTTTAAAAATATGTATTTGGACTTGCATTATTGTGAAATGTTGTGAAGTTGGAGAGAAAATGGAGTCGGGTAATGAATGTTTTCATTGCGGTCTCTTCCGAGGAATCCAGCTTCCCTCTTTCTGTCTGCTCTGGTCTCTCTCCTCATGCGTTCCTCCTGATGGCTCTCTGATGTTTTATAATTCCTCTCTCATAGTCCTGAAATGTGATTAGCTGCCTGCTCGCAAACCAGAGACCTTGTTCAAGGTTGTAATCATATTCCTGCCGTTGTACTACTGATGACATCATTGCATCTGTCTCTCTCTGTCTCTGTCTCTGTCTCTCTCTCTCTCTCTCTCTCTCTCTCTCTCTCTCTCTCTCTCTCTCGCTGTGTTTATGCATTAGAATAAAGAGTTTTTACACGGCACATTCACACTTTGTCAGAGAAATCAAAGCAGAGCATTGGAGCTCATCATGCTTTTGTTTTATATTCCTACAGTCGTATTCATTGATCGAGTGCATGCGTTTGTATGTCTTCCAGACTTCAGCCTTTGGTTTTCTGTGTTCTGTAGCTCAAAAAAGAAAATAGAGCACCAGCAACATTAATGTCATGGGTCTGATTCCCAGGAAATGCATGAACAGTTATATACCTTGATTTATATGGAACTCATTTTGGATAGAAGTGTCTGCCAAATGCAAAACGTGATGGAAATGTGATGTTTTGAAAACTTATTCTGTTGATATAAATATCTCAAGATAATGTTATTTAGCTGGCTTAGCTGGTGTTATTTAACACCTTAAGGTGTTTTTTTTATTTATTTATTTTTATTATTATAATTTCATTGTGTTTTTATTTTCATTATATTTTATTGTATGCATAATTTTAATATTGGATTATTATTTTCATTTCTATATTTTTTAAATATTAATAATGCATATTGACATAGTCTAAGGATTAAGTTTATCACTGTCAAAAAGCAAATTTCATTATTTAGTCTATTATTCGGTATTAAAGTTAGCTTGTTTTATCTGTGTGGACTCCTCCATGCGTCCTGACAGTGACTGTAATTAGAGTTTTTTTCCTCAGCAGTGGCCACGTGTGTACCGCTGCGGAGCGATCAGAGCTTCATCAGACACGACTGCCGCGAGATGCTGAAGTGCGAGACTTATTATCTCCTGCGACGACGAGACACGCGTGCACACGTCTCTCTGATGACAGTCACAAACTGCTCACAACACAGCGCTTATGAGCTGCAGTAATGCATGTGTGGCTGTAAAACACAGACATCTGCCATGTGTGAGAAACAAAGGACTTCACAGAGTTAATAGACTATGGACTTTCTCATGTTATTAGTACATTTATGCATATCATATAATCAATGTATTTACATTTGATTAATATTTCTGTTCATGGGATTATCTCAGAATGGTACTGGGCTTTTTATGATGCTGTTTTTTTCCCCCTGTGAAATTATAAAAAAAAAAAAAAGATCATTAAAATAATTTATAAAAGCGTCTGCTAAATGCATAAATGAAAGTATAATAAACTAATAATATTATAAAAAAATACAATTATAAAAATTATTTAAAATAAATTATAAAAATGTAAAAAAAATAAAGCATAAAAAATAAAAATAAAATGGTTTGCTAAATCATGAATGCAAATATAATAAACTTGGTTTACAGCAACAAAACAACTAAATAATACAATTATAAAAATTACTAAAATATAAAGTATTAAAATAAATCACAAAATGTATCAAAGTGTCTGCTAAATGCATAAATGTAAATACATTTTAAATAATTAAAATACAATTATAAGAATTTTTAAAAATCACAAAAGTGTATTGGTGAATTTAGAAAAATATGTTTGTAAAACTACAGGAGTTATTGATTTCCCCTTTTTTTTTTTTGTTCTTTGATTAACAGACATCACTGGTTATTAGGTTATTTTGGCTTCTACTTTAAAAACTGCCGCTGCTGAACTTGATGCAGATCTGACACTGCTTTACATGTGACTCATAAAAAATAAATACTTGCATGCACAGTTTTAAGGCAGCTTTAATCGCCTTTTTTTGTGACTTCGTGACTTAACTGACGACATAACTACGACATTGCATACTTGTAATTTCATTTGGGTTTGATACAGCGCTTTAATATAGCCTAATACAGCATGCGCCGGCACATTTGTGCGTGCACTTGAAGACTAAGAGCACAGTATAACAGCTGGCAGGACAGGAAGATTAGTCTTTACTGACATATGGCCTGAAAACATCTCATCTGACCGCAGTTCACTGATGTTCTACTGAAGCTCCTCGTCACCCGTACCGTTTCCACACTCGCTTGACTCGCGCCTGGCGCTGAAGTGAAGTTGGAGCACGTGTCTGAAAAGTGTCCCATTTGATGTTCTCGTAAAGACGTCCTGCGTCTGAATAAACTCAATTCTTTAGCAGTTTTGAGTGGGGTGGCAAAACCTAGTTGTTAATTGCGTTAAATATTTTTACCGCATTAAACGGGAAAAAAATGTATCGCCGGCCTGCGTTAACACGCTAATTTTGACACCACTAGTTTTAATACATTTATGTTTGAATCAAAGCACTTTACGTTGCACTTTTCAGTTCTTGCATTTCCTGGGAATCGAACCTGTGACATTGGTGTTGCTAGCGAATGCATCATGTATGGTTATTCACAAAACCCATATTTGACTGTGCTGTTGTTTTGCATTTCTACAGTTGCAATTCAGTAAACCTTCCTCCTGTCATTCAATTTCAACATCATGCAGGAAGGTTTCAATTTAATTCAAATTCCAGTTTGTGAACCGAAAAGATGCGGAGTCTTCTGCATTTTGCGCAGCCTGATGTGTGACGTCTCGCAGTGTTGTGGTTATTTATGGAAATATGACATCTTGTTCCTCCATTTTTATCCCATCCTCTTGCACAGCATGTTTTGTCCGCCCCACTTTCTGTGTAATTATCTTCTGTGACACGCAGTGATTCAGTGACAGTGTGTCTGTGATATCGGCACAGGGACGTTCGGCTCTCTCTGGTGGGGATCTGGCTGCCTGATATGAGCGATCGATGCGTCTTGGCCTTTAGGGAAAGCCCTTCCGTGTTTACTATCCTCACTGACTGTGTGTGGCTCTTTCCAGGTCACCTTCAAACCTGACTCGTCCACTGCGGAGGTGCACGATGAACACATCAGAGGAGTGCTGAAGGTAAGAGCCAGTCTGCCTCCTGCAGCACAAATACAGGCTCTGTTTGATCATTTATATGCTTTATAAACTGTTACACCGTGTCTTAAAGGAATAGTTCAGGCAAAAATGAAAAATTGCTGATACTTGACTCACCCTCAGATCATCCAAGATTAGGATGAGTTTGTTTCTTCATCAGATTTGGAGAAATGTAGCATTGCATCAGTGTCTCAGCAATGGATGCTCTGCAGTGAATGGGTGCCGTCAGAATGAGAGTCCAAACAGCTGATAAACACATCACAATAATCCACACCACTCCAGTCCATCAGTTAATGATCCTGACGATTAAAAACAAAATGAATTTAATCATAAAATATTGTTTTGCATTAACAAATGCAGTTACTAATAATATTACACGTTGATTTCTTGCTAATGCACATTGGAGTTGGGAACCATACACAATTTACTTTTATTAACAACAGTACCGTGCAAACTCTGATTTTCATATGAAAAAATTATAATTCTGCTCTCATTAAATGTACCATTTATTCTTTTTATAGTATTATACTGAACTGACCGACAACATCAGTGATTATAAAAGGAGCGCTCTTAACTCTCTCGCAAAAAAGTTTAACGCACTTTGCGACTTTTCTTCAAACACATGAAAAGTGCAAAGCTTTGACAAAATTAGATTTCTTGATGATTTGATATTTTATAATAGTGATTTTATAATATCAAAATATAAAGCAAAAAAGTGGAAATGAATTACTAATGAGCCAATAAGTGCTCCTCTGCTGCCATCTACTGGTTATAGTGGTAATTTGCTGTCTTTTTAAATTTTATTTTAAATAAGTGTTTGTTTATTGTATATTTTGGTCGTCCCGTTAAAATAACTTTTAAATTGGATTATTTTTAGAACTTTAAAGTGCTGGAGATAGTTGTGTGAAATACTTGAAAGTCATTGAAAATTGCTTGAATTTCTCTCAAACCCTGAAATGAATAATGTAACACGTGATGGTTACAGTTAGCGTTACTGCTTCTGGTTTTCTACATCAGCACCGTTTGATCCGTTTATAACAGAATTCTGTGCAGAATTTGAATGCTTCTCAGTAAATCTGTCAGCAATCTTTATTCATTCTGCGGCGAGTTTAAACGCTTCTTGTGGATCTCGCAGCGCTGTGCTGTAACAGTGTCGCAAAATCAACTTTGGTTTCCTAGTAAAGCTGTTTTGAGCTCGGACTGCGCGAGCTGATAAATGATCCGGCGCGGTTCGTAATGCTTTGTTTCGTTTGATGTTTCTCATATGCAACAGAGCTTTTACTGGATAAAAAAGGTCTAAACTATCAATCAGATGAGATTGTGTGTGTGTGACAGGATTAACAGCAAAGCTTTGATTGTCAATCATTTAGAGGCCTTGTATATCAAATACAGTAGCTGTATAGGGTTAAAGAATCTTCGCTGCTCTTTACGTACAATGAAAGCAGACGGTGATCACATCTGTCAAGCTCCTGAAACGCAGCATAATGCCGCTCTGATTTAAAACTCGTCTGGAGTTGATGTTTGATGGTGCCGGTGATGCCAGCCATCCGCATAATCCTCTGTTTCATATTGATGTTGTTTGTTTTTTTTTATTCTCTACTTTTTTAGCTCAGTCATTTGTTTGAACATCTCCTGGCACAGCAGCCGTTGCATCTGTAGCTGTGATTATGAATATGACAGTAATTATTCTCCACCGGCTGCCATCAGCTCATCAGAAAACATCTCACTAATGTCTGGCAGAACTGTTTGCTTTGAGCACTTAGTAATTCTTTTTCATAGAGAATAAATAACAAGTATGCTCATGAGTGTCTTTACAAGCAGAAGTCTTAAGAGCTCGAGCGCGAACACAACGGGCTGGAAGAGGTGAAAACCACTGAGGACGAGACTGATTCCATGATTAATACACACGGCTAGTTATTTATTGGTTATTCGCAAAATCGCAAGTCAGATTTGTTACGCTTGGAGCACACAAGCAATAAAATGCCAAAAATTGCAAACTGTGGTAAAACTATGCTAAAATGTTCATATATTTTGAAGCGGAGTCTTAACAAAACATGTCCACATTTCTCCTACAATCAAAACACTGAAAAAGGAAGACATTTTATTATATTTGGCAGTAAGAAAAGATCAGGATGTGATCAAATTAATTCATTAATTTATTTTCATTTAATTCATTAATTTGAGTTTTTTGCATTGTAATTCTCATTGATTATTCTTATTTGATTCTTCTTACTGTAATAGTGTTCTTAATAATGAAAAAAAATCATTAATTATATAGTAAATATTTAATAATAAATTAGTGCAGTATTTTTGTTGTATTGTTAAATATTTTTACAATAAAATTTGAAAATTTAAAGGCAGTATAGCAGATACTTCATGACATGTAAATACAGTAGAAATGTATATAATATTTTTATTTATTCATTTTTACATTACAGTAATTTTAATAATCAGATTAACTATCATGAAAATGGTGCTTGCTCTCTTCATGCACTGTAATATTTCTCTTTTTGCATTACAGTCATATTAATCATTAATATTAATATCTACAAGAGAATATTATTTAAAAGAAATCTTAATGGTGCTAATATAAGCTTTCTTTCTTCATGCATGTTATGTTATTTATTTATTTTTGTGACCTGGCCATGTTCTCGACAGGTTTCGTAGGGTAATCATTCAGAATCATCAGATATGGTATTTTATTGTAAAGGTAACGTGCCCATCTAACAGTTCATGAGAATCCCTCACAGGCGTTCCTCTGTGAGTAATGTCAGTCTGTTTATCTCCAGTTCGAATGTTTTAACACCCGCTGGAGCGTGAATCCAGTTCCAGCCGGTCAGGAGCGCTGTGGTGCGACACACTGAAACCCTGTAAATATGAGTGTTTGTGTTTGTGTTTTAGGTGGGCGCTGTGGTGGAAGCCAGGAACCAAGATGGGATCTATCAGGAGGCCACCATCAACAAACTCACTGACGCTAGTTTGTACACCGTCGGTAAGACCATTACATCTCATCAGTCTTCAGCTGGTTATGTATCTGAGACAGAGATGGAAACGCCACTTCCATCCTTGTTTTATGGTTTTCTTTAGTTTATATGTGAGAGCAGCACAGTCAATCTGAGATGCTCAATAATTAGAATGTGTATTATTTTATATTAATTATAATTTATTAGACTATAATATTGTAACTTTTGAATATTTTAGTTATTTATTATATTAATATATATATATATATATATATATATATATATATATATATATATATATATATATATATATATATATATATTAAAGAATAGGTTATATATAAATATAATAGTATCAGTATAATATTATATAACAAATATTTATATTTCATATAATATATATTTTTAATTAAGTGTCAGATTAAATATTTGTATCATTAGGATCATAATAAATAAGTTATTAAAATAAATTCTTAATATAATAGTGTGTGTGTATATAATATACACACTGTTATATTTATATTATATATATTTTGTTTTTTTATTGACTTTTTTTTTAAATGAGGATTTCTAGAGACAAATTTACAACAAATAATTTTTTTTGTCACACTGATCAATGGTGGTGAAGAAAATTGAAATATTAGTAAATGTTCTTCACACTAGTCATGAACACATATTTTGTATTTAGCAATGGGGTTATACCTGTGACAATTGAATCAGCCAGTTTTTCTTTTTCTTCATTTATGTTAGTGAGAAGCATCACAGGTTGTTTGTCACTCAGCATCATACATGAGATGAGTCAGTGTCCATCTCTCACCAAAACATAAAACAGAATGATTTCATTCCTCATATATTTTTTTCATATTTGATATCTTAATGCGAATTATAATCCACATATGTGTCTCAACATGGAGAGAAAATGAACTTGATGTGCCCTAGATGAAGGCCTGTGAGTCACAGCAGATGTTTTCTCCAGCAGATGGTTTGAATTTGACGCTGTCGTTCTTTCAGTTCAATTTAAAGCATGTTGTGTGCCGCAGCTCCTAATGAAGCTACAAGCCAACTGGTGATTTCCTCACAGTTTTAGTGTTCATAAACACACTATATAGACTCTCTTCAGCCGTTTACACACAGAAACTGCGCCGGAAGTGCATCAAGGACCAGAGTACTGATTAAATCAATAAATAATTCAATTGAGAAGGTGGCCCACGTGTGTCGTCCGCCGTCATGCTTTCCCACGTTCACTGCGAGTTTATCATTAAAGCTGAAGAGCAGTGGGCGGCCGGAGCGAGAGCTGCTCTTTTAAAGCACTGATCTTACGTAACTCTGTCCTGGAGCGTTTGAGCGTCTGATAACTCGTCTCTCTCTCTCTCTCTCTCTCTGTCCTGGGTTCAGTGTTTGATGACGGTGATGAGAAGACCCTCAGGCGCTCGTCTCTCTGCCTGAAAGGAGCGCGTCACTTCGCTGAGAGTGAGGTAAGGCCGCTTTCTGCTTTCTCATTAGTTTAGATCGCTAGCAGACTCCTGTACATCACAACACTTTCACATCACATCCTGTTCTGGACGCTGATTATATCATTTAGGATGTATTTCTATTGAAGTTTAACAGACTTTCAGACACACGCTCAGGTGATCTTGAGAACGTATGAAAAAAAACGATGAATTTAGTATTAATTAAAACGATATTTCAAAGAAATCATGTTTTGTTTGAAACATTCAGAATGTTTCTTTATGTGCCTGTTTTTTGATTGCAAAATTGGCAACATCTGCTCAAACTGAAGTAGTAACTGTATATTAATCGTTGTGTTTGCTTATATGATTTTTCTTATGCAAAAATTGTGAGTTTAACATTTAATCCATTGAATTAGGACATATGCACTGTGTTCATGAAAACGTGTGCATTGTAGGAATGACTCAAAATTAGAGGCGTTTCATTAGAAACCATCACATCTCTGTTTGATAAACAGTGTGCTAGTAAAGGATTTCAAACAGATTGTCAGTTGTTTAAGGCCTGAAACACTCACCAGTGTATGTGAACGTCAGTGTTATTTAGTATCATTGATGTACTATTATAGCTTTTGTTAATATTTTGATTAGATTTTCATTTTTACTTTTCCGTTTTCTCTTTAAGTTCAGTTAAAATTTGTAGACTTTTTTTCCTTTTTTTGTCATTTGTATTATTTTAAATGTATTTAGTTGTACTTATTTTAGTACTTCAAAGCAAGCTAAAATGAAAAATGTTGCCTTGTCAACTATCTGAAAGAAAAATTGATGATAAAATTGCAAAAAGTTTTTATTTTATTTTATTTTATTTTATTTTTATGATAATTAAGCATAACTTATTTTATTTCAGCTAACATTTTATTTTATTTCAAATAACAAAAATAGTTTTTTACGCCCATGGATATGAATGCCAGTTTTATCTAGTGTCATTCATATACCATTATAGTTTTTGTTAATATTTTGATTTTGTTTTTATATTTTCTGTTTTCATTAAAATTTTAAGTTTTAATTAATCGAGTTTTAATTTAATTTACTTTTAATCTATTTTAAAGTTTGTATATTTTAGGTTTTTTTGTATTTGTTTTAGTTTATTATTTTTAGTTATTTAATACTTTAAACTAAACCAAAATGAAAAAAAACAAAAATGTTTTAGTATCATTGACATACTATCGTAATTTTATTAATATTTTGAAGTTTTATATTTTAATTTTAGTTTTAAGTTTTTGTATTTTTTCTTATTAATTTTATTTCAGTTTTACTTATTTTAGTCCATCAATTTAAAGTAAATGAATTTGAAGAATGTTGCCATGGCAAGTAGCAGAAATAAAATAAGTTTGTTTTTTAATATTTTATTTTATTTCAAGTAATGGAATTTTTTTTTTAGTGATGTCAAACAATTAATCGCAAAAGTTGTTGTTTACATAATATATGTATGTGTACTGTGTATATTTATTATGTGTATATATATATATATATATATATATATATATATATACAAACACATGCATGTATATATTTAAGAAAGATTGTATGTTTATATAATATAAAATATAATAATATAAATGTGTATATATACATAAATATATACTGTATGTGTGTGTATTTATATATACACATAATAAATGAACACAGTACACACTCATATATTATGTAAACAAAACCTTTGTTTTGGATGCGATTAATTGCGATTAATCATTTGACAGCACTAGTATTTTTATGGTTTTATTTTTATTTTAGCACTGGCTGGTAAATCTCATGTCTGTTTCTCTTCCAGACGCTCGACAGGCTTCCTCTGACCAATCCCGAACACTTCGGCACTCCTGTCATCGGCAAAAAAGGAAACCGTGGAGGCCGACGCTCCAATCCCATGTGAGTGCCTTTACTCAAAGTTATGTAATATTTTGCAATTTTGTTTTGACATTTGAATCACAAAAAGCACAGTGCTGCTGGAAGTTATTGACACGTTAGTCTGATAAAGAAACATGCATGAGTGAGGAAACAAAGTGCGGTTATTAAGAGTTTTTAAGTGCAATAAGCTACGGCTAAGTATGAAGTATCTTGCGTGATTACATTATGTGGTAAATGTGGTACCCTAATTATGAAAATAACAGCAAATTGTCTACAAAACTCTAGAAATTAGTACTTCAACTTAAACATTCATTTCAAATGTTTATGCTTTTTTCATGCAATATTTCTATTTTATTTCAACTCTTTTAATTACCGTAAATGATTTTGAATAGTTTAGTAGTGCATTATAGTTGTAAAATTCCACTTCTATAAGTCCATTCAGGGCACAATTGACACGTTGTGAGTCTCACTGATAAAACACTGATCACCTGAAGGATGAAGCGTCTGTGTGTCTCAGTCCTGATGCTCCAGGGACGCGGCGGGTTCGTCTGGGAATACCGATTACACAGTGTTTGCTGTTGTAAATTACGCCTCTTCTTTTAGCAGTCGCACAAATAGGACAAACGCTGCCCTGGAATTCTACATCCCCAGACACAAATCAGAGAAAAGCCAATGCTTTTCCTCCAGCGCTTCGTCTCGAACAGGACACGTCCCACCGGCACAATGACAGATATGACTGTTGTGTGCTCATCATTACTCCTCAGTCACACGTCAACTTTAACAAGGAATCAGAATCGATCAGAATGTTTGGGGTGTCATTGATTAGTCGGCTAGTGTATTAGTTCTGCACATCAAATAGTCGTGGATCCTTAACAAGTGTTTTTGCCTATTTCTCAGTAAAAATATGAAGCTGAATTGAATTGACACCAGTGTTATTTTAGCATTATCTATACACTATTATAGTATTTATTAACATTTTGAATTAACTTTTATTTTAATTTTAGTTTTAGTTTAATAATTGTATGTGCTTTTGTCACTTTATTTTTTATATGCATTTCCATATAGTTGTCTTTTTTCAGTTTAAGTAATTTTAGCATTTAGCATTTTATATATATATATGTATATATGTGTGTGTGTGTGTGTGTGTGTGTGTATGTATGTGTGTATATATATATATATATATATATATATATATATATATATATATAAAAGTATTTTTAAATGACACATTTATTTGTGTATTTTCATATTAATTTTAGTTAAAGTTGTACTCATTTTGTTATTTGCCTTTATTTCTTTTTATAAAATATAGCTTTCATTTATTTATTTTAGTTTCAGTAATTGTAGTAGGCCAACTTCAACTTATTTAAAATGTTGAAGCTTTTTATGCAGTATTTATATTTTTTCAACAATTATCGTAAATAGTTTTAATTTTAAAAGTATTTTTAGAATCTAATAGTTGTAAATTTTTTTAACAACACTACTTGAAGCAAAATTGCCAAATGTATGATTACATAAACTTTCTTTCCTACTTAATTATTCAATATAGTGTTCTTTTCCCATTATTTTAGTATTTTTATAGTATTTATTAAGTATTTGAATTGCTTTTATTCATTTTAATTTTAGTTTTAGTCATTTTATGTGCTTTTGTCTTTCTTTTATTTTTATTTTTTTATATTTCCATATAGCTTTTTTTATTTTAGTTTTATTTTTTTATTTAAATTTTAGTACTTAAACATATTAATTTCAAATGTTCATTTAAATTTTTCATGCAATATTTATATTTTATTGTATTTAAACTTTTTTTTTTTAATTACCATAAATGATTTTAAATGGTTTCATTTTTTATAATGGTTTAAATGTTGTTGTTTTTAATTGTTTCATAATGGTTTTCTAATATAATAATAGTTGTAATTTTTTTTGTTTTTACGCAATTGCTGGAAGCAATCTCTAATATAAGCAAAATCTAATAGTTGCATAAAGTTAATTTTTCCTACTTAATAATTAGCAATTTTCTATTTTTTTGGTAATAAAAAAAAAATACAATTTTAAGAAAAACTCCGACAGATTTCCACACAAGTGTTCAGAAGCAGTAGTTCTTGGTTTTGTTTGGTTGTTTGAGTGAGCAGGAGTCCCTGCGGTTTATCAGGTCATGTTCATTCGTGATGCAGGCTGTTGATTGGCTCATTTAACGCTAACAAGATTGGCTCTCCTCAGCGGTGAGCTGGAGTGTCGGTTGTTAATTGAGAGCGGCCGTCGAGTCACGCTCCATATCCAGTATTGGCAAGTGAGAAGCTCATCAGCTCACAGAGCCTAATTACTTATTATCTTCATCAGAACACGCGAGCAAAAGAAGAGCAGCGTCTTCTATTGTGCCGCTGGGATACAGGTGGTGCTTATCTTTCTGTGAGTGGATCGGTTGAATCATGTTTGGCTTTATCTGAGTCTATAACTAAACGATTAGCATGTTCTCTTCCGTTAGCAGTTCTTCACTGTCTAAACGCCAGATTAAGATGCACTCGTGTGTTCTCAGTCTGAATTGAATTTGATGAACGAGAGAAACTCTGGTCGACTTGAATGACGATGAAATTTGTTCTTGGCTATTTCCATGATTTATTTTTATTGTTTGTTTATAGTCATGGCATCCTTACTAGGACTCAATAGTAGAAACAGAATAGTTGATTGGTTAAAATAATTCACTTTTTAAAAATGCTTAGAACTTTTAATTACAGTTAATATTGTTTCAATATTAATTTTAAATTGCCTTAAAATTAATGATATGCCGAGTCAGTTTTAAAAATTATTGTACTACTGAAAGTTAAAAAATAAAGTTGTGCTTAATTGTCATGCAAATAATATTATAATAGATCTTAATTTTTAATTTATCTAAAAACATGTAATTTCCTGCATGAAAAATATAGTGTCTTATTTATTTCTTTTTATTTTGGTCAAATGTGATTTGAACATGATTCATGAGTCATATTTAACCCTTTTTAATCACATAAATGCAAAATGAGGTTTTATTATTGCTGCTTTTTAAAGAACACGTTCTGCTTTGTTGATCAGCAGCGACATTTCACTCTGAATTTTAAATATGTTCTTGTGTTATCTGGGATATTAATGTAACTCAAGCACCTTTCAATCTGTTGTGTATTACGCATTAACACTTAATCTTGCTCCGCAGTCAAGAAGAGGTGTCATCTTCATCATCTAGTGAGGAAGAGGAGGGCGATCAGCAACAAAACGAAGAGCTTTATGGCAAAGTGGTGTGTGTGGACGGAGTCGTCACTAGTGACAAAAAGAAAACCACGTGGTATCCTGCGCTGGTGAGTCACGACTGCTGGACACAGCACAAAAATCAAGCCTTTGTGCGAAGTACAACTCTATATTATGGTTTGTTTAAAAAGCATATTTACATCAATTTGAAGAATAAAAATGAATTGCTAAAATCACTAAAACCGAAAAAAAAAATAATAATAATAATTAAAGCTATGTGGAAATAAATTTAAAAAAAAATACCCAAACTGAAAAAAAAGGGTTTATGCAGTATAAATATTTTTGTATATTGTAATATTTGTATTTAACCACTTGCGGCTTATTTTTGTGTATAAATATATGATTCATTTAAATTTATTTCAAGATACATTTTGCTTAAATATTATATAGAAGTTGCATATAATTAAAAATGATATTGACTAATATAATTATTAGGGATGCACCGATACCACTTTTTCCAGGCGAGTACTGATACTTTATTTTTTGGTACTTACCGATACCTGTATTTTCATTGCATTTGTAATTTAAAAAAAATAAAAAATATTGGGTACAGAAACCAAAAGAATATGTGTAATGTTAACTGACTAAGTTCATTTAGCAAATAGATATTTCCTTCAGTTATTTTCACACTTAATTATGCCCATATTTTACAAGTTTTTGTTACTTTCACTGTTTATTTTTTTGCTCTATGGTACATCATCTTTAATTTAATAGCATTAGAGCTGCTCAGTACTGTAATCACAAGACCTTTTGCTGTAATAATGCTGGGAAGCACTCTTGTAACTGTAATGAATAATGTTTTTTTTTAAATCTGAAACGTGCTGTGACTTATATTCCAAAGTGCCTCGTATAATGCAGAACACTCATGAATCAAACAAACAAGTGCAACGCGCGCACGCATTTATATTGGTGCAGAATGAGAGAGCCTAGCGCATTTCACACAGCCTGCTAGTTTCACTTTTGCCATATAGTCGTGTAAGCTTGAGGTTTAAAATAAATGTTGTTTATAGTGAATGTCCCTATAATTTTAGTTTTTTTTATTATTTATGATTTAGTTTTAATCCAAATGATGCTTGTGCTAAAGCGAACGGCAATAAAGATCATACAACAGAAGTGCTCTCTCTCTCTCTCTCTCTCATTACCGTTAAATAACTTGTGCATTGGTTTTCTCACTTGTTTTGACACATCCGACCGAACTACAATGTTTCCAGTGATGTCTGTGAGAAAGTGATATTCGCTCTCGACATCTCACACTCAATCCACTCAGCGTGCTTTGCTTATCAGCTCGCACGCATCAGCTATACAGGCATGAATATTGAATGTTTAACATATTAATTGCATACATATACCTTGTAGACATCCTTAATCTCTAATAACTCTGTTCTGTTGTCGGCGTTTCTTTGTCTGAACACAGTACTGATCACACGCTGTGTGGTATCAGGGCATTTTACCGAGTACGAGTACAAGAGCGCAGTTATAATTCCTAATAATTATTATAATTGTAGTAATATATAAATTGTAATTTATGTAAAATTATATTAAAATAAATAAATTATGTGTGTAATAAAAAGTATATTTCAATTTCTTTATATACTTTTTACGTTGAATTCAAATGGTGCTGTATTTGAAACTTTCACTTTTACAAAGCCTTATTTTGTGCATAAATATATAATTCAGTTTTTTTATTTGCATGCAGTATTGAATTTTATTTCATATTTTATAAAATAAATATATATATTACAAGTAGTAGTAGTAGTGTTTTCAATGTTTGTTTAAGATAAATTATATTTTTAACAAGGCCATCCGTATAGTCCCACCCAAAACTCACGTCATTAATTGAGGCAGAAGCTGAAGGAAGGAAGAAACACGTCGGGCTGCTCAAACAAACAGACCAGTGTTTTAAAAGCGTCATGGTATTTCCCTTTTCAGGACGGCAAACTATCAATGACTGACTTACAGTGACTCATTAACCTGACACACCAAAAACCGTTATAATATCCAGAAAACGACATGCTTCACCCTTAAACCTCATGATCAGGAGAGAGTCCTGAAGCTGCATGCTAACAGACTCTCTCTGACTCTGTCCCTCGTTCACATGCAGAGTCACGGCAAACCAGACGCTGTCTCTTTAAATACTGCTGCTAGCTCTGTGAGTTGTTGTTGTTGTTGGCGTAGTGTTTTGCGTCGCTCTCTGACTCCTCCTCACGGCTCTCAGCAGAATCACAGCATTCAGAAAGAAAACAAAGCAAATGAACAGCCGTGACATGTGCTCCTGGGGTTTGGTGACGCCCATCCTGCTGCTCATTTGAGGTCAAAGGTGGCTTCTAATTAAATAAAAGGCAAAGACGTGGGTGTAGCAGTCGTTTCAAAATGCTCATGTCATTTAGGCTTTGTTAGAATGTGGATCTTGTCCTTATTAATGGATGCTCAAGGTGCACCAAGTTTTTTTAATTTAATTTTTTCACAATATTGCCATGGGTTCCTGCAGTCAAGAAAGATCTGGAAACACCAGGGCCTGAAAACGTTATGAAAATCAATAAACTCTTTAAAAAATCTTGAAATTTATATAGAAATAATGTATAGCTCTCATAATATTCATATTAAGCTCAAATTCAGTATTTATGAAATTATACTACTGGTCATAATTTTATTTTTATTTTTCCAAGGCAACATTTATTTGGTCAAAAGACAGTAAATATTGTAAAATTGTAAAATATTATTACAACTTAAAATAACTGTTTTCTATTTGCATATATTTTAAATGTAATTTATTCCTGTGATGCAGTGCTGAATTTTCATTGCTTGCTTCTGAAGGATCATGCGTCACTGGAGACAATTCAGCTTTGCATCACAGGAATAAATTACATTTTAAAGTATATTCACATAAATTGTTTTTTTGAATTTTAATAATATTTCACAATATTTAATTTTTTTAATCAAATCCTTATCACTTAATTGGTACAAACAACTGAAAAGGTGACATATAATAATTAATGAAATATTTTGAAGTTAAAAATAGACCCGCTTGGGTCTAGCATTCATTTCTTCAAGCGTAAAACCTTTTTTTTTTTTTTTTTTACAAATTGAGACAAATGACTTGGTGATTAAAACGACATCAAATAATGTTTTCTGTGCTGAAGTCTCATTGACGTGCTCATCTATCCTCTGTTTCTCTCTTCATTTTCTAAAGGTCATCTCTCCAGACTGTCATGAAGATGTGACATTGAAGAAAGACAACGTTTTTGTTCGCTCCTTCAAAGATGGAAAATTGTGAGTAACTTTCAAATGAAGTTATTTCAGTCCGTGCTTCTACTTTTAGCGCTCGAGCTGCAGAAAAGTCAAGCTATGAAAGCGGCACGTGCGCTTTTATTTCACAGCATTGTGTCTGTTTATAGCTGTGATTTTACTAAACATCCATTAAATGTGGCAGAAAGCAGAATGCTAAAAAAACGAGGAAAGATGCCACCGCTGGGCAGCCGCTGATATTTCTGCAGGGACAGTCGGAGAATATTGTAGTTAAACGCCCGTCTCAGATTAACCTTCTGAAACCAATTTATACTGCCGTTGCCGCTGCCGAAGGTATTCAAGCATTATGATGAGAAATGTCTGCTTATGGAGATATTTTTTAAACCTGTGAGAACTGCCATTATACAGACAGGAGCTTCTGATGACTCCATAACTAGACGTATCATTTATAATGTTGTGCTTCTATGGATTGACAACAGACTCTAAATTGCCAGGATGCTGGTAATCGGTTGCTAAGGTGCAGTGATTGGGTTTGCTAGGGTGGTTACTAGGTGGTTGCTTAGTCCCTAATATGTCATTTATGATGTCATTTTACAATTGTGGTGCATTAACAAACACAGATCTCAAGCTTCATGTATGAAAATGTCATAAACAAACACACACACACACACACACACACACACACACATACACATGCATATAGATATAGATATAGATATATATGTATGTGTATATGTATATGTATGTATGTGTGTGTGTGTGTGTGTGTGTGCGTCTGTATATATGTATATGTGATCCTGGACCACAAAACCAGTCTTCAAAAAAAAAAAAAAAAAACATAATCTTTCCATTGATGTATGGTTTGTTAGGATCGGACAATATTTGGCTGAGATACAACTATTTGAAAATCTGGAATCTGAGGGTGCAAAAAAATCAAAATATTGACAAAATTGCCTTTTTAAAGTTGTCCAAATGAAGTTCTTAGCAATGCATATTACTAATCAAAAATTAACTTTTGATATATTTACAGTAGTAAATTTACAAAATATCTTCATGGAACATGATCTTTACTTAATATCCTAATGATTTTTGGCATAAAAGAAAAATCAATAATTTTGACCCATACAATATATTGTTGGCTATTGCTACAAATATACCCCAGCGACTGAAGACTGCTTTTAAAGCGAATAAACATGACTGAACATCTCATGCCTCGTGTAATTTCTCAATCAGTGTTTCAACTGCGGAAAGACATCAACAAAACAGCGTGGAAATAAAATGTCAGCAAGTCATCAGTGTCCACAGTTCGTTAGTTCACTAGAGAAATTAAGTCAAGAGGAGCATTTTGCGAAATATTACACCATAAACTCATTATATTTTACTAAACCTGTTAGTCTTAATTATTTAATATGTTTAAATCAATCTGTTCTGAAACATGCTATGACAGCCAGTGTGTAATTGAATATATTTTAACAAATAGCCTAGAAATTGTATTATTTATAAGTTAATTTAAAAACTGCATTATGTGCAATTTACATGTTTGCATACAATTTCTTTTTAAGTTGAGTGTTGATCATCTATTTAAAAATAAATAGTAATTAAATATATATATATATATATATATATATATATATATATATATATATATATATATATATATATATATATATATATATATATAAATATAGTATATGCACTACTGTTCAAAAGTTTGGGGTTGGTGAGATTTATTTTTGCTTTTGAAATCTGTTTTGCTCACCAAGGCTGTTTTTAATTGATTACAAATGCAGTAAAATCAGTAATTGCACTTTAAAATAACTGTTTTCTAAGTGAATATATTTTAAAATGTTTTTTTTTCCTGTGATCAAAGCTTAACTTTCAGCATCATTACTCCAGTCTTCAGTGTCACATGATCCTTCAGAAATCATTCTAATATGCTGATTTCTGATTATTATCAATGGAAACCGTGATGCATTTCATTTTTCAGCATTCTTTGAATAGAAAGTTCAAAAGGGCGGCATTTTATTTGAAATAGAAATCTTTTGTAACATTATAAATGTCTTTACTGTCACTTTAGATCAATTTAATGCATCCTTGCTGAATAAAAGTATTGTTTTCTATAAAGCACTTCTGAACTGCAGAGTAACGTAAAGAGGTTGGCTGCGTTTACTAAACTGTGGAACTCTGACTCTTGCTGCTGATCTGAATGGCGATGCTTCCCGTTTTAAGTGTCAGTTGATGGCCTTTTATTTTTAACCAGAAGTAAACGATTTATCACTGATATTTTGAGAATGAATCCAGCATCATTCCCGAAACTTTGCAGCACTTATGTGTCCGAAAAATGAAAGTTTCATTCAAATTCTGAATGGATTATAGCCTTGAAAACACACAAAGCGCGCTCCCCTCATTATCAAGAATCAGTCGTCAAAGTTCCGTTTTAATCAAGCTCTCTAAACTACACAATAAATCTCTTATTTACATCGCGTCTGCACTTACTTAGTCATGAGATGATTCACGAGCGTGCAAAACTCCGGCTCTTTCAGCGGTGAGTGAATTCTGAAAGCTAACGTTTCTGATTGGCCATTGCGTTGAAGAAATCAACAGATATGTCTTTGATTGGCTACACGGCTCAACGCTAGAGGTCTGCACTGGCTTTAAACTGAAGCCCAAACCTGGCCCGTACCAGAGATCGTCTGACCCGACCCGACCCGAGCGGCACAGTTAAATGTAGAGATGAACCCTTAATCTTTTTTTTTTTTCCCACGACAAATAGCCAATTGAAAAAAACAAACAACGATTGCATGCAACGGTCAGTAAGCAAATACACGTAAAGAAAGAGATTCATCAAGGCTCGGCCACTTCACAAGGCAAAAGAAGAAACGCTTACCAGTTATGAAAGTTTATGAACATCAGGTGCAGCAGTCACATAAATTCTGCTAAGTTTTGAATGGTTGCATACGACAAGACGATAATTGTTCCACTGTGCAAATTATGGTCATTTTCGTCAGTTAAAGGGATAGTTCACCCAAAAATGAAAATGTGATGTTTATCTGCTTACCCCCGGGGCATCCAAGATGTAGGTGACTTTGTTTCTTCAGTAGAACACAAACGGAGATTTTTAACTCAAACCGTTGCAGTCTGTCAGTCATATAATGCCAGTCAATGGGAACAGAGTAGCTCATCCACATCTTCCGGCGCGTGACGCGTCAACGGCTCTGGAACATAGATGTGTATATATACATGGGTATATACATAGATCCTTACGCATAGAAACTGTCGCTAATGAGGCATCTATGTGTGTATATATCTATGTGCCAGAGCAGGTTGACACGTCACGTGCCAGATGTTGTGACAGTCGGACATTGTGGTGTATCAGAGGTAAAAAATGATAAATACTGTTCAGTTTCTCGCACAAACTGATCATTTTGTGTCTTAGGACATCAATGTATCGTCACGAGCAGCAAGGTTTAACTGCCCCCCTTACTTGCTTGTGAGTGTCACAGGTTACCTGTAGCGCTGGGTTTCTGCACATCTTCACTGCTCCCTCTAGTGTCCGCCTCGGCATTGTAATGACATCACTGGCCCATGTAGATTTATAAATATTCATGAACAAAGACATGTCTGCTAGCTAATAATGACCTCTTAATTCCCTCAATAAAGCAGCTGCTGAAGGTGTGTGGACACTTCAGGACGTACACTAAAAACACCAAAACAGCAGCTGATTCAGAGTTTGAGCACGCATGCAGTAATAAATAACATCTTGATATTTAATCTATGATTTTTAGGTGTCCAAATACTTTTAAAGGGATGATGGATAGACCTGGTTTATGGTCTTATTTGGTTGCTAGGGTGTGATACTTACTGATTGGTTGCTTTTCCGAATAAAAAGAGCCACATTTCATATCTGGTGCTGAGAAATGGCCTGTTTCTTAATTACATAACTGCTGTTTTCCCAGGATAAAGGATGTCTGGAATAAATTCTTAAAGTAGTACATTTGTGTTTTTGCAAGAAATTAAATACAATAAAAGTTTGAATCGATACTCGGTGACAAGTGTAATGGTTTTTACAGTCAGAATGCAGCAGTGTGTTGAATTATGATCAGTAACTGACTCAAAGATGATGTTATTTATTATGCGTTCTCTCATATGTGATGAATCACTGCTAACAGTGTTGTATTTTATCTTATAGTTACACAGTTTTACGGAAAGACATTCGAGAGCTGGATGAAGAGAAAGCTCCTAAAGCGGACGCAGGACTCAAACCAGGTGAGAACAATATTCACTGAACGTGCGGATAAATATATAAAAAATAAATAAATGTAGAAAAATATTTTATTTCAGTTTTTTGTAGTTTAATTGAAGTACTAAATAAACTAAAACTAAAACCTACAATTTGTGTGTGTGTATATATACACTGGAATGTAATAATAAAGTGTGACTTATGCACCAATGCAACTTCAAATACTTTGTTTTGCTTTAATCAAAGTTTGTAATATTATATTTCACCTTGTAGCTGCTTAGTTTGGTTCATGGCTCTTTAACACAGACTGTTTTTTATTAAATCCCTGTGGGGAGAAAGAATGTGAAAAATATGTCCTAAACCAAGGCCCCTGGAAAAAATGGTCGGCTAGAAAGTTGAAAGTGGAAAAAAATGACTGACCAAACAAGGGATTTCCGGTCACATGCAGTTCATTGTAATCTCATTCTCGCTGTTTGTGTGTTTCACAGCGTTAGATGCAGCGTGGGATTTCCAGCGTAACGGCACTGTGCCCAACACGTGGAGGACGGAGGTGAAGGATGAAAGCTCCAGCAGTGAGGAAGATGAGGAGGAAGAGGAGGAGGAGCAAGAGGAAGAGGCCAGCAGCGAGGAGGAAGAGGTGACAGCAGCATTTATAATCATAAAGCATGTGCTGGGGAGAAAAATGGCACTTTGTTTGGTTTGACATCACTGAAATATTCAATCTATGGAAGCTTGTTTTCGCCACCTGATAAAAAGTAAATAAGGTCATTGCAACTCTTTATCTCATTTCTGACCTTTTTTCCTCACTTTTGTCAGATGTAACATAATGTAAACTCAAAATTGCAAGATAGAAACTAAGAATTGTAATTGTGAGGTGTAAACTTGCAATTTCTGGAGTTAATTCGGAGTTTTAAAAAAAAGTATGAATTGTGAGATATAACCTCGGAATTGTGAGTAAAATGTAAATTGTGAAAACTCTGAAAAAAATATTATCTTATATTTTGTGGCCAAACTAAAAACAGTTGTGAGATGTAAGATTGTAAAATTGCAAGGTAAAATTGAAAAAAAAAAATTACAATCTGTGGCAGGAAAAAAACTGAATTTCAAGATATAAACTCATAATTTTGATTATAAAAAATAGAATTGCAAGATGCAAACCTGAAATTGCAGAAACAAGTCAAAATTGTGAGATATAAAATCAGTAATTTTGAGAGAAAAAGTAGCAATTAGCTAAACACCAGAATGAATTCTGAGAATTGTGAGACGTAAACTGAAAATAGCGAGGAAAAGTCAGAATTTTGAAATAAGTAAAAACTACCTTTTTTATTTTGCATTTTGTGGCAGAAACAAAATAAATAAATGAAACTCGGAATGAAGTCTGAGGAAAAACAAGTCAGAATTGCAAGATATAAACTGGAAATTACTTTTGAATTTGCGATATGTAAACTCACAATTCTGAGGGAAAAATCTGAATTGTTAGATAAGATCTGTGGTGTGAATGAGGGAATCTGCTGAAGCGCAGCACTAATGTTTCTGCTCATGTGCGCTGATATAGTGGTGCTTTCACTCTTACAGCACGAGCTCCTGTCATCAGCTGTTTGTTTACCCTGATTTATTGACCACGGAATATCACCTTTAGAGTTTAAGTGGCGTATTTAGTGATAGATGAACAGCTTGTGCGTGTGATGACAGGTTTCGCCGTTACTCAGACTTGTGTTAAACTGTGTCAGAGCCGCGGCTGACGTGTGTGTGCAGTCATGGTTACATAAACTAGATTACAGAGGAAAAACACATCACAGCCAGACAGTTTTCATAACAGTGTTTTAATAAGCTATTTTTTCCAACAAGTAGCAACCAAACATTACATGGCTAATGTTTTACGTCCTATGTAATGTGCAGCTTTACGAATTATGCAAAAATCAGCTGCTTGTTCTCTCGTGCAGATGAATCACTGGAGGTCTGATTCATTTAAGCAATAATCGGTTCATTTAATTGATTCTTTTCAAAACACTTTTCAGAGAAACTGAATCATTTGAGCCCTCGCTCACCATTGTATGTTTGCGTTGAGCATTATTTATCCCTGTTTTCAGCCCAGTTATTTTGATTGGGGTGTTTTAGTTTAGTTTAGTTTAGTTTAGTTTGTTATTTTTTGTTGTTGTTGTTGTCATTTTCTGTTATATATTGCTGTTTGGGGTCAGTAAGTTTTTTTTTTTTTTTTTAAGAATTAAATTTTGTTAGCTAAGAATGCATTAAATTGATTAAAGTCAGTAAAACATTTTAGAATGTTACAAAAGATTGTATCACAAAACTATGAAGCAGCACAACTGTTTTCAACACTGATAATAATCAGAAATGTAATCTGAGTAATGATGCTGAAAATTCAGCTTTGATCACAGAAATAAAATACATTTTACAATATATTCACATAGAAAACAGCTATTTTAAATTGTAAAAATGTCACAATTTTTACTCTATTTTTGATCAAATAAATGCAGCCTTGGTGAATAGAAGAGACTTCTTTCAAAACCATTCAATCTTTCTTACCATGAACGTTTGAACGGAAGTGTATATTTGTAAAGATATTGTCCTCTTAAATAGCTTCAGTGTTTTGGTTAGTAGCTTGTAGTGTAGCTAACTAGTTTTTTTTAAAGGCACCTTTGAATGACACCCAACTCTCTGTGTTTGTGTTTCCTGTATGCAGGAGGAAGTAGAGCCGTTCCCAGAAGAGAAGGACAACTTCCTGCAGCAGCTTTACAAATTTATGGAGGATAGAGGTGAGCAGTGTTATTTCAGTATTATTTTTTGATACTCTTGTAGTATTTATTAATATCTTACTTTTATTTTCTGTTTTCACGTTTGTTTTAGTCATGTGCTTGTCATTTTTTTTATCATAAAGCTTTAATTTTTATTTCAGTTGTAATAATTTTAGTGCTTCAACTTTTTTTTTTCAGTTAGTTTCAAGTATTTTATTTTCTTTCAATCAGCAAAAGTGATTTTTAACAATTGCAAACTCTAGCGGTGAAAGGAGTGCTTGATGATATGCATATCTTGAATGCAACACAAGTCACTTTGTATAAAGCATCTGCCGAATGCATTAATGTTGAAGAGCTTTCTGTACTGTTCTGCTCAGGAACTCCTATCAATAAGCGACCGGTGCTGGGCTACAGGAATCTGAATCTTTTCAAACTCTACAGGCTGGTGCATAAGCTCGGAGGATTTGACAACGTGAGTTTTATTTTATTTGACACAGTCTGCTGCTCCGTCTGCGATAGCTTTGACTCGTGTTCCTCCCTGTGTTTCAGATCGAGAGCGGATCTGTCTGGAAGCAGGTGTATCAGGATCTGGGCATCCCCGTGCTCAACTCCGCAGCCGGTTACAACGTCAAATGTGCCTACAGAAAGTACGTACATCCCTCATAAGCCCCTGATAACAGTGACAGCAAACCGTGAGCTGCTCATTGTAAAAAGTTTGAGAAGAACAAGCAGTGAATGCACCTGTTCTGTCTCTTAGCGCAGAACCGTTGCAAAACGTGGCACACATCTTCTATCTAGGGTTATTATTGTTGTTTACTACAACTATTAAAACAGTTTTGTTAATTGAACTAAAGCTTAAATAAAATAAACTTCAGTTTAGTTATTTTCCAAAGCAACATTTATCATTTTTGTTTAGTTTAAGAAGCATTAATTGCTAACTGGACATTAAAAAAAGAAAGCTAATAAAAATTATGAAAAAAAAAAAAAAACATAATAAAAATATAAATATTAGATGAAAACTTAAGTTCGGTTATTTGTCAAAGCAAAGCAAGTCTTATTTGTTTTGTTTTCAACTTTGAAGCACTAATATAGTATATAATATTAGATATTCAGTTATTTGCCAAGGCAACATATATGATTTTCATTTAGATTAAGCTGAAGCACTAATTACAAACTGGACATAATAAAAACTAAAACTGATTATAATAAAAATTATACAAATAAAATGCAAAATATAAAAATATTAAAAAATAAAATGTAAAAATGAATGAAACCTAAATAATAGCATTAAAAAAAAAACACTAATAATAAAATGATAAAAGTGCAAAAGTCAGTTACTAATTGTAACAAATTAAAATTAAAACTGAAACTATAAAAGTATAAAAACCATTTCAAAACATTAATAAAAACTGCAATAGTATATAAATAATACTAAAATAACGCAGCCTCCCTCAAAGCCTATAGCGCCACCAGCATTTCAAAGTTTCATGCTCATATTTTTATTTATTATTATTTTTTTTTACTAAATTGCTCACTTTGGATCAGATCATCTGAAGACCTTTCTGGTCAATTTATTATTGATATACCTGTCAGCAATTAGGTGGTTAAAGGTGCAGTGATGATAAGTTGACCATAGTTTTACCATCTGATACCGTGGAGCAGCATCATGTGACGTGGTAATCTGTGTTGTTGAACCTCCTGCAGGTATCTGTATGGCTTTGAGGACTACTGCACCTCCACAGGAATCAACTTCCGCATGGATCTGCCGTATAAGACGGCTGAGAAAACGAGCTCGAAGAGCGAGGTGAACACGGAGGAAACGGCCAGCGGTGGAAACGCTGTCTCTTTAAGCACACCCAGCGCAGGAGAAGAACAGAAAGCCCTCAAAGAAGCAGAGACCTCCAGCACGCAGCATGTGGTTAAGGTACTGAAGCTTCGTCTCAGGGTGTGTCTGATACGGCAAACTAAACACACCATTTACGCTGCGTCTGTGCTGCATGCATTGAATACAGCTATTATCTACTACATCTTCAGTTATACTTCACATATTTTCAGATCATTTTCAAACAGCTGTATCATTTTTATCATTTATTTTATAAATATGTGATTTAACATAAGACCACATTTGATTAATATATATATATATATATATATATATATATATATATATATATATATATATATATTAGGATGCACTGAATATTCGCCTCCGAAAATGGCCCAAAAGTGCATTTTCGGTTTTCGGGCCGAAAGACTTTTATCACTGAAACAATACGGCCGAAATGTTGTGATGACGCAAATAGAAACCGCGAACTGCACGTGCTTGTCTGAAGCAACACGTCTGCGGTGTGCACGTATTTCAGTATATCTGAGAAAGACCCACGGACAGTGATTTGCAAAACATGTAATGCCGAAATTTCAAGATGGGGTGCATCTGCAAAGACTTTCTCCACGTCGGGTTTAATTTATCACCTGAAATCCAAACATTCCGATCGCTACGCTGAATATGAGAGGAACGCGGCACAGAAAAGAAAAACGCCTCCAAGCATGCCCACTCCGTCTGTGGCGGACGTTTTTGAAAAGGCAAGGAAGTTTCCCAGTGATGGTGTCAAGGCAAAGGGCATTACACAAAAGTTAACATATGGGCTATGGCAGTCTTTGTTTTGATACACTATTATGTTGAAGGCCTACAGAGAAAATATTGTTGTATCTTTAAGCAGTTGCACTTGTTCTGAATGCACTTTCTTGTAGTAGTCCTACAGAGAAAAATTTAAAATGCACTTGACCTAAATGCACTTTGTTTTTATGAGAGAACATTTAATTTTACAACCTTTCAGCAGGCCAGTAGGCCTGTACATTATTATTTAATGTAGGCCTACACATGAGTGGGGTCAAGTTAAACATTTTAGTTTGAATTTTATTTTATACTGTGCATTGTTGCAATGTGCTAAATAAATATTTGCATAATTTGTAATTGATTTATTCTTTGAAACTTTAATATTAATTTATGCAATTGCAATGCCTTGATTTTAGTAAAGTTAGTACACAGTCAAAGCCATAAATGCAATGGTACTAATAATTGGCATAATTTCTTTCGGTGTTACGGGTTTCGGCCTTGGCTTCCTATTTTTCGGTTTCGCCAAGAATTTTAATTTCAGTGCATCCCATATATATATATATATATATGTAAATTATATATATATATATATATATATATATATATATATATATATATATATATATATATATATATATATATATATATATATATATATATATATATATATATATATATATATATATATATATAATTTTACAAATATATACATATTCAATTTATATTCCGTTTATACAAAAATATATGAATGGAGAATAATTTCTATTGAAATGTATTTATTTATGAAGCTGGATCAAAATGTGAATTTATTCACACACACACACACACACACACACACATATATACACATTTATTTATTTATTTATTTACATTTATATTTTGTTTATTTATTTATTTACATTTATATTTTATTATTTTTCTAAAAATCGGATACCTGTCACTAATTTAAAATGACGCCACCAACTATACATTGTTTTTTTTTGTTTTTTTACTTTTTGTATTTAATTTCATGTACTGGTGTATATATATTGTGTGTGTGTATATGCATGCATACATACATACATATAATTTTTTTTTCTAGTGTATTGACTATGTAGCTTGACAAAATGTATTTAGTGTTCATTTAATGTAATCAGTAGCTGTTTTTTATTAATGTGATCAGTAACAGTATTTCTGTTTTTTATGTATGTTCATTTGATAATTTATAGTGTGACAGCTTTATCATGTAACTAAGTTTCACAAAAAAGTTTCACAGTTAAAGTTACAAAGCTGCTGTAAGCAGTATACACCACATACTGTGCAGTAAGCAGTACACTACTATTGTATTTGAAGCACAGCCAGTATCTTCAGCTGTTTATTTAGTCTCTCAGCAGGATTGTCTGACCTCATGTATATTTATAAGTCATGCTTTTTTCCCGACACAAGCTGCTGAAACAAAAAAAAAAAAAAAAAAAGCATTTACAAATGTGGCTAAGGCAGAGTTTAATTAGGGTCAGATAATAATAATTGCAAGAACATATGGTTGAGAATGACGTGTCATTTCATCTCAGGAGGAGAACGCAGAATCCACAGCGCCGTGTGAAGATAAAGCGGACATCAGCAGCGTAAATGAGGAGGACGATAACCACGCCGATGAAGAGGAGAACGATACGAAAGAGGAGGACAAAGAGTGCCCCCCGACAGCGCAGAGTCCCGTCACTGAGAGCGTGAAGGAGGAACCGTGTGAGGAACCCGACAACAAAGATCTGTCAGGGTAGGTGCAGCCTAAACCCTCCTCACTTCCTGTCTGAGCTTCAGTGCTTCCTGTCTGAGCGTCAGTGCATGTGGATCTCTGAAGGAGATCATCATGGGAGAGAGAGAGAAACGGAGACAAAAATGAGATCGGTGCAAGAGAGGTGAAGATGGAGAGATTTTCAACCCAGGCTCATTCGAAATACGTGCCTCTGAATACATTCCTGCTGCGCCGTTATTACATGCCTTACTGGATTCAAATGTGAATTTATTTTTATATGTTATATTTTATTAAAAAAAAAAAAAAAAAAAAAAATCTGATACCTCTCACTAATTTAAATAGCAGGCAGCATTACTGGAAGTATTTGCATGTAATTACAAAAAAATGATGACGCCACTAACTATAATTTACTTATTTTTTTTAGTATCACTAAAGTTAATGCTGCATCGTGTTGGAAATATCCCCTACATCAAACCCCATAGTGTTAACACATGCATAAGTGATATAAAAATGCATTTGTTGATGCAGCCGTGCTATTTTAACTTCCTTATGCGGATTTGAGCTGTTTTGTTGTTCAAATGCATCAGTTTTCAAATCGCGCAGGATATTAAAATTGTTTTGAATTCACAACATAATATTCCTCAAGTGATTATGCGGAAAATTAGGCTTTATTAATCTAATCTGTGGACCTGTATTTCCAATGAGCCCATGTTGGAGATTTTGGTAGTGCAGAAAAAACAGATGAGAGGAACAAGAGGGACGAAGACTTGAGTCAGCTGTATTTCTATAACGCTTTTATACAGTGCAGATCGTTTCGAAGTGGCTTCTCTGAAATAAACAGAATCAGTGATGCAAACTACTTCAAATATGAGACAAATTCAGATTCTGCTGTAAAGAAGCAATATTCAGCCCAATTCCGTTCAATAACAATAAGTTCATCAATTATGAAACAAGTTCAATTTAGATATAAGCAGCTCTACAGAAGACAAAACTAAGGAAGATTGAGTGAGAGCTGCTCTTAGACTTTGTTCAGGCAGTATTTTTGCTATGTGTGACTCAAAGTTGTTGTTAGGGATGGAATGATTACATCGATCGATCGATCACGAAAGCACTTAAAAATTGTGTGACCTCAGCTTTTGTGAAAATATTTCACTGATTTTATTCGTGGATGTTCTCTGGCGTGAGCAGCACGGATGAGACGGTCTTTATGAAACTGCATGTTGGCTGAAGCATTTGCTCTTTTTAGCTTGCTTTCTCTCTCTACCCCTTTTTTTTTCTACGGCAGGTTGTTTCACCTTGAAAATGTATCAACTGAAAAAAACTCAGTTCTTATTTTCCGTTGCGCTGGACAATTTATTTTTCATCTGTCTGTTTGAAATTGTTATTTAAATGATCTGTATCATGTGACTCAATTCCTGTGAGTTTTCTTTGTTTATAGAATATAACATATTACAGCCAGCTTGTGATGAAATAAAGACAGTAATTAAATTTCATCAGATTGAATTTCTTTACAATAAGATTCAAAACCTGGTAGACAAGGCTTTTACAAGTTTCATAAAGAAGTGTCTTCTGCTCAACAAGGCTGCGTTCATGTGATCAAAAATACAGTAAAAATTGTGAAATATTATTACAATTAAAAAAACTGTTTTGTGATTTAATTTTTTTAAATAGTAATTTATTTCTGTGATCAAAGCTGAATTTTCAGCATCATTACTCCAGTCTTCAGTGTCACATGATCCTTCAGAAATCATTCTAATATGCTGATTTGCTGCTCAAAGATTTCTTATTAAAATATTAATCATTTCTGATTATTATCAATGTTGAAAACAGTTGTGCTACCAAATATTTTTTTTGTGGAAACCATGATACATTTTATTTTTCAGGATTCTTTGATGAATAGAAAGTTCAAAAGAACAGAATTTATTTGAAATAGAAAGCTTTTGTAACATTATAAATGCCTTTACTGTCACTTTTGATCAATTTAATGCACCCTTGATGAATAAAAGTATTAATTTAATCCCAAAGTCAGTAGAACCGGAGGTTGAATCTGAATTATTCCGGCACTGTTTTTGTGTTCACTGTTTTCTAGTCAAATCTGGGATTTGGGTGTTTTAGGTTTTGTTTTTCACTATTCAGGTGTGACTTTGAAGCGATGGACTGACTAGATGAGCTCTGCTGCCCTTCACTGTTTAAAGTGTTTCCTGACGCTTTCTGCTCTCTCATATCATGCCTTTAGTGTTCTGCTGTGATGTTGTGAGATGTTCTGTGGATGAAAACAGACCCTGATGCTGAGATCATGTGGAGATTTGTGTCTGGTTAGGGTTGGGAATCGAGAAACTGTTCTATTCTCCAAAAAAAGAAGGAAAAAAAAAACCACTCTTAAAAATAAAGGTTCCAAAGGAGTTAGAAGAACCAATTCTGGTTCCCCAAAGAACCTTCCAGTGAATTCTTAAAAGAACATTTTAATAATCTTTGAACACTTTCAGAGTTCTTCATGGAACCATCGATGCCAATAAAGAACTTTTATTTTTAAGAGTGTAATGGAATTATATAAGACTATTGTTCTATTATTGTCTCATAAATGGTTCTTCATCTTATAAGCTATAGAATTGATTTGGTTTAATGGCTTACTCACTTTACTCACTTGCAGGTGTTTAGTCACGTTGAACTCTGAACTAACTCAACAGAACTAACAGAATCATGAAATCGTTAAAGGAATAGTTCACCCAAAAATACAAATTTGCTGAAAATGTCCTCACCCTCAGGCCATCCAAGATGAAGATGAGTTTGTTTCTTCATCAGGTTTGGAGAAATGTAGCATTTCATCATTTGTTCAGTAATGCATGCTCTGCAGTGAATGGGTGCCGTCAGAATGAGAGTCCAAACAGCTGATAAAAACATCACAATAATCCACACCACTCCAGTCCATCAGTTAACATCTGGAGAAGACAAAAGATCTCCTCCAGATCTCCTGTTGTCTCTCACATCAAAATCCAGCCACATATTTGTTTAAAGCTGTTTTGGACTGTAAACGGTGCTTGATCTGTGCAGATTTCTCTCCTGATTCAGAGCAGACCACTTTTACACTGGAGGAAGCATTATTATGAATTATGGACTCCTAGTTTAGTTTAAAAACGCATTAATGATGGAGTTGTTTCTCACAAACACACAGCTTTTGTCTTCTCCAGATGTTAACTGATGGACTGGAGTGGTGTGGATTATTGTGATGTGTTTATCAGCTGTTTGGACTCTCATTCTGACGGCACCCATTCACTGCAGAGCATCCATTGCTGAGACACTGATGCAGTGTCTACATTTCTACAAATCTGATGAAGAAACAAACTCATCCTAATCATGGATGGCCTGAGGATGAGGACATTTTCAGCACATTTTCATTTTTGAGTGAAGAAACCAGAACCAAAATGGAATCACAGCCATTAAATTTCTAACGATTCCCTCCTCTACTGCTGGTCTTTAGTTCATCATTTAAATCTGATTGCATTGACTCGACTTGAATGCCTTTTGAGATTAAACTTGCCTAACTAATCCAGTCTTCTTGAGTTAGCTGGTCTTCGTAGATGCTTTTCGCCACCGTCTCAAAGATCATCCTGCAGTGGTGGTTTTCCAATGATGCTTCCCCCCTCCATTTTCTGTATTGTTTTGCTCAGAGTGAACCAAATAACTATGGAACCAGGGTCCTGCCTAGTCCCAGCTCAGTTGTTGCATCACTAGTTGAGTTGTCTGCTGCAAACTAACCAGGGTTGTCTCTCGATAGAGCTATCCACACTATGTAGTCCTTACACACGGCGGAGCGGTAGGGTTCAGTGTGCTAACTGTCTAACGTGGCTTCTTCTCTGCTCTCTAACGTGTTTGTGATTTGCCCCTTGCTGAGCTTCTCTGTGCCTCTCGCAGCACTCTGACCCTTTCCCTGTCACACGCACACATTCTGAACTCAAGTTCAAAGTCACATTTGAAATATCTTTAAGGTTAGAAACCTCATTTACTTACCCTCATGTTGGTCCAAAGCCATATGACTGACTTTCTTCTGTGGGACACTAAAGGAGACGTTTAGCAGAATGTTCATGCTGCTTGTTCATATAGTGACTGCAGGCTGTCAAGCTCCAAAAAACACCATAAAGGTCATTTTAAGGTCTTTGTGGTTATTGAGGACTTTTGTACAATGTTTGGCTGGTTAGCATGAATAGTTAGTCCCTACTACAGTAGCAGATGCTGTAACTACACCAAAATGCATCTTTCTCCATTTACGGCCAGTTAAAAGTGGCTGTGCACTTTTTGCAAGCAGCATATTAATTGATCATATTTCATGGTATTATTGTAGATGTTTCACCAGTCTCCAGTTATTTTTTTTTTATATTATGTATATTTGCAACAATAAATCAATACATAAGTAGGTAATAGTGAAACATCTATATATTTTGTATATTAAAAATAAATGTTAGAAGTGTCACTAGTGTAAAATTATTTATTAATTGTAACAATTTTTTTTTATTTGTGACCCTGGAGCACAAAACCAGTCTTAAGTCGCTGGGGTATATTTGTAGCAATAGCCAAAAATACAGTGTATGGGTCAAAATTATAGATTTTACTTTTATGCCAAAAATCATTAGGATATTAAGTAAAGATCATGTTCCATGAAGATATTTTGTAAATTTACTACTGTAAATATATCAAAAGTAAATTTTTGATTAGTAATATGCATTGCTAAGAACTTCATTTGGACAACTTTAAAGGTGATTTTCTCAATATTTTGATTTTTTTGCACCCTCAGATTCCAGATTTTCAAATAGTTGTATCTCAGCCAAATATTGTCCGATCCTAACAAACCATACATCAATGGAAAGCTAAATTGACACTTAAGACTGGTTTTGTGGTCCAGGGTCACATTTGATTAATATATTTAAAAAAAAAATGTATAATACATTAATTAACTGGATATGAAGATACTATATGTACTATAAGATGTTTAACTAGTATACAATTATTTACTTAAAGTAGTTAATAATAGTAATAATTTTTATTTTTTATATATATTTTTATTTTTATAAATAATAATATTTTATTAATTTAATATACAGTGGTGGGAAAAAATTATTATAACACTAGTATTTTCAGCAGCTAAAAAATGGTTTTAATCAGTTATTTCTATCTTTTGCTGTAGTGTGTCAGTAGGAAATATCAGTTTACATTTCCAAACATTCACTTTGCCATTAATTGTAATAATCCAGTGAGATTTGAGAGATCATCATCAGTCTGTCTGGAGTGACATGAAGAAACAGAACAAACTGAGACAGACTCAATCCAGAAGAACTGTGGCAACGTCTCTGCTTTGAGAAACCTACCTGCAAAGCTACAGTGCTGTTAACAGTTTTAGGCACATGTGTAAACATGCTGTCAAAAATAATGTCATAAATAGATTTTCTTTATCAGTTAACTTCTATTAACTAAATTAAATCAACATTTGGTCCGAGCATCCTTTGTGTTTAAAGCAGCTTTTGCCCTCGGTGCACTTGAGCAGTTTCTCAGGAGCTTTGCTTGAAGGTTTCTTGAAACATCTTGGAGACGTTGCCACAGTTCTTGTGGATTTAGTCTGTCTCAGTTTGTTCTGTTTCTTCATGTTATTCCAGACAGACTGGATGATGATGATCAGATCAGATCTCAAACATCTCACTGGATTATTACAATTAATGACAAAGTGAATGTTTGGAAATGTAAACTGATATTTCCTACTGACATACTACAGCAAAAGATAGAAATAACTGACTCAAAACCATTTTTTAGCTGCTGAAAATACTAGTGTTATAATCATTTTGGCCACCACTGCATTAATATTCATATTGATATTAATTATATTAATAATTAATAATATTTAATTGTCAATAACAATATTTTAATATTTTATAATATATTCTTTATAATGCTTTTTATATATAATAAATTAATACAAATATATTTCAGTAATTTCCAAGTATTTATTTATTTTGTTTCCTTTTGTATCATATTCTTTATATATATATTAATTTGTCACAGGATGCTTACAGTTCAGATTTAAAAAAAAAAAAAAGTCCATTACCTATGAGCAAAGATGGTGTTTGGTTATTTCCTGCAGCCCTTATTCTGACTTTAGTTTTGGGCATTTAAAGTGTGGAAAGTAAATAACAAATTAGTATACAAAATACAAATGGCTTCAGAATATATGGATGTAGTGCACAGATTGTATGGAGCAGTTTTATTTATTTCAGTACTTTTTGGAGCTTGACAGCTACTGGTCAACATGTGCTTTCATTATACGGGAAAGAACAGCTTGGAAAACTTCTGGCATGGTCCACATAATAAATACAGCATGAGGGTGAGTAAGTGATGACAGAAGATTCATTTTTGGGTGAAATATTCCTTTTAAACAGGCAGTAGTTCTCAATATATTCCAGGTTGAGGTTCAGACAGTCGGCTGATGACCCCATAATGTCTTCCTCCGATAATCTCATCCTATCAGGAGGATTGCTAGACTTATCCGACAGGGAAAGATGAGGATAATTAGATTTCAGAAGCACTAGGCTGAGACAGCGAGCTCACTTTGGGGAGGGTTTTTTGGGGAGGGCTGTCGGGGGGAAGTCTAGGGCCAGGAAACAGGAAGTACTGAATTGTCTTTCTTGCAGGGATGTCAGCAGTCAGGAGTGGGAGGAAGGGGAGGAGTTTGAGTGTTATCCTCCTGGGATGAAGGTGCAGGTGAGGTATGGGCGAGGCCGCAATCAGAAGACGTACGAAGCCACTGTGAAAGAGTCAGACCTGGAGGGGGGAGAGGTGCTCTACCTGGTGCACTACTGTGGCTGGAACGTCAGGTAAGGCAGGACCCTGGGAACTCACGCCTAATCTGTTTGCATTTACGAAAAACCTGGTAGCCCCAATCAGATTATGGTACTGGAGTCAGAAAGTCTGCAGGGATTGAGAGTTTTTGTTGGCCAAACCCAGAATCGAGCTTTTTAGCTCTTCCGTTTGCATTGCAATGAAGTCAGTGGGTTTTTGAATGGGTTTTTGGTTAAATGTCTGAAATGAGGTCAGTGGTGAACAAAAGCAAGATATTTTCATGTTTTTGTAAGCCAAAACCTAAGAAAGTGTACTTTATTAGCACTGCCAATAGCATCGTCTTGAAGTCAGTAGTTGTTGTTGTTTTTTTAATGGGTTTTGGTTAAATTCCTGAAATAAGGTTTGTCGTGAACATGATCTCAAGGTTTTTCACATTGTTTTTGTAAGCCAGAAGCCAGAAACGAGGAATTTTAGCACTTCTGGATCCATCGTCCTGAAGTCAATGGGTTTTTGGCAAAATCTCTGTAATAAGGCCAGTGGTGAACACAAGCTCAAGATATTTTCATGTTTTTGTAGGCCACAACCTAAGAAAGTGTACTTTAGCACTGCCAATACCATCATCTTGAAGTCAGTTGTTTTTTTTTAATGGGTTTTTGGTTAAATTCCTGAAATAAGGTTTGTCGTGAACATGATCTCAAGGTATTTTCACATTGTTTTTGTAAGCTACAAGCCAGAAACAAAGAATCCATTGTCCTGAAGTCCATGGGTTTTTGGCAAAATGTCTGTAATAAGGCCAGTGGTGAACACAAGCTCAAGATATTTTCATGTTTTTGTTGGCCACAACCTAAAAAAAGTGTATTTTAGCACTGCCAATACCATCATCTTGAAGTCAGTTGTGGGTTTTTTTTCTTGGTTAAATTTGTTTTTGGTTAAATTCCTGATATAAGGTTTGTCGTGAACATGATCTCAAGGTATTTTCACATTGTTTTTGTTGGCCAAAGCCCAAAAACGAAACATTTTTCACTTCCATTTCCATCATCCCTGTGTCATTGGGTTTTCGGTTCATTTAAGCATTTCCGGTTCCATTGACTCAAAATCAATGGGTTTTTGGTTAAATGTCTGAAATAAGGCCACTGGTGAACAGTTTCACTCCCTATTCGACGACACAAACTGGATCAGTAATGCCATCTTGTGAGGTTTTTAGTTTTTTAGAAGATTTTACAGTTTCTAACAAGTGGTTAAACAGCAGTACAGAAGTTGTCGGGGACATTAAACGTCATCAAATGAACAGGTTTGTGTTTATCTTGAAAACTATTCTAACTCCAACTTTCATTGAAAATGGTTTTAAATGAAGAGAGTTGTCGAAACTCAATGGTGGTGGTGTTGACGTCATGTGACTATGGTGTTCGTTTATAGCCTACGTTTAGCTTTTTACTTCTGCTGATTGTGTTGAGGCTTCAAAATTTGTTCATCAGCAAAATGCGTAAGAATCAAACTCTTGTTGGTATTTTCTGCAATAATCCAAGAGCCAATGGAGAAATCCTATTGGGTTTTTGTCGGTGGAACCAGGTTGATGCTAACTTATGGGTCGGCCTACAAAAATACATCATTGCTGCTGCGCTGCATAGCTGCTTGATGGACCACAGCTTTTTTGGTTTTGACATGTGGAAATGTGTTTAAATAATACTTTATGCCCATCCAAAAGTAATAAATACTGATTGTTTCACAGATCTAAGTCCAAAAACAAAGCAGAATTTGCACTTCTGCTCATCGATATTTAGTGTTCCTTTCAGAGATTTGATGCACTAACCTGGAAAACTTTTTTGCAGTTCTTCTTAAGCATTTATAATATCAGACTGGTACTTTGTGAACTCGACTTGGTTTCCATCCTTGCCAGATTGAGGAGGTGCTTTCTAGTTTCATGTGTCGTCTTGTGGAAAATGTTGAGCTTAGTGATAGACTGATACAGCCTTTTATCATCATCTTTGAAGCGGGTGAAGAATGTTTCTGGGTGGTTTATAGAAACAAGTCAGGTGTGCATTTGATGCTTGACACGTTAAAGACTTTTTGACTTCTTTTCTGCATCTGAGAGGATGATCAGAGACATTAAAGTACTGAGGATTGCATTGAGGTGGATCACGTGAACTCGGGGTTCGATCCGTTAGCATTCCCATTCATCTCAAGGGCAGTTCTTCAGTTGCCACATGAAACTGAAGTACACAATCTTCTTCATTTCAGTTCTGAGTGTGTTTTTTCCTTCCAACTCTCATTGAAAAGGAATGATTATGGTTGCTTTGCCATTGCAAAATGCTGTCAGTATGAACAAGCCTTAAAACTAGGACATGTCTTCATGACATACTCAAGTTTTTCTTCTCAGACTTGGATTTGAGTGTGTGTTGTGTGGACATTTCTGATGCTTAAGCTCATTTCTGACAAAAATAGCAGAGCAGGATCTTCTGAAGACCTTGTTGCAGCTTTGGTGCTTTACACTAGTCATGTTGGCTCTTTCGCAGCGTTTTGTTTATGGTGCATTTGTTCTTTTGATTGTGACTTTATATCTTGCAGTTGTGACTTGTGCAATGTAATATCTCATTATTTGTACATTGCATCTCGCAATTGCAACAAAACAGAAAGTTTTGTGAGTTTTGGAGCCGTATTTAGTAAATGTTGACCAATCTGTCTCTCTTAACAGGTATGACGAGTGGGTCAAAGCCGATAAGATTGTCAGACCAGCCAATAAGAACGTCCCTAAAATAAAGCACCGCAAAAAAATAAAGGTACAGTCTGATTTCCTTTTTTTTTTTTTTTTTTTCCCTCAGCATACTTAAAGGTTTGTGGTCTGTAAGACTTTATAAATATTTTTTTTAAATGACTCTTATCCTCATCAAGGCTGCATTTATTTAATTAATAATACAGTAAAATTTCGGAAATATTTTTACAATTTAAAAATGACTGTTTTCTGTTATAATATATTTTAAAATGTAATTTATTTCTGTGATGCGCAGCTGAATTTTCAGCATCATTACTGCAGTCTTCAGTGTCACATGATCTTCAGAAATCATTCTAATATGCTGATTTGCTGCTCAAGAAACATTTCTGATTATTATCAATGTTGAAAACAGTTTTGCTGCTGAATATTTTATATTTTTGTGGAAACCATGATACATTTTTTATCATGAACAGAAAGTTCAAGGAACAGCATATATTTGTGGTTTGATCAATTTAGTGCATCCATGCTGAATAGAAGTATTAATTCCGTTAAAAAAAAATCTTGCTGACACTGTAGTGTATTCTTTATGCATATTCATATTTAGAGAGGTTGCATTATTAATTTGCTGTTTTTATTTAATCACAGAATAAAGCCGAACGAGAAAGAGACCGAATAGAGAGACTGACAGACAGAGAGGATCTTCCTTCATCCAAAAATCGCATCAACCGATTGTCCAAACCGAACTCCGGCAGTGATGCTTTCTCCACGATGGAGGAGTATGGTGATAAAGGAAGCCAGCAGACGCCCGTCAAGCCCATTGAGATCACATCCATTCTCAACGGCCTCCCAGGTACCTTTATATTCACACTGTTTAATTACAAGTCTTACTTGAAGGTGAAGTGCAATTTTTCAATGCTAAAATACTTCCTTGTGTTCAGAGTCACTATATAACAGTCATTAGTAATTTGACTTCCTAAAGAGTGTCACTGTGATGCTTTCAAAACAGTCTTTTTCAGCAGATTAACTTTTGAATCAACCAATCACATGAGTATAGGACTACCTGTATATGCATTGCCAGCATTTGGGAAACCTCTTTGGAAAAGTTCTTGTTCTTGTCATTGTCTCTGTTCATGTTTTGTTCCACTAGTGGCTTAGAAATGGCACACTTCACCTTTAAGCTTACTTGTTCCCTACAGGTTCCCTTTTCATGGAAATCTTGGTCATATTAGGCAATTTTCATATTAGGCAAAATTTAAAAAGTGTCACATTTATTTATTTATTTTTGTTTATTTACACTACCATTCAATTACGTTCCATTCAATCATTTTTAAAAAGAAATGAATACTTTAAATAAGCAAGGATGCTTTAAATTAAGACTGACAGTAAAGACATGACATGTAAGATTCTTTTTCTTTTCTTTCTTTTTTTTAAGGAAAATTAATACTGTTTTTTTCTACAAGGATGCATAATTGATCAAGTGAATGTAAAGACATTTATAATGTTGCAAAAGATTCTGATTTCAAAAGAACTTGCTATTTATCAAAGAGTCCAGGAAATAAATATCATGATTTCCACAAAAATGAATCAGCACAACTGTTTTCAACACTGATAATAATAATAAATGATAATAATAAATAATAAATGTTTTTTTGAGCAGCAAATCAGCATATTAGAATGATTTCTGAAGGATCATGGAGTAATGAAGACTGGAGTAAATTCAGCTTTGATCACAAAAATAAATTACATTTTAACATATATTGTCATAGAAAACAGCTATTTTAAATTGGAAAAATAGTTCACAATATTTTTGTTTTACTGTATTTTTGATCAAATAAATGCATCCTTGGTGAGCAGAAGAGACTTCTTTTAAAAAGTTTAAAAAAAAAAAATATATATTTCAAAATATTAACAAAAACATAGTATATCAATGATACTAAAATAAAATTGCATAAATCCATTGACGAAAAGGTGTGGGAAACCCGTTTCAGTTGTCTAATTTAGCACTGCAGCAGAGCTAATGTTTTAGTGCCATCCCTCTGTTTCGCACAGGCTCTGAAAGCTCCTCAGACGACAGTGAGCGAGAAGACGACGGTGACGCTGATCACGACGAAGAGGATCATCCAGGAGCTCGAGCGAGCCTTCGGAAAGCAGGTCTTCCAGAGCGCCCGCGTACACCACAGCACTGGGACAGCGGAAGCCCGTCTGAAGCCTTCAAAGCTCCCGCGGTCGCGGACGAGGAGCCGAGCGTCCAGGACGGCCCAGAAACGGGCAAGAGAAAGGGCCAATTTGAGGTGGAGCTCGAAGGTTCTGGCGGCAGAAGAAAAAAGGCAGAAGGTCAAGGCGAACGCGCTTTGAAAAGCCCAGCGAAAGGCAAAACTAGAAGCAGCAGAGGAGGCGATTGGCTGCCAAGTAGTTCACCCAAAAAGTTAGAAGAACGAGGCCCGGTGGAGGATAGAGGCGCTCAATCGTGTAGCAGCTCTGAGGACGAAGCAGATCCTCCAACAGAACCACAAACCAAGGAAGAACCAAGAGGAAATCCCAAAACCAAGGGCTCCCCTTCAAAGAAATACAACGGAGTGAAGGAGAAGAATAAAAGAGGGCGTTCGGGATTCTGGGAGATCCCGGAGAAAAGAGCCAAAATATCCACAGGGATTGAAGAAAGGTCACCTGGCTGTCGTACCAAAGGCCAGAAGGACGTGTGGTCCAGTATCCAAGTTCAATGGCCCAAGAAGACCCTAAAGGAGCTGTTTTCAGACTCGGATACCGAGGCGGCTAACTCGCCTCCGCCCGCCGTAACGGCTCCGGATGAGCCCTGCGTCGAACCCGCCCGGGACGAGGAGATCGCCGAGGACAAGCTGCAGGAGCATCCGAGCAGCGGCACCAATTCGGTCCTCAACACGCCTCCGACTACGCCGGAGTCGCCTGCTGTGGGCGAAGGACCCGCTGAGGTCCGAGCACCGTCGTCGCCCGCCGTGCCACCCGCCAGTCCTCCAGCTGTCTCTTCACCGACAGGAGCTCTGATGGAGGAGCAGGCGGGGGGGCGCAGCGAGTCCGACAGCAGCACAGTGGAGGTGGAGAGCTTGGGTGGAGAAATCCAGGAGATTCCTCAAGAGGAGGGGGCAGGTTCCCCTTCCAAGGCCTTCGATGGAAACCTGTCCTGCAACAGTAACAGCAACTGTAGCCTCACGCTAAGCAACTGCAGCCAGCAGGAGAGCGAGCAGAAGAATAAAGGTACGTACTGTCGCCTACATCATATGTGACCCTGCAGCACAAAAGCAGTCATAAGTAGCACAGGTATATTTGTAGCAATAGCCAAAAATATATTGTATGGGTCAAAAATATAGATTTTCCTTTTATGCTAGAAATCATTAGGATATTATGTTCAAATCATGAAGATATTTCATAAATTTACAAAAATTCACAACTTTAAAGGTTATTTCCGCAATATTTCGATTTTTTTGCACCCTCAGATTCCAGATTTTCAAATAGTTGTATCTCGGCCAAATATTGTCCGATCCTAACAAACCACACATCAATGGAAAGCATATTTATTCAGCTGTCAGATGATGTATAAGTCTCAATTTCACAAAATTGACCGTTATGACTGGTTTTGTGGTCCAGTGTGTGTATCTGATGCTTCCAAACCTGTTTTGTTTTGGTCCAATTCTAAGGTAACGTTGCATGTGTCCTTTTTATATATATATATATATATATATATATATATATATATATATATATTGCAGCATAAGTGTGAAGGTACTGCATGGGATTTGATATACACTACCATTCAAATTTAGTTATTCTTTTTTTATAAAGTTATGCTTTTATTTATCAAGGATGCATTAAATAGTTTAAAAGTGACAGTAAAGACATTTATAATGTTACAAAAGATTTATATTTCAAATAAATGCTGTTCTTTTGAACTTTCAATTCATCAAAGAATCCTGAAAAATAAAATGTATCAGTTTCCACAAAAATATAGTGCAGCACAACTGTTTTCAACATTGATAATAATCAGAAATGTTTCTTGAGCAGCAAATCAGCATATTAGAATGATTTCTGAAGGATCATGTGACACTGAAGACTGGAGTAATGATGCTGAAAATACAGATTTGATCACAGGAATAAATTACATTTTACAATGTATTTGCATAAACCCCCAGATATTTTCAATTGTAATAATAATTCACAATATTACTGTTTTTACTGTATTTTTGATCCAATAAATGCAGCCTTGGTGAGCAGAAGAGACTTTCAAAATCAAACATCTTATAGACCCACATTTTTTAATGGTAGCATATATATATGCAGATTTAAATATTTGTTTCTGTTAAATTATTATTTTTAACATTTTCTTTTTTTTTCTTTTTTTTTTTTACAGAATTATAAAGAATTTCTTTCCGATTACTTAAATTCTTAAATTATTTAAAATGATTTAAAGGGGTGGTTGATCAGCTTTTTTCGAAGGCTTGATTGTGTTTATGAGGTGCAGAGTAACGTGTTCATGCTTCGTTTAAAACACATAATTTTACCTTTATTCTGCACCGCTGTTTCTGTTCTTGTCAAAACAGTCTGTTGAGTTCCTGGTTCTGTGAAGACCGTCCCTCAGAAATAGTCCAGAGACTTCACGCCCCTCACCATCACGGGTAGTTGCATGTTCCCAGGGGGCAGGGTTTATGTAAACATCAATAGTGATGACACAAACCCAGTAAGAAACTTGTTGCAGTCCCTACGAGCCTTTTTTGTAAAAGAAAATATCTCACTTTGCATTGAACTTTAAGGGTTGTTTATGCTCAAACAGCAACATTACACACCAACAAAAGGTAAAATTTTTTTAATCATAATCAACCACCCCTTCAAAAAGATATTACAAAATGTGGCTGATACTTCATAAATTCTGACCTGCCATGCAGAAAATATCTTGATTATCTACAGTGATGCTTTGTGACGTTTAACTTTTTAAAAACTGAGTGTTGAAATCTTGCAGTTTTTCTAAGAACCTTAGCATGCATCAACCCCAGACACTCGTAACAAAAAAGAATTTTGATATTGCGGCAAAGATATTAGTTAATTAATTGGCCATGCAGTGGCCATTTTTACGAGCTGACCTATAGCTGCTGAATGCATTGTCCAAGCTTAATGAAACTCGATGCACACAGACAACAGGACATTCTGAGGATGCACACCAAGTTTTGAAAAATTCTGCATATAGGGGACGCTACAACGACGAAAAAACGAGCTATAATTCCACAGCCGTATGATCCATAATGTTGAAAATTGGTGTGCCTCTTATCCCAACTTATCCTCTATTATGACTTGGCTACATTTAAAAGCCAATCAAAATTCAGCAGTTACTAACATAGAATCTGAATGGCCTGCCATTACAAAAATGTATATATTTGTACATCGTGTTAAAACAAATGTGTGTACCAAATCTTTCAAAAAGTCGGTCACAAGGTGGCGCTGTAACAAGCAACCTTACATTTTAGCTAATAACTCAACCGTGCCAAGTCTGGTGTTTTTAAATGTAAAACCTGCTTGTTTCACTGATTGTGTTGTGAATATTCTTTGAACCTTGACTAGTTAAAATCTAAAAAATTACTCCTCATCATTCCAAGAAATGCATTTTCTCACCGAGCTCTCATCTGTCTCACAGCCGCATCCAGTCAGAAGCGACACAAGGAGTCTCAAGGCGGCGGAGCATCAAAGAAACACAAGCGCAGTCATAAAAACCTGAGCTTACATCCCAAGAAGAGCCGCAAACCAGGTAACAGAACACCGACATCTGCTTGAAGAGCTTTTTCATAGATGTCAGTGGAGCGTTGATAAGCTTCAGCACAATTGCTCGAGAGCTTTATTTCTACAAAAAGCAGCTCCTGTGTAATTCAGTCCTTCTCTAGTCCTTCCAGATTGCCAGTCTTTTGTTCCTGCAGAGATGAGCGTGTTCAAGTGTCTCTGCACATCCATTTCTTTAGTGTTTTGAGTGTGTATTGCAGCAGTGTAGCGTCATTCTGTAAATCACCTGTGATGAAAAGCTGTAGGAGTTCACTGACTTCAGTAACTCACTTTAAGTGATTGCTTTTGTCTCCAAATGAAGTTATGGTTTGCTCACGCTGTGCTGCCAGTAAAAACAGATACCTAAGGTTTGGTTTTCTTACACTGAAGTCCTCTCAAACCACTTTTAGTTGACCCAGATATAAGCTGTGTGGAGTATGAGTCTAGTTCTCTTTGCATTCACAATGTACCTAACTCTCAGCACACTTTCACACCGAGTTTTGGTTAGATTATTGTAGTGTAATATTAATATTAAGGCTGCATTATTTGGAAACATGCACCAATAATCTTCCCATACCTGTAATAAGAAGTGCTTATCAACGAAAGGGAAGGTTTAAGGACTGGGTTTTTTTTTATGTTTGATGATTTAATGTTTGAAAATGAAGCTGAAAACAAAGGTTGTAAATGAATTTCAGTTGTAATGTTTTTTTTTTTTTTTTTTTTTTTTTTGCAGTGAAATACTACTATAATAATATTTCCTAATTTATTTAGTCACTTTTATATTTTTATGTGGTAGTAGTAGTGGTAATATTTTATTATTATTATTATTATTTAGCCTACAAACAAGTGCAGCAAACCTGAAAATGTTTTCTTTTCCCAAATCGTGCAGCCCTAATTGATGTGTTTTTTTTAATACAATAATAATATAATCTGCAGTTTTTCCACTTTCACTGCATTGATAGAAAGTGTGGGTCCTGAAAACTGAAGGAAGTCCATTGAGTTTGACCTAAAATATTTACTTTAAGTACCAGCTGTGGTTTTAATTTATTATTTCAATAATTTAACAACAAATACAATAGAACAACATTTAAAATATTTGATCTATTTTTGTTTTATTTATCACTTCTTTTATTTATAAATATTAATAAATTATTAGAATTGCATTGTAGTAAAATTATAGGAAATTATTTAATTAAATTATAAAATGTAAAAATAATAAATAGTTTAATTATTTATTATTAGCTTTAATTAATAATACCTATTAGCACAAACCCCAGTTTGGGAAGCCCTGCATAAGTGCTTTGTTTTCACACGTACTGAAGACTTATTTAAATCAAACTCAAGCATAGTTTGTTTTTGTTTTTTATTCCGTATAATACAATTTTATGTGATTATAAAGGCAAATATAACTTGCCTCTTTTAGACTCCGTTCATTTACTAACTGCTTGTTTTCTTTAACTTTAGCTTCTCCATTCTTTTTCTATTCTATCTGTCTTCTTTTTATTTATTATATAATTAAAAAAAAAAAAAAACTAACCTTGCTATGTGTCCTGCTTAGGCTAAATGAAACTTGTTATAGCACTTGTATATCATTGCTCTTTTGTTGATTTTGATTGCTTCCATTGTCCTCATTTGTAAGTCGCTTTGGATAAATGTGACACTGGAGCACAAAAGCAGTCACGAGTAGCACGGGTATATTTGAAGCAATAGCCAACAATATTACATTGTATGGGTCAAAATGATCAATTTTTCTTTTATGATAAAAATCATTAGGATATTAAGTAAAGATCATGTTCCATGAAGATATTTAGTAAATTTCCTACTGTAAATATATCAAAAGTTAATTTTTGATTAGTAATGTGCATTGCTAAGAACTTCATTTGGACAAATTTAAAGGCGATTTTCTCAATATTTTGATTTTCCAGATTTTCAAATAGTTGTATCTCAGCCAAATATTGTCCTATCCTAACAAACCATACATCAATGGAAAGCTTATTTCAGATGGTGTTTCCAATAAAAAAAGACCCTTATGACTGGTTTTGTGGTCCAGGGTCACATATGAGCTTTCATGTTTGTGACGATCAGTGTTTGTGTCTCCTCTCCTCTCCTCCGGGTGGTGCTGCAGCCCACAGCAGTGACAGTGAGGACCAGTGTATGAGCGAGAGCACTGCCAAATCCCCCTCATCCAAGAGCAGCAGCGAGCTGAAGACAGCCATCCCTCCCAAGTGCTCCGGCCGGACGCCCCCCTCAGGCCACAAGTACCACAAACACGGCGAGCCGGAGCACTCCCACGGCCGGAGCAAGTGGAGCTTCCAGATGTGTAAGTGCCTCAGACGGCCACAGATTCTCAATAAGAAGAAATGAACGTTTGATTCTGATTGCTTTTCACTCCTGTCTCTCCAGCGGACCTGGAGAAGATGAGCAGTCTAGAGCGGATAGCTTTCCTTCAGGAAAAACTGCAGGACATCAGGAATCACTACCTCCTGCTCAAATCTGAGGTGGCCTCCATCGACAGGAGACGCAAGCGCATGAAGAAGAAGGAGAGAGAGAGTGAGTGCTTTATTAATCACCTTTCAGTTTGTGTTGAGCAGTATTATTTTAGTGTTGCTTGTACACTATTATAGTATTTATTACGGTTTTGAATGAGGTTTTATTTGTATATTTTCAGTTTTCATTTTAATTTTGGTACAAGTTTATTTTATGTCATTCTTTTGTCTTTTATATTTACTTTTTCTGTTTAGCCTTAATTTATCTGTATTTCACTGTCAGCTTTAGCAATTTTAGTACTTAAACTTATTTCAGTTAGTTTCCAAGACACCATTTCTAATTGTTTTAAATTTTTTGTTTTACTTTTGTCATTTTAGTTTTTATGTTTCAATTTAATTTTAATATATTTTATTCCCCTGATAACTTAGCTGCCAAGGCAACCTTTCTAACTTTTGGAAACGTTATTGTGAGCTTTTGTCATTTTAAATATTTTGAGGTTTTTTATATATTTCTGTTTAGCTTTTCAAATTTTTGTGTTTTTGTCATTTTTATTAATTAAAAAAAAAAAATGTTTGTGTATTTCTTTAATTTATTTTTATTCCAATTTTAGTCATTTTACTACCTCAACTTTAACTTAAGTTAGTTGCCAAGACAACATTTCAAATTTTTCTTTAAGTTTTATTAATGTTGTAATGTGCTTTTGTCGTTTTTATTAGTTTTTGTTCCTTTTTATTTTTCGGTTTAATTCCATTTATTTTAATTTCAGTTTTATTCATTGTAGTATTTAAACTTCTTTCAGTTAGTCGCCAAGGATGCTGAAAACAATTTTTAGTAGTTTTAATTACCATGACACTAAGACGTGAAAGGTAATGCAATCCATTTTTAATTAATTGTAAATAAATTAAATTAGAAAAAAAATCTAGTGGTTATATTATTGGATTTGATGTGAACTTTAAATGTATGTTTTTGTTCAGACAAATTATATGTAACATACATAATCATTTATTTGACTGAATTTTTTTTTTTTTTTTTTTGCCAAAACTGGTATTATTTTACCTGTGAAGATGTTGAAATCGTCGTTTAAATTGTGCTCATTTTACAGTTTAGGATGTTACCATAGACACTGGTGTCATTTCAAAACATCATTGCTTCCTAAACACAGGGCTCCAGACTGCGATTTGCGACCAAAAATATTAATTTTTGAGGGAAGTTTTTCACTGGTGGCTATATATTTACATGTTATGACTTAAAAATTTGCATGCAATGCCTTTTTTCCTGATTGTTTTGCGATCACATCTTTTATGTTCACGTATTAAACTGAGACGATGTGCATCAAAGTTTTAGTGGGAAAAAAATCGCGAGATGGCTTTAGCGCCTCAGTTCAAGCAGCAAGTGAACCCACCATCTTTCTCTTTGCTACTATAGTACACAGTGAACATGAATTAACATCAAAAGGTAGGCTATTTATAAGAGAGCCTACAGTACAACTTACTGAAATGTCTCATGTAATCGCTCATTATGTATCAAACGGCAGAAAACGTGTAAAGCTTGTAAACATTGCACTGTAATAATACATTTACCTCAGAATAACCACTCAGTGTCCATAAGCTCATCAGTCAGCTAGAAAGAGGAGCTTTTTGCTATATTTATGTGCTATTGCATATTCATATTTTTACTTAACCTGTTGTCTACATGATTCAACTCCTCCTGTAAAATTGTATTTTATTAATGAAGAAAAACAGATACATTTATAGGATGCATTGAGGAGGAGCCCAAACTACACTCAGTGGCCAAGTGATGCTTATGGTCCGTGATACTGGCACAGATTCTTTGTGACTGTATATTTCAAGCTGGAAAAGACATTTAATTCCCACTTTAAGTGATTATTAGTTCCCAGGTCATCTACAAGACGGATTAAAATGCTGATAAAGTCAAGAATAGATGAGACATAAACACATGGCAGTATGATTGAAATGTGACCCTGGACCACAAAACCAGTCTTAAATGTCAATTTTTCGAAATTGAGATTTATAAATCATCTGAAAGCTGAATAAATAAGCTTTCCATTGATGTATGGTTTGTTAGGATCGGACAATATTTGGCTGAGATACAACTATTTGAAAATCTGGAATCTGAGGGTGCAAAAAAAATCAAAATATTGAGAAAATCACCTTTTAAAGTTGTCCAAATGAAGTTCTTAGCAATGCATATTACTAATCAAAAATGACAATTTACAAAATATCTTCATACATGATCTTCACTTAATATCCTAATGATTTTTGGCATAAAAGAAAAATCTATAATTTTGACCCATACAATGTATTGTTGGCTATTGCTACAAATATACCCCAGCGACTGAAGACTGCTTTTGTGCTCCAGGGTCACAAATGTTCAAATGTAAAAAATAATAATAATAATTATAAAATAAATAAAACACGTTTATTCTGTGGCACCTACGTGCCTAAGAGCCAATGGCTCCTTACTCGATATTTTTTTTTGTTTTTGTTTTGTCTGGAGCCCTGTAAACAACGATCAAATATCAGAATTTTCCAAAACTATTTGAACAGCTGATTCCAAGAAATATTCTTTGAATCACTTTTTTCGCCTGTCCAGAGTTTGCAAGATTAGCATGAAAATCTGACTTTAAAAGACTCCCTAACCTGTTTCCCCTGACGCTGACCCGTACCTCTCTTGTGTCCCAGCAGGTGCAGCGGCGGCCTCGTCCTCGTCCTCGTCCTCGCCGTCCTCCAGCTCTCTGACGGCGGCTGTCATGCTGACTCTGGCCGAGCCCACGGTGTCCGGCGCACCGCAGAGCTCGGGGCTGTCCGTGGAGTGCAGGTGACAGCAGCGGGACGCCGGCGGCGAGCAGCACAGAGCACTTAACCAGCACCCGGCCCGCCTCGGCCTGCCCCAGAGACACAGCGACGGCACGAAACCATAGCCACCAGACAGCAACAAGCACTATTTTATATCGACAACTGTTTCCTTGGCAAGCTAATTGCACTCAAGTGCACTTTTTTTCTTGAGAGTTGTGGGTGGGTCGGGTTTGACAACAGGACAAAGACTATTTCTGTTTGTTTGTTCGTTCGTCCGTTCCTTTTACAAACCAGTCCCTTCATTTTTGACCATTATGAATATTTGATTCTGTCTTTGAATATGAATTCATCTACAGTGAGTGAACTCTGTAATTCACCCTCAGATCCACCGGTATGAAGTCGGTCCCGGGCCAGAGCTGTTTATGAGGCGGCGGAGTTTAGAAACATGGAAATACACCGATGGTCAGTCGACGCTCCAGTGCCTTACGGTTTGGGCACTCGTGAGGAATGCTGGGAAACGCTCAGTGCTGGGTAACCTGTAATCCAGGGGTAGATGTGTGTGCTTCATAACAGAGCCCAAACTCACATGAAACAGAATGTCTGGTTTTCTTTTTAATCAAAACAGGAATCAAGAGTCTGTCCAGGTCATATTTCACCCTAAAATTATATATATGTATTTATATATATAAAAAAAAAAAAATTGCTCAAAGAAAACAAAGATATAAAGTAAATTTACTGCATTTTTTAAATTGTGATTTCCCCCCCGCCCCCCCCAAATATATGTTATTATTTATTAAATATAATTTTTTTTTTAATACTGTATTACAGTAATAAGAATCACCACTGATTCATAATTTCACAATGAATGCAATTTGCATTCATTTCTATATATATATAAAATACTGTATTACAGTAATGAGATTTATGATAATCACTGAGAATGGAAATGATTTAAGCAATTTCACAACAAAAAATAACAGGTTTCGTTATGCTTTTTTCATTGTGAATTTTAAAAACACTGTATTGGAGTAATGAGAATCACCACTGGCAATAATAATTGTAAATTTCACAGTGAAAAAAAAATTAATGCTCTAAAAATAGGTCTCATTTTTAATTGTGAAATGTTTCATATATCTGCTTGTTTATTAAATATATAATTAAAATATACTGTGTTACAGTAATTTTACAAAAACATTGAAAATAATTTGAATTGTATATTTAATAAATAGTTGAATACAAGTAATTTCACAAAGAAAATAAATCTTAAAGGCCTTTATAATGAGTTTCATTATGCAATTCTTTTATACTTATATTTTTAACATAATTATTTAATATATAATTTAAAAAAAATACTGTTACAGTGACAATTGAGAATGAGAATTATATATTTAATAAATAATAATATATAAATCATGTCATAATGAAAAACAAAATCTTAATGGCCGTAAAAATTGGTTTCATTATGAAAGATTTTTTTGCATATTATTGTTTATTGAATAGATAATAAAAAATGGCATATTGCAGTAATCAGAATCACCGTTGAAAGTGAATTGAGAATTTAATAATTTAAACTAAATTCAATTGTGAAGTGAATTTATATATGTTTTAGGGTTAAATTTGACTTGGATGTGTTTTGGTTCAGATCACGCCTTATGAATGTTAAATCCTGATTTGTCCATTGCTTTATTTTGAATGATTTCAGAAAGCCTTATGAAAGATATGTTGATCAGCCCTTCATCTTCACCGTTCCCCACTCGATCATCTGCGTTTGTTCATGTGTTTGTCTTGTCGACAAATGGCTGAAGGAGGAGCGAGCGAGTCGGGCTAAGGGCTATTTAGACGTTTGGAGAGAGTTTGCGTTCAGTATCTCTGGAGGTGAAATGTATTATGATTGTTGACAATTTGAGAATTGATGTCTTTTTCTGGCAGCCAGGATTCTAAATGTATTTTACTACTGAAATCTATCCAGACCCTGTGGGGTTTTAATGGTTAATGTGGCAGTATTCAGAAGTGCAATGACAGATTCATCTGTGATCGAGTGCAATGACAGATGCCGGTCTGTTCTGTACGTAGCCTTTGTGTGTTTATGTCTTCCTTATTTCCATTTCCCACCTCTTTTCCCATTGCCGTAAGTGTAGGATGTGGAGTAGTAAAGCACTTCATTGTCACTGTGGGAAACGGTCCGCTGGTTTGGTGGCTTGTGACAGCAGGGTGGACTGTGGGTTAAAGCAACAGTTCACCTAAAAATGAAAATGCTTTCATGTTCTTCCAAAACCAGATGATGATATTTTCCTGTGAAACACAAAAGCAGATGTTTGTTTTCCCTACAACAATCATTTCAGTCTGTTTCTCCAACAAATCTGTGGAAGCTCGTTTCCACCACAGGATAAAAAAAACAAGAGGTAACTGTGACTTTTATCTCACCATTCTGACTCTTTTTTTCACGATTTTGAGGTTCTATAGATTTAGAGAGATTCTCAGGGTTCTGAGAAAAATACATCAGAATTGAGATGCAAATTTAGAATTCTGGAAAAAAAAGTCAGAATTGAAGATTTAAACTGAAAAAAAAAACCCCGGCAGAATTGTCATATGTTAAACTAATAAGTCTGAGAATGAAGTCAAAATTGCAAAATGTAAATTTAGAATTCGAGAAAAATACATCAGAATTACAAGACATAAACTTAGAATTTTGAGGGAGGAACAACTCAAAATTGCGAGATGTAAACTCAGAATTCTCAGAGATGTAAGTGTAGAATTCTGAGAAAAATGACAGAATTGTGACGTGAAACTCAAATTCAAAAGTGCAAGATCTAAACTCAGAATTGTCAGACTTACGAAATTTAAATACAGAATTTAAACAAGAATGGCATAATTGCAAAATGCAAACTCTGTTCTGAGGGGAAAATATTGCAAGATGTAAATGTAGAATTCTGAGAAAAATGACAGAATTGTGAAATGTAAACTCAGAATTTGGAGAGAGAAAAAAAATCTAAATTGCAAGATGCAAACTCAATTCTTAGGGGGGAAAATGTAAAATTGTGAGAAGCTTGGAATTTTGAGGGGGGGGGTAGTAAAAATGTGAGATGTAAACTCAGAATTCTGATCTTTTTTTAAAAACAACAGAATCGTGACAAACTCAATTGTGAATTGTAAACGCCGAATTCCATGTAAAGTCAAAATTTTGAGATGCAAATTTAGAATTCTGAAAAAGTCAGAATTGCAGATTTAAACTGAAATTCCAAGAAAAAAAAAAAAGGAAAAAAAACGGCAGAATTGTGAGATGTAAACTAATAAATCTGAGAATAAAGTCAAAATGTAAGTTTAGAATTCGAGAAAAATACATCAGAATTACAAGACAAACTTAGAATAATGAGGGAGGAACAACTCAAAATTGTGAGATGTAAACTCAGAATTCTCAGCGGTGTAAACTCAGAATTTTGAGAAAAAAAATCTAAATTGCAAGATGCAAACTCAATTCTTAGGAAAAAAGTAAAATTGTGAGAAACTGAGGGGGAAAAAAGTCAAAAATGTGAGATGTAAATGCAGAATTCTGAGAAAAATACATCAGATTTGCAACATTTAAACTCAGAATTCTGACTAACTATGTTAAAATTGTGACAAACTCAATTGTGAGATGCAAATTTAGAATTCTGAGGAAAACAAAGTCAGAATTGCAAGATGTATACTCCGAATTCTAAGAAAAACGGCATAATTTCAAGATGCTGAATTCTGAGGGGAAAAAGTCAAAATTGTGAAAAACTAAAAAAAATGGCAGAATTGCTAGGTGTAAACTTGCAACTGCAAGAAAAAAATACTTATAGGGAGATGTGAGAAATGAGAAAAATGGCAGAATTGCGAGATAAAACGTCGCAATTACCTTTTTTATTGTATTATTCAAGCTTCCGCATCTATCTTGATTTTATAAGACTTCAAATATAGCACAACAGCCACTTCCAGGAAAAATAACAGCATGGTGTGGAATGACATGAGGATTTGGGGTGAATTACTGCTTTAAAAGTAGAACTAGAGTCAAGTTACCACGAAACCAAGAGAAGCTACGAGAACCAAGGAACATCATCCTATATTTTGATGTCGCTCTCTTTACTTTGAAAACGTCAGCGCTTTCTTCTCTAAACCTCGGTGGTTTCATCCTGCGCGATCTGACCAGGGAAAGGGTTACGATGCGACGTATGTACTGAAGATCTCCAGAGTTTCCTTTGTATAGACTCCCTCTTGTATCATAACCTGAAGGTCTGTAGCGTTTGGCACTTGTATGTAATAGTATGCCTTTGTTATACATTTGTATATTGAGAAGTGTGTTTCGAGTCAAGCTATTTAATATCTTGCACTGTTAATACCATGTACGTTTCTGTACAGTTTTACTGTTTTAACTGTAGTGTCTGTGTACATTCGGAAGGTAGAAGCATGTCCATTTTCTTATCCGTTCTTTTGTGTTTCGTTCTTGCATAGAAGTTAGTTTTGATTCAGTTTTTCATACTTTTTCATTCTCGTCTTTGTGCATTTCTGTTCAACTGTGCTTGTACCAGGTTTTCTTTTTTTTTCTTTTTTTATAATGTGGTATTTTCCAATCTGTACATGAACTGTAAAGTTTTATGGATCTTTACAAAAATGTTCAGAGATGTTTGTAAAGACGAGCAAAAGAGAGAGAGAGTGTCAAAGCTTAACGGGAAGTTCTATCATATTTATTAAGCTCATCAGAAGATGGACCGTGTGTAATTTATTGTACAAATGTAAGCAGAAAAGCCTTTGAAATAAATGCCATAGTTTGTGACCTCGAATGTCCACTTTGGTTCCTGTCAGAGATGAGTGATGATAAATGCGTTTCACAATACTAGATCTACTGATCTGCTGGTGTACTTTGATCTAAAATATCTCCTGAAGAACAGCACAACCGGAGACGCGGACGATACGGAACAACGGTTTATATAATTAAAAAAGGTTTAAACATCTAACAATGCAAAACAAAATAATAGAATAGAAAACCTCTACGTTTGGAACAGAAATGAGCACAATGACTAGTTTATTTTTTACTTCATATACTGTATGTGTGTGTGTGTGTATATGTATATATATATATATATATGCAAATCTTAGTTTTCTATATAAGATTAATAGTGCTGTCAAACGATTAATCGCGATTAATGGCATCCAAAATAAAGGTTTTTGTTTACATATGTTTAACATTATTTATTATTTTTATTATAATTTTTTTATTTATAAAATTACACACATTTATATAATATTGTTTATTTAATATTTTTATTTATAATATTTATGTATAGTATAAATCATATATAAATATGAATATGTATGTGTGTATTTATATAAATATACACAGTACACACAACATACATTATGAAAACAAACTTATTTTGGATGCGATTAATCGTGATAGATACAGGTGCATCTCAATACATTATAACGTCGTGGAAAAGTTCATTTATTTCAGTAATTCAACTCAAATTGTGAAACTCGTGTATTAAATAAATTCAATGCACACAGACTGAAGTAGTTTAAGTCTTTGGTTCTTTTAATTGTGATGATTTTGGCTCACATTTAACAAAACCCACCAATTCAATCTCAACAAATTAGAATATGGTGACATGCCAATCAGCTAATCAACTCAAAACACCTGCAAAGGTTTCCTGAGCCTTCAAAGTGGTCTCTCAGTTTGGTTCACTAGGCTACACAATCATGGGGAAGACTGCTGATCTGACAGTTGTCCAGAAGACAATCATTGACACCCTTCACAAGGAGGGTAAGCCACAAACATTCATTACCAAAGAAGCTGGCTGTTCACAGAGTGCTGTATCCAAGCATGTTAACAGAAAGTTGAGTGGAAGGAAAAAGTGTGGAAGAAAAAGATGCCCAACCAACCGAGAGAACCGCAGCCTTATGAGGATTGTCAAGCAAAATCCATTCAAGAATTTGGGTGAACTTCACAAGGAATGGACTGAGGCTGGGGTCAAGGCATCAAGAGCCACCACACACAGACGTGTCGAGGAATTTGGCTACAGTTGTCGTATTCCTCTTGTTAAGCCACTCCTGAACCACAGACAACGTCAGAGGCGTCTTACCTGGACTAAGGAGAAGAAGAACTGGACTGGTGCCCGGTGGTCCAAAGTCCTCTTTTCAGATGAGAGCAAGTTTTGTATTTCATTTGGAAACCAAGGTCCTAGAGTCTGGAGGAAGGGTGGAGAAGCTCATAGCCCAAAAAAAGTTGGTTAAATGACCATGGTGTTGGTGTGCTTGACTGAATCTATGAGGTATTGTCAAGAGGAAAATGAGAAATAAGAGACCAAAAATGCAGATGAGCTGAAGGCCACTGTCAAAGAAACCTGGGCTTCCACACCACCTCAGCAGCGCCACAAACTGATCACCTCCATGCCACCGAATTGAGGCAGTAATTAAAGCAAAGGAGCCCCTACCAAGTATTGAGTACATATACAGTAAATGAACATACTTTCCAGAAGGCCAACAATTCACTAAAAATGTTTTTTATTGGTCTTATGAAGTATTGTAATTTGTTGAGATTTTTGTTAAATGTGAGCCAAAATCATCACAATTAAAAGAACCAAAGATTTAAACTACTTCAGTCTGTGTGCATTGAATTTAATACACAAGTTTCACAGTTGAATTACTGAAATAAATGAACTTTTCCACGACATTATAATTTATTGAGATGCACCTGTATATTTTTTATTTGTACATTTGTACAATAATAAGCATAATTAATTATATCTGTTAATACAAAAGATCGATGCCTGTTATATAAATATAAATATTTCCAGTAGGCCTAAATTAATCACTGTAAAACAAAACAATCATGAGCTCTGGAAAATTGGAAATTAATGGACGTTCAACTGAAAAAAAAAAAAAATGAACATTTATCGATGGTAATGTAAGTATTAAATAATGTAGTAATGTTGTTTTTATTAGTGTTTGAAGTGAAACCGTTCCAGTTAACTTGAGTAAAACGTGTTCCATAAATGTGATTTCTATAAATCCGAAGAAAGACTTTCGTTCAATATTGAATGTTACACAGTTATGCATACAAAAATAAATCAGAACAAAACGGCAGGGAAAAATTGAAAGCAACTGCAAAAATAAAAGCATTTTCACCCTAATTAGAATACAGTATTCCGCGAAGATGTTTTTAATCTTTCAGGCGTTTGTAGCGAACACCTCCCACAGAGCTTTCGTCATCAGAAGGGGTCCTTCAGCCGCTGCGTGAGCACGTGCCCTGCAGAAGTCGCAGCAGATCTCCGTTAACGGCGCCGCGATGATGGGCGGCAAACCGAGCGCGATCGCCGCGGGCCTCTGCGGCGCGGTCTTCATCGGGTACTGTATCTATTTCGACAGAAAACGACGCAGCGATCCGACCTTCAAAACCAGGCTGCGTGAACGTGAGTCCTGCGATCGGCGAGGCTAGCTCCCAGATTAGCGCTGGTTAGTTTGGATTCACTGAGATTACAGTGTAGTTAGTTACTAGTTACATCGTGTAACGGATTTAAATTGTGTAAATTATTACGTATTTTAATTACAAAATGAATGAAACTGTAATTAGTTTCAGTTACTGAGAAAACGTGTGTAATTAAATTACAGCTAACGCTATTTATAAAAATGCTAATGATTACAAAGGCGGTTACATTTGAATATTTTCATTCACACGCATACAGCTTTGATTTATTTAGTCCCCAAATTGCATTGACTGCTCTAAAATATGAGACACCAATGTTTCAGGAGTTCATGCTTCATTTCCTACTCGAGTTTTATGTATATGCTTTTTAAGATAAACAGTTTTTTCCAAAGCATTGTTAGATGCCAGTGTTTCCTCATAGTTATGAAAAGATCTGATTTCAAAAACCGTATCATAGCTATTAAACTTATGATTTTAAATCTGTATTTAACCGCAGAATGATCTCATAGAAAGTAAACATAGCTGCTAAAGTCTGATTTCGCGCTGGCTGTGCTTAAAAATGTATTATTATAATCATAATTCAAATGAAGAAGGACTTTGAAAGTCTGATACTAACCAGTGTTGAGTTCTGTAAAGTTAACCCTCCCTGCTTTAAATGTTTAAATTTGTTAAAGACTTAGAAAAGTAATCAAATGTAAACCGTTACGTTACTTCAATACAGTAATTGATATAGTTACACTACTGTTACATTTTAAAATATGGTAACTTGTAACCTGTTATATTTCCAAAGTGACCTTCCCAACACTGTTAGATTATAACACAGTGTCTTGATAATAACTAGCAGGTCAGTCACGTTCAGATACTGTATTTTGACCCCCGATGCTTCATTGAATCTCCTATGAACGGTTCACCTGTGAATCATAAGGTCATCATACTTTCATAAACAGATCAGTCAATATGAATGACGTAAATATACACTGATGTTGTAGATGAAGAAGAATCATATCGGCTGAATCAGTCTGTCTGTCTCAAGATTGAATTCAAGTTGCAGTCAGCTACTTGATATGCATGTGCATTAAATATGTTAATATAAGATAAATTAATATAGATGTCTGTAGTTTGATGTGCTGTTTTGTTCTCTTTATTTATTTATTTTTAGGGCGGAAGAAGCAGAGAGCTGCTCAAAATAAATCTGGACTCGCTGAAGTAGGTCAAACATCTGATCACGTGTAGAGGTTTATGAGTCTTGTCATTAATTCAGTAGATATTCCTCTAAAGCAGGAATTTTCAAGCATTAAATGCCACAGACCCCCAAATATGATCATCCTCATGCAAAAAAAAAACAAATGTATATTTTTACAATTTAAAAGACAGCTATATATTTTCATGTATAAAGACCTAACATTCTGCTACATTACATTATTATACATTATTATGTTTCTGTCGCTATAGTACTTTACTGTTGTTGTTTTTTTTTTTTAAGCATTTGTTTTTATTTTACTTGTTATTTATACATATTAAGCAATTTAGTTAGTTAGATCTTATTTTTATTTTAAATCATTTTATATTTTAATCGATTTATTTCTATTTTAATAATTTTTAGTTAGACATTTATTTATTCTGTTTTATTGTATTCATTCTCTCATTTTAATCTTTTTATTTATTATAATCAAAGTTAGTTGGCTCTTTATTTTAAACTTTCTTTTAATTTTTTTTAATTTAAATATTTTATTTAATTTTTATACATTTTTTAAAATCAAGTTATTTAGTTAGACAGATCTTTTTATTTATTTTTAATTTTATTTTTTTTACTGTTTTTGGTCCTTTGACCTCAGTTTTAAAAGCTTCTCTAGAGCTTTATGAAGGCGATGAAGTTTGATCATATGCATGAGATTGTTGGTCTTTATCTTTCAGCTGCCAGATCTTAAAGATGCCACAGCTGTGCAGAAGTTTTTCCTGGATGAGATTCAGCTGGGCGAGGAGCTGCTGGCACAGGGTGAGATGTTTGTCTCTGTGTCTTTTTCACGAGGTTTCTAGATCTTCTCTGCGTGCCATGAAGTGTTAAACGCCCAAACATGTTCCTCAGGAGACTATGAGAAGGGTGTTGATCACCTGACCAACGCCATCGCCGTCTGCGGCCAACCACAGCAGCTCCTGCAGGTGCTTCAGCAGACTCTGCCTCCGCCCGTCTTCCAGATGCTGCTCACCAAACTGCCAACGATCAGTCAGGTGAGCTCAACATGCATATCATACCCATCACCGCATTCTGTAAAACCCCCCAAGAGCTGCGTGTAGCTTCTGGGACAAGTACGAATGCAAGAGAAAACCGAGAACTTTCCAAAGCTACATGTCTTCACTGTGACTATTAGCTATTTCACCTCTTGAACATTGACAACTTGCTGTTAGTAGAGAACTAAACTAAAGTTCACCCAAACCTGAAAATTTGCACCCTCAAGAGTTTTTCTTCATCAGATTTGGAGAAATGTAGCATTGCATCAGCGTCTCAGCAATGGATGCTCTGCAGTGAATGGGAGCTCAAGATGTTAACTGATGGACTGGAGTGGTGTGGATTATTGTGATGTGTTTATCAGCTGTTTGGACTCTCGTTCTGACGGCACCCATTCACTGCAGAGCATCCGTTGCTGAGACACTGACACATTTCTACAAATCTGATGAAGAAACAAACTCCTCTACATCTCGGGTGGCCTGAGGATGGGGACATTTTCTACAAATGTTTATTTTGGGTGAACTATTCCTTTAACCGCAATCATTTCTCCTGTTCACAGCGGATAGTAAGTTCTCCGAGTCTGGAGGAAGATGACGTGGAGTGAAACGTGGCGTTTGTTAGTGTGTGACGATCCACCTGCTGATCTTCAGGTCTCTGGTCTTTTATTTATCATGTTCATTCCGGTGTTTGCTTGCACAGTCATCCTGATCACTGCACTCTCTGTTTGTTCATAGTTTGCAGTATCATAGTTCATATAAAGAGGTGTTATATTTTTATTCCAAACAAGATTTCTTGTGACAATCACAGGTCTTTGAATACAAACGAAAGCATCAAATTAAGAGTTGAATATTTGACTGATTGTAAAGGTCATCTGTTGATGTGTCGCAGACACAAACACAAAGCAGTTCCTTTGTGTCGTGTTTGGATATTTCACATTTAGTAGTTAATCATATATTAGTATGGCTGATCTATCTGCAATGTAATCAGATGTTTTTGTTTATGAATTGTTTTGAGTATGAAAGCGTTTTGGGCACATTTGTAATTTGTATGCACTGAACTTTAAACAATAACTTCCTTTTTTGTATTCATTAAATACTTTAATCAAGAATGTCTTCTTGCTCGCATTTGTACATTTCTACATGTGCTGTTTTACTCATTTCCCTGCAATGCTGCTGATCATTTGACGATTGCAGTGCTCTTCCTCCAGGAGGCAGTGCAAACACACAGATTATTATAAACTATAAACTTCAGTTGAGATTTACAGTTGTCTGAATTGAAGAGAGCAATAAAGCATATTTTATGTTAAAACTCCTGGTTTAATAATCAAAGACAGTTAAAGCTATTGGTCAACACCGGCATTCAGAACTTTTTCAAAATATGTTTATAATGGCATACTACAAAATATAACAAAGATCACTACATTAAATATTATGTGCATATGGTTGCAAATATTCCTATTCAGATAGACTACTAATTAGCCAAAATGTGTGGTATAAATGACAAATGAACCATAAGTAATAAAAATAGATTATTTGATTGTTGTTTTACCAAGAGGCACAAATGTGACCCTGCAGCACAAAGCAGCACAGGTATATTTGTAGCAATAGCCTACAAAACATTGTATGGGTCAAAATTATAGATTTTTCTTTTATGCCAAATATCATTATGATATTAAGTAAAGATCATGTTCCATGAAGATATTTTGTAAATTTCTTACCATAAATATATCACAACTTAATTTTTGATTAGTAATATGCATTGCTAAGAACTTCATTTGGACAACTTTAAAGGTGATTTTCTCAACATTTAGATTTTTTTTGCTCCCTCAGATTCCAGATTTTCAACAAACCATACATCAATAGAAAGCTTATTTATTCAGCTTTCATATGATGTATAAATCTCTATTTTGAAAAATTGACACTTAAGACTGGTTTTGTGGTCCAGGGTCACAAATATGAAAAAACACTTATTTTCAGTTAGTTGTCAAGGAAACATTTATAATTTTCATTTAAAATATCCAGTTAAAACTTTAAAAAGTGCAGGTTTTTAATAGTTTTCATTTAAAATAAAAATACACTTATTTTTGTTTTCATTTTATGTGCTTTTTTTGTCTTATTTTAAATGTTTATATTTATATTTTATTTTCAATTAAAACTTATTTTAAGTTAGTTTTGCCATGGCAACGTCTATAATTTGTTTAAATTTTCATCTAATATTTAGAATTTATTTCATTTAACGAAAACAATTTTTTCCTTGTAATTTTTAAGTTTTAGTACTCTTATGTTATTCATAAATAGTTAAATACATTACAGCGATTAGTTAATAATGTCACACAAACTTGCAAAGCCGAAAAAAACTGAAATTTTAACTTTAAAATGCAATCAATTATTTTGTTAATAATTATAGGAACAATTTTTTCTCACAGTAAACTAGGTTGTTAAACTAATGAAGCTCTTTTCCTGTTTCTCTGTGGTTTCTGTAAGCTCAAATGTTTAGACGTGAGGGTTCCCAGTAAATCTGACTGACGAGAAGGTCAGGACGTTCTGATGATGATCTACTGTATGTGTTTTGGGTTTGAAACCGTCTTTATCTGGCACTGGTGGATAATTGAAGTGTTCGCTGGAGAAACCAGCAGAAATAAATCCACCTTCTGTCCAACTGCGCTCAGATTTTCCAGGAATAATGATGTGGACAGATTTATAAATGGAGACGGCAGTGGATTCAGCTCTGCTACAAACCATTTTAGTGAAGCATTTATCAAACTCATTCAGTGTCAAATGATTTGTCACGACACTGACGCCTCATTTTATTCTCAGCCTCAAACATTCTGCAGAGGAACACAGGTCTGAATGCTCATGATAGTGTCATGTTTAAGGTTTAATTACTTTCACAACTTATGCTTAGGGTACAGCAGGGTTCCTCAAATCTTCCCCTGGAGGGCCAATCTGCTGCAGAGTTTAGCTCCAACCCTGATTAAACTCACCTACCTGTGATTTTCTAATGATCCTGAAGACTCTGATTAGCATGCTCAGGTGTGTTTGATTAGGCTTAGAGCTAAACTCTGCAGGAGTGGGCCAGATTTGAGGATGCCTGGGGTACAGTGTTATTTTAGTATATTTATATTATAGTAGCCTATATATTAATATTTTGAATTAGATTATATTTTTGTCTTTTCAGTTTTTATTTTTATCATTTTAAATTTTGGTAATTTTGCTATATGTATTTTTAAGTTTGTATTTTTTAAGGTTAAGTTTTCCACCTAATATGATTTTTTTTTTTTTTTTTTTTACTATTGGTAGTTTTGTTATATGCTTTTATTTTTTAAATAGTTTTCATCAAATAAAAACTATTTTCCGCCAATTGACTGCTTTACTCTCAAACCGTTTCATCACAGATCAGCCTCAAACATAACCAACTCCTCACTTTATTTCTATTAAATGTGTGTTTTAGTCAGTATTATTGTTACGTTTCGCTATATGTAAATAACAATTATACATTTCGATCGAACGCAAGGTTGCCAGGTCTGCGAATAAAACCCAGCCCAACTGCTAATCAAAAGTAAAACTATCCCTTTATGCAGCGGCAGTATCAAAGTAGCACAATTCCGCCTGAAAACCGCGGACCTGGCAACACAGACGCGTCTATACCGCGTGTTTACGAAAGTCAGCGTAGTGGAACATAAAATAACACGTTCAGGCGCGTTGCACGCTGATAACCGGAAACGCCCGAGGCACAAGCGGAAGTGGTTGCGTAAATAGTAGCATAAATAGTCAATTGATCTGGGTATGTTAGTAATATCAATAATAGGAATAATCATGCAACGAAATCGTGTTTAAAGCGGATGCAATGATACAATCAGCGCTTATGATGAAGATATAATCACTGGATTTGCTGAAGTATATCAGGTTAGTGGCATCAGATCTTTGAAAGTGTTTTAAGGCTTTTAGCAGCAAGTGAACTGAAAATACACAATCAAAACTGCATATTTCAGTTTGTCTATGAAATATTTTAAAAATGTATTTGAGAGTTTTTCTCTATGCTTTTGTTTTATTCTACGTTACAGAAAAACAGCAAAACACAAAAACTCCAGATTTTATAGAAACTGAGTCGACTGAGATCTGTTTTGCATATTTCTGAGCGGATTTACATAATCTTATAAAAATGTATTGAATTTCATAGTTATATTGAAACCATTTTCCAGTTCCATCCTTGGGTAGTTTTGTGTTTTTGACTGATGTCTTGTTGGGTTGTAGTGTGGTATAACCGTGGTGAACTCTTGTCCTTTTTATCTTTATTTGCTTCGTGTTGCTATGTAGTTTTGCTCCTGATTCTGCCATTTGCACTGTATACATTGTATGTGTACAATGTTACATTTACACTTGCATTTAGTCATTTTGCAGACGCTTTTATCCAAAGCTACTTCCAATTGGGGATTACATAAAGCCATTCATCTTGAAGAGGCAATCAGACAGACGAAGTGCTTGTAACACCAAGTCTCAGGCATTGTTTAAATAAGTACAAGCTAGCAAGGGAAGGAATAAATAAAGAGAGAGAGATTATTTATTTATTTTTTTTAAGTTTTTTTTTTTTTTTGAAAGGTTTATCAAATCAGAATTTTACAGGATGTTTACAAATGATGAGTGAGTTGGAATCTAGAAGTACTTTTCCCATTCATTTTTCCCACAGGGTTTAAAAAAAAAAAAAAGTCTGAGGTAAATTCACTCTTCACCTGGAGTTTGATTGACAGGCGATCTGGCCAATCATAATGCTGAATCTGTCATTTGTCCAACAAACATGAGTGTAGAGTTCAAGTCCACAGGCGTTAATCTACTGTATTTTGACGTCTTTCCGTGGCTGAAACAACATACCTTCTGATGTTCATTTATGTTTATTCTGTGCTATAAAGAGTAGTAAATATGAAAAGATGATCGGTTCACGTACTGCTTGAAATTAGGTGCTATAGCGATGTGTCACGACACATTAAAGAGCCACAAATCGGTATTTATTGTTTGAATTTCTTTAAAAAATGACCAAATTTGAATGACACGTGTTTCATACCTAAAGTAACCTGCTCTGTCTTGTTTGTCGGAGCGTTGTCAGTGTCCTCTTTGATCGGCAACGTATTTTCTAATGCGTGAGAACATGATGGCGTGGCGTGAGAGCGGCATGGCTTGTCGGACACAGCTACAGTAACTAGGGGGGCGGGTCTTTGCGAAGGGTCACTTAAAATTTTATTTAATTTTGCTAGATTGTAATTGTTGAAATAATACATTTTTAATTGATTAACAACCTCGTAGCTCACTGTAGGTCTGTCATTAAATGTTTAGAAGTTGCCCAATGGAGAATATGAATGGGATTTTTACTTCTGGAACACAACTAGAATCTAATTTCAGATTGACGGATTCATCAGCCAATCAAGTTGTTGTAGGCTAATTGTAAAGCTGGTGGGTGTGGTTTTGTGGCAGTTGCTTATACGTTGAAGTTTAAACGGTGGTGTCATGTTTTTGTTGTTGGCTTTTGTGTCCGAGTTTGTCTTTGAAAGGTTGATGGTCACTTTGGTACTGTAAGTTTACAATGACGTAAACACTGTAATGATGTCATAGGGTGATATTCATTACAGAATGGTTATTAATGTCAGTCTGATGATCTTTTTCTGTTTAAATGGGCATTTCTCGGCCAGTATAAAGTGTAATGTGTGCCAGACTTTATGCAGCAAGTCCCGATTACATGAGGTTCAGTCCAGCTCCAGAGGAGTTTGGGAGGGTCTGTTTGGCCTGAGAAAATAGGAGTTGTGATATTTTATCCGCATTTACTCTAGCCTTAATTAGTTTTGTTTTGGAGGAATATGTTCAGCTGCTTAAAGCTTCATTCACACAGCAGTAAAGCATCAGAGAGCTTCTAATGACCGCAGCACAGGAAAGGGTTTGGTCGCTTTGGAAGCTTCCCTGCTGGAAGACAAATAAAGGCCTAATTATTTTTATCCAAGTCTGCAGCTGGTTTCTTTCTTTCTTGTGTATATATATATATATATATATTTTTTTAACTGTGTTTGGAAGGTGTAGTCTGGCGCTCGGCGCTGCCAAGAGACAGGAACTGGAAAATACTTCTCTAAAAAGAGAAAATAAAATATGAAAACGCAACTGGAGCCAAGAACCGTCGAATAAAAACATAATGACAGACGGTGTGTTTTCCATGAACTCATGCACTCATACCAAAGCTGCTCCCTCCCTTACTTTCATAAGACGGGAAAAGCGTGCTAAGAGGGAAGCTGCTGAGATTTGATTTGGGCTTTAAAGGGATAGAGATCCTAAAATGAAAATGGTAATTTATCCTCATTTATATAAATTAAAAAATAGCATGAATTAAAGGCAGTATATCAAGTATTATGTGTGTATATACATACATACATGCATACATACACACACATCTGCTCACCAAGGCTGCATTTATTTTATCAAAAATACAGTAAAACAATAATATTGTGAAATTGTTTAAATTAAAATTTGAATGTTTTAAAGTGTAATTTATTTCATGATGGTATAGGGCCTTATGAAATCTGTCTTATTTTTTCATGAAATCGATTTTATTTCATTTTATTCCCAATTTCTGTTTTTTTCTTTTTTTTTCCTCCTATCCCCCATTTGATGAATGGTTCATCAAAAAGCATGTCTAATTAATTGAAATCATGAAACTTACAATTTAACATTTTAGTAAGAGTTTAATTACAAAAATTATATTTTTAGGGCCCTATGAGATGTAATTTTTTCTTAAATTGTTTTATTTTCCCCCAAATTCTTCTAGATTTTCCCCAAAGTTTTCTGGATTCCATTTAAATGATTTAATTTTTCTGAATTCTGTTTTTTTTTTTTGTGTGTGGTCTTCAATGAATTTAAATCATGAAAATTTTACAATTTAACAACAGTTTATTAAAAGTTTCATTACAAAAATGACATTTTTAGCCCTGTGAAATTACACTTTTTGTTTTTTTTATTCCATTTTAATGGTTTAATTAAGTTTTAATAAGCATGTCTCACTGACCTCAAGTCAGTTAGAGGGAGTGAAGCTGATATGTGGTGTTGTGTGTGAATGATTCTGCGGTCAATGGAGAAAGCCTTGTTCTTGTTACTGGCACTGGAACATAATGCAGTCTCAGCATTGTTAAAATGCAGAAGCCAAGCGTTTGCTGTTGTAGTTGCTTTTGGTAATAGAGTGGTGCAGGTACTATTACATCAGAACCTGGGAGACGAATTTGCCTATATATGGAGTTTTATTATGGGGTTTTCGATTTATGAATAAATTGAGGCTTGTGCTAAACTTAACTTTACCATAGATAAGACCGATTGGGGTGTGAGTGTATGATATTAGACCAGCTGGTGTTGTACAGACTATAATCCTGTAAACCGTGTGTGAATGTGAGTCTGTCATATAGTTTCAACAGGGGGCACTGTTGCTCCAGCCTCTTTGATAACCTCCCTGGCTCTCTAGTCCTCATGGTGTTGACTAGTTTACCACCAGAACCTGTAGGCCGACATGATTGAAGGAGATCTCTGACAAATGACCCTGTCATTACTTTATTAGTTTATGTGAGGCAACTCCACTATAAAAGTGCTTTGTGTGTTTGCATTGCAGTAACATGCATTAAATAATTGAAGAGTTGAATTCTCTGCATGTGAATAATTGGTCAAAGCATTTTTTTTATTTTATGTTTTTGACATTTTGCATGCATGCATTGTGCAAATATTGCTTATACTCACATGAATGTGCCTTGATCACAATGCATGCATTTCAAAACAGGCCACCGGATTACCACAGACAATCAGAAATGCATTGCTATGTGCTGTCGTTCAGCTCTCGCTGCCAACTGTGTGTACGTGCCAGTGGGGGGGAGAGAGAGAGTGTGCAGCCTGAAATGGATCATGGTGCAAGCGAGGAGAAAGCCGAGCGCTGTCATGCCAGCAGACGCTGAGGAAATGTAAACCGAGTCACAGTCGTGCTAATAATAATGGCGGCGTGTTGCAGGGGCAGCGGTGGGGGGATTTTAATTACCAAAGCAGTCTTAAGCCCTGTGTCATGCGTTGCAAAAAATACAGAGGGGGGGAGGGGGAAAAATCCTTGGCACTTCCTAAAAATAAAGAGAGGTGTACGTGCTTGGAGTGCTAACAGCTGTGCCATCTGATCCAACACGGCAACTCATTGTAGGGATCAAATCCCCTCACATTTGACTTTCCTGCACTGGATTTAGACGAAATCGGGCCTTTTTCCCATTTCTGTGCTGACTTTTAGGGAAAATATGCAGAATTCCGTAGAATAGATGCATACTTGTTCAAAACATTTAAAGGAACAGTTCACCCAAAATTTAAGGTTGTCATTATTTGTTTATATACCCTCATTGTAGCTTCATTTACATTTTATGAATTTTACTTTTAATCTTTTAGCAGGCGCTTTTATCCGAAGTGACTTACAAAAGAGAAACGCAGCATTAATGTGACAAACCGCGTAAAATTATGTTTGTCATTTATTCATTATTCATTGAAGATCTTCTCCAAATCAAATATTGCATCAGATTTATATTGCAAAACCAACCACTTTTGGTGATTTTATTGATGTCTTGATGTGATGCACCATATTAGCAGACACTTTTATCCAAAGGGACTTACAAAAGAGGAACAAAAGCAATAAAGAGTAAATGTAAAAAACAAACATTCCAGTATATTCTACAGCTATATATTTTCATGATTTAATACTATTAAAAATTCATAGGCTATTATAAATGTGTAAAATATTATTTGAGAAATATTTAGTTTCTATTATGCCGCACTATTTTGTCTATTTACTATACACTGTAAAAAAAAAAAAAAAAAAGCAGATTTTTGAGTTTAATAAACTTATTTTTGTGGGAGATTCTCAAATTTTTGTTGTATAAACTTAAAACGACAAGTCAAGAAAACTCAAAAATCTGCTGAAGCTGGATGCCTTAATTTTAAGTTGGCTCAACCTTTTTTTTTTTTTTTTTTTAACAGTAGTACTGTGATGTATTATTTAAAATGTTTTATTATTTTTAAATATTTTATTTATTGAAATCCACTTTATTTATTTTCAGTTTATTAATTCAGCCCCATTTTATTTTTGTATAATTTTTTACCCCTTTTTTAACCCCTGATCCATGCAACAAGCATGTACTTCAGTTTAAAGAGCGCTGCTCAGTTCAGGTCAACTAGGTGCCACGTGCTTTGAAGGTCAGGGTAAATGCAGAGTCGTGTTTCGGAAACCTTCATGACATGCTGATTGGTTGAAAGAGTATCTGAGGTAAACATGCGCACGCATTCGTGACGAGTCCTGCCTGCATTTGCGCTGCAGGAATGCCATTCATCGCTTTAAATCGGGCCGTAGGGGCTCCTCAAAATCATCTCACCACCTTCGAGTCGCTGCATTGTTGACGCTCATCCACCCCGACAGATCATTACATAGCGGTGTCTAAAAGTGCAGTACGGCAGATTAAATGACTGCTCCACACGGGGACGAGGCCTTGAGCAAAAACATTAAAGCCGTAGATGTTTTTCTTCCTCCTCAGAGTGAAGGAGATTATATAAAACTCAAGCTCTGTTCTCTGTCAGTGCTTGTCAGTTTTATCTGACACATCTTGGCAGGAACTCCCAGAGAAACCCTTCTTTTCTTTTTCCTTGACATTTCGAAGCAGAAGAGGTAAACAACAGGTTAAATAAACACTGGTTTTTGTTTCAACGGTCTCGCAGCGCAAACCGCTTTTGAAATCCTGAGAAGGGCCGTGTTGTTTTGCGTACTGTAGGTGCTGCATTGACTTGTAACAAATCCTTGCCCTCAGGAGACGCGTCAGGAGGGATTAATGGCGAGGGCGGGACTCCCTGTTTTCCCATTGTCACGGCCCCAGCCGCTCTGTATTTTTATCCCAGCCGAGGGAACGGAGGCCCAAGCTAAGCTCCTGTTTCCTCATGCCCTGATTCTCTGAGACGAGCTGTGAGGGGAACATGTAAATAATGTATCAGGGGAACTGAAGGCAGCACTGTGGCGGCCATGATGAGGCGTTTAGCCAACACGCTAGACAAAATAGACGACCGAGAACAAATCACTATAGTACTATGTGTTCTACTATGATTTTTGTGCTGATTTCTATCCCATATTGTTTGTTTGTTGTTATTATAAAACTAATAAAAACAAAACTGTGACTTGGACTCCAAAGGCACACCTAGAATGATAACTATAATGATAAATATAGTTTTAAAGTGACTCCAAAGAGACCTTTTTTATGTTGTTAACGTTATGGTTGTCTTCGGTATTTTAACTGTTATTAAGACTTTATAGTTATCGTTCTTGTTGTGAACAGGCATTGCTACTTGAGCTATTAATGCTGCCTTCCCATGCTATTGGAGTAATCGTAAATATGAGTTTCCTAGTCAGAAATTGGACATGAACTGCATCCCTAGTCGTATTTACAACTGTGAAACTCTGAGATAATTTTGATACCCAAGTTTTTGAGTTGGGCGAGCTATTAACTTTTAACATGGTGGAGGAGAAAAACACAGCAGTAGTACTGTAAGTTTTATTCGTTTTTTGCTTCATCTATATTGCTTTCTCCTGCCATTACAGTCTTGTATATTTACGTATATAAATAACCATTTAATGCATATTGTATGTATTGAACACAGCGAAAATGGCAAATTTATTTGACCGTAATGTAAAAATCGTCAGCCGGTGAATATCTAGATAGCACTGTGAATGTTTATATGGTTACCTATGAATGGGATGCTGCATTTTTATTCAAAACCTGTTGGATATTGACTAAATATCTTCTAATCTACACCTTTTGGCTTTAATAAGATTCCCCCAAGAAACCGGCAAGAATGAATAGGCTGTCCACCATGATTTCTGTTCTTTCCTACCGCAAAGCCCTTGAAAACGACAAACTCGTAATTACAACTTCAGAAGTGGGAAAGTAGGAAGTTTCTGATAGCACGTGATGGCAGCATAAGTAACCACCTAGCAACCACTTAGCAACATGCTGAAAACAATCTGCAAACAGTAGCAACTACATAGCAACACACGACCAACAACTCGGAACACAGCAACCACATAACAACGCCTTGGCAACCACCCACAACACCCCAGGAGCTTCATGGAATCATGCTATAACCTCCCAGAACACATAGCAACACCCTGGAAACCACTTTAGAAACTGCAAACATGATAAAACCCCTCGGAATACCTCAGCAACTGTGTAGCAATGCCTTGGCAACCACTAACAACACTTCAGAAATTGCATAGAAATATGCTAAAGTCCTTCACAACACCTTAACCACCACATAGCAATGCCTTGGCTAACAGCCACAACAGTACATAGAAACATGCAAAACCACTGAGAACACCTTAGCAATCACATAGCAACGCCCTATCAACCACTCACAACACTTTAGAAACTGCATAGAAACATGATAAAAATCCCTCACAACACCTTAACCACCTCATAGCAATGCCTTGGCAACCAACCACAAAACCCTTGGAACTACAGTACATAGAACCTTACAAAAACTTCTGTGAACACCGTAGCAACCATATAGCAACACCTTGGCAACCACCCCCAACACCTTTGGAGGTACAGTACATAGAACCATGCTAAAATCCCTCACAACACCTAAAGAACTGCATAACAACACCTTGGCAACCATCCACAACACCCTAGGAACTATAGTAGAAACATGCTAATAAATGCTGGTAACATCATAGCAACACCATGGCAACCACCTACAACCCAGTTTTCACATTTTCTTGCAAAACTGTAGAAATGTAGTGCGAGTGTCTATTCCAAATGTTTGTTTATTTGAGCTTATCCATGGGCCCGTCCCACTGTAAGATAACAACTGCAAAACCTTTTTGGATTTGATTCTGGGAACATGATTTGAGTCATTTTTCCTTCTCAAAGCAGCAGAAGGATAAAGCTGGCGTCAACAATGAGGTCTGTCTTCCCGTGCGGGATGAGAGCGTGTGATCGTTAGCGCTGTGTAGTTTCAGATTGCGAGCGATCAGAGACACACAACACTGCTGAACGCATGAATGGATGATCTGTTGGCGCATGAATGCGGCGCTGTGTGGAGAGCATCCAATCCCACTCACTGTTGGGCTGCTGATCGATGCACACATACACGTTAACCCATTATACAATTATTTTGAAAAATGGACACAATTTGTGATGTGTTTTGTGCATTTGATCTCTGATTCAAGATGGCAGAATGCACTGAACCAAAAACCTAGTGAGCTGCTTACCAAGACAGCATTTGAAGACATAAGTGCATGAAAGCTGTTCCCAAAGGAAGGATAAAATGGCTTCCTTTTAGGCACTGAAGCCCATCTCAAGTGTCTTGCATGAAAAGCCTGTTGCAGTTCAGATTGAAACTGAAAATGAATGCCGCCCTCGTGTATTACCTTTAGAATTAGGTGCTTTTGTGTGTGCAGCTTTTAGGATGTTACACTTACAGCTCTTCTTAAAAGTATATATTTGTAAAAAACAGTACTTTTAGTTAATATAATGAAATACAAGGTAACTTGAGCCCTATTCGGACGGGACTAGGTTTCTAAACTACGTTTGAGTTTCGATTCTTATCACCTGACCGTCTGCGATTTTTTTTTTTTTTTTTTTTTTTTTTCCTCCATGTACCAATTCAGACAGGACTAACATCTGTGTTTATTACAGAGGTGGGAGGGGCTGTTTTGTACATCTGGGCGTTTCAGAGGTCACGCACTCTGTATGTGTGCATTGCGTGTCATTCGGATTGATTACCATTAGTATAACAGTTTTACTACAAATACCATGGTGAAGCTATATGGCTAGTATAGCAAAACCATGTTAATGTGTGGTTGCTTTAGTTATTTATTTGTAGTAAACCCGTGTTTAATTTTCATAAAGGTGCAATTAAAACATTATGTAATTGAGTGCAGAAATGAACGTAAAATAAACGTGCAGTAATTTTACCTGACGCAGATATTACAATAGCCAGTCTGAATGGTTTACGTGATCTGGCTCTTGATTTTATTATTTTTTTACATTTATTTACTTATTCTTTCCTTGCCGGGAGGCAAATATATCAAACATGAGTGCGGTAAGAGCATCTACGGTAATTCACGTTGGCCAAAACACACAAGGAAACATCGCATTCGGACGGGATTAGTTTTCTCAGAGGATCACTGAGTTTGCTGAAAAACAGTAGGTAATTTGCTCTGGATTTATTACAGAGGTTGTGTGAGAAAAACACAGACATTGCAGATTCGGACGGGATTAAAATCACCAAGTACATCTGTGAAACACACATTTCTCTAACGACCCCCTGTAAAACTAGTCCCGTCCGAATAGGGCTTTAAGTGTACTTAAAGAGAGTAGACTTTCATGACTGTTAACACACTTAAGTACACTTTTAAAAAGTACAATTAATTTTTTTTATCTTTTGTTGTGCTTTTAAAGTACTTATTTTGATGTTGACTAACATACTAAATCATACGTAAACTTATTTTAACTATAGTGTTATATAATATTACATTTAACATTAATATATTTTAAATTTTATTAATAATTTTCATTCTTCATTGACAAACGTGTATTACAAATATATGTATATTTAAATGCATATTTAAGTCCATGTTTCAAGGTACGATAGAATTATGAAATTGCATGTAATCATTTCACCAAAAACCACTCTTAACTTATTGCATTTCATTTGAATTTAACCTATAATAAATTTATTTCATTGCAAATAGCATGCAATTAAGTGTCAGAGAACATTACATTCAGTTTGCACTTAAGAATATATTTTTAAAGTATATAATTTACATAAACCCTCTTTGTAAAAGTGTGCTAAAGTGTACCCTTTGTTTCACAAGGGATTTCTTCGTCTTTGATGCATTTTAAACGATTGATTCCATACTGAAGGGTCATGGCCTATAAGTATAGAGAAAGCCAACCCACGTCTTTTGTCGAAAAATGGACAGATCTGTTCATCTCCCACACACTTCCAAAGCTGCTTGGAAAGCGCATGCTTTGCTCCACGCATATCTGCTTTATTCAGAGAGATCAAGGGATGGATCTCGCAGCGGTGGCCCACACTTTGACGTCGAGGTCACTTGAGCGCATCTGACTGTTACTGAGAATGTCTCGTGTGCGTTTGACCTTTCAACAGCTGTGGCCACTTCACATTACAGCATTGATGTTTGTCTAGCTGTGTGTCCTTCATTCAGAGCCATGAATGTTGAAGGAACGGTTCTCCTCAAAATGAAAATTTGCTGAAAATGTGCTCATCCTCAGGTCATCCAAGATGTAGATGAGTTTGTTTCTTCATCAGATTTGGAGAAATGTAGTATTGCAATGGATGCTCTGCAGTGAATGGGTGCCGTCAGAATGAGAGTCCAAACAGCTGATGAAAAGAAACAGCAAGTGAAAGAAACAGTTGAAATTTTCATTTTTGGGTGAACTATTTCTTTGAAGTCAACATGAAATGGTGTTCACAACCCAATAACACCTATCGATGAATCATTGACAATAAAACCAGAAATATGTATAAAAAAACAAAGTAAATAATGTTGATTTCATGTTGACTTTAACTATGCATGGCTTACCTAAACATGTTGCAACAATGCTTCAGAGATTAATGATGCAATATTTACTGCAATAGTTTAATCATTTCTAGTATATTTTATCATCATATTGTCTGAAACAGGTTCTCAAATCATTGCATTACAAGACCAGTTTACCATATGTTTCAGTTGTGTTGCATAAACATATTAAAACAACCAAGAAAAGCATTTTACCCGGAGTGTTTTTATACATCAGTAAACCTTTGATATATATTTCTCTTTAGGCCGAGGGACAGCAGGCAACTTTCCAAACAGCTTATCTTTCTTTGTGGTCCAAGACATGCAAAAATAAACAGGCACATAAAATCAGTTGGAGTTGGAGGGCTGATTTTGTGTTCGAGGTCATAAAGTTGTTTTCAGCACAAACATTTTGACTTCAAATGTGCAACTTGCTGTATGTTGTTTTTTTTTTTTTTTACTTAATCTCGAACATGAACATGATGTACTCCGAATTAGATTCACCTGCAGAAACGCCAACAAAAATAGTTGTTTCTAAAGGCTTTACTTCTGCAAATCCAACCTCATCTTTGCAGTCAGTTTTTCTTTTTCATTCATTCTTCCCTGTTTTTTTATATGAAACTGACAAAATCTTAATCTTGATTGAGAATTTTTCAGAAGTGAGACTGTTGGTAAAGAAAGCGAAGTTTGACTTCCTAAAGATGAATGTGTCCATAAAATGTTTTATAGTATTTACAGTGGTTCTGTTCCTAAACTTAGAGCTGCTGTATACTGTTTACATTAGCAGCTCCATTCTCGTAAGTGACCGATATGGAACGTTCTGTGTAGGCAACAACTGTCATACAAATAGAGACTTAAAGAGAGAGTTCACTCAAAAATTTAAATTGTCGTCATTTACTCACCCTCAAGCTTTCTGACAGTAGTTTAAACTTCGCTATAATTTTACACAAGTACATTTGACGGCCAAATTGTACTCCATTCATGCTCGGGTCCAAAATGACCCGAGATATAAATGGTTATATCTTTTAAAAAATAATTGAAAAAAGATCTGAAAAAAAGTGTATTTTGAGGGTTTAGACTTGCAACTACACTTGCAAAGTTTCATTCACCTACTAAAATCTAGTCGGTTTTTAGAAAGTTTTATGTCTCTTCCAGGTCACAAATGGCCCTGAATGCATCATAATGGATAAAATGCCTACACGGTATGTTTTGGGACAGAGCCATTTACAGTGCACCATTATTTCATATTCAGACTTTTTTTCTAAAATGAAATGCATTATCTTTGCAGCAAATTCACCTGCTCAGCCAGTATTTCTGGTCTGAATTCATTCAGCCCATCTGTGAAATCTAAATGTATGGAATTATCAACAACATCTCAATTATTGCATGAATATTCCCCTAAGTAGGCCATTATATAGAGGAAGGACACCAATACGGCTTTGAGTTACAGATTTAAACTAATCTGATGTACAGAAAATGACCTGTACAAATTCGGTTAAAACAGGCCTGTTTGGAAATGCTCTCTTGCTGATGTAACAGGATACATGTGTCTGAAAAGTAGACCTGACAATGCACTCCTCAGCTTCCTGCCTTAAAACCTTGTGGTCCTCTTATGAGCAATTAAATTAAACCAGAGAAGACAACTTTAGTTTTGTGAAGGAAGTGGCTGAACTTTGCAGGGAGGCAAACTCGATTGCTATTGATTTAAACTGGTTTGTCTGAAGGATTTTGTCCATCAGCGTGTCTTGTTAGGCGTAGAGGCCGGGGAAGGGAAGCGCTGATGTCATTTCCTTTGAGATGAGGCCTGTCAGATGACATCATCTGTTGTTTCTGTGCTCCTAATGGCTGGGGTTTTCTATTGTGTTACATGAAAATTCAACCTCATGAGGACATTTACTGTGTCTGTTAACTTCATAATGAACTTTATGGCCGTTTTGAACCTCAAATGCGTCCGATTAACCAATGATGGAAAAATAAAAGCAAAAGAAACTGATTTGACTGGTAATATTTACTCAGAAAAGCTTGTTAAAATTAACATTTTTGCCAGTGTTCTTTGCCTTTTGATTGGCATTGCATGCATAATAACTTTCTGACTTGTACTGACTTAGGTGTGGCGTTATATGTTGAACCTTTGCTAACAAATCTACAGTAGATTATATTCTATTACGCTATTGCTTTTGCACTGATCCAAGTTAATTTGACTTTCATTGTGAGGTTTCTTTTGATTAAAAACTAAGGAGAGCATTTCCAGGTCCATTATGGGTTTGTGCATTGTAACTTTTAATAACAGTTAAACACATTTTCTTCCCAAAATGTATTATTTTTGATTCTGATCAGTGTCATTTTTACTATTAATTACATACTATTATTAAAAAATAATATATATATTAAATTAGCTTTTATTTTATATTTTTAGTTTACATTTTAGTAAGTTAGTAATTTTACGTTTTAGCTTAAATTAGTAGTGTTTAGTTTGTAATTTTGTGATTTTTTTTTTTTTTTTTTTTTGTCAATTCTTATTAGTTTTGTTTCTTTTTAAATATTTTCTGTTTGGCTTTAATAATTGTAATATTTATGAAAATCAATATGAATAATAATAAAATAAATATTAAATAGATACATTTTTGTTTCAGTTTAACTTCAGTAATGTTAGTAGTTCAGCTTAAATTGATTAAATTTCATTAAGGTGCCAAGGTGGCATTTTCTAGTTTTTAGTTAGTTTTCCAAATTTTATTTCTATTAAAGAAAATGACTTAAAATTGTTGTTAAAAATAACAACACTGATTCTCATCACGCTTTCTTTGCTGTAATGGATCACTTTATTTTTACTGTATTGCAAAAAAAAAAAATATTACTTTAAAAGTTGCTATATATTTGAAAAATCCAAATCGGTATTAATTAAAGGCAGTACATTAGCGTATGGACAGTATATGCATCCACATCAATCATGACAAGTCTCGGAAGATTTAGCACGGTGATGGATATGACAGTGTTAATGCATTTGGTCTTGGCGGAATAGATCTGCCACGCTGCTGCTGAATTGCTGCTGCTGTTGGTTATTGCTGTAGTTGTAGATTATTGCTGCTGCAAGCAAGTACAGGAACTTGCTACTGCCAATGCATACGGCGATACGGTGCTGTGAGTATTTAAGACATATTGCTGCTGCACAATAGCATGTAAAATAACCCATAACAGATCTATACAGGTGGAGCTGGGGAAGGTGGAGGGTTACAGAGAAACTCTGAAAGCGCGCTGCAGAAATGTCAAGTGAATGCTAGCCAGCCATATAAATGCAAGGCAGTAAGATCATTGGCTGCATAAGCAACATGAACCAATCAGCTTGTGCCAAGTCGTTTAACTCTCTGAATATCATCAGTTACGTTAACAACCCGTCAGCCTGTGCCATCTAGCGTTTCATGACTGAACTATACATTACAATAATTTGGAGAGAAAATCCGATTGATGAAAATTATTGGCAAGCAATCTCTTTTTTTTTTAAATAGGCTTATGAGTCAGACTTGTTATTTTGAGGTTTGATGAGATGTACTCGATAACCTCAGGGGTAAAATCACACAGGCAAAGTCAGATCTCATGAGGATCTTTGACCGTCGGCGGCCCGTAACAGCATGTGTTCAGTACATTAGCGTCCGGCTCTGGTTAATCTTGGTCAAATACTCCACATACTCTAGCTGCAATGCTTGATTTCTTCCCTCTGGTAGGGAATCAGCTCGGGTCTCTCTCGGGTTCTGGGGCCTGTAATGATTACATTAGAGGAGTCTGACAGACAGTCTGGGCCGGTCGACACTCTCTGAGTGAAGGTAGGCTTTGGGATATGAATAATAGATGTGCTGAAGTAGAAGCAGAAAGACGTGGGCTGAAAGCAGAACGACTCTTGAACACACAGTGCCATCCGTTGGGAAGGGTGAAAGTGTCTTATATGAAAAAATGACTTGTGCTGAAGTGTTTATCGCAGCTGCTGTTAGGGAGTCTATAGCTAATCACCTACTCCTAATAGACATTATTTAGAGCTGTTTTTATGTCAGAAACCTAAATACAAATACATTTGCAACCAGATTGTAATGTGCTTGCAATAGTTTCCTTCAGATGTCTGTTCCATTACATAACATTATCAAAATATTATGTTTGTTTATATAGATCTCTTCATTCAAATAAGGCCATTTATGCTAATGTCAGCTATAGTGTTTTTGAGAATGTAACAATTGCATTTTTTTTTTTTGTAGTTTTAATATTAGTTATCAATAACTGACTTGACTCACTGGATTTTTACTGTAATGCTGAATTTAATTTTTACTATATTGCAATAAACATTACTTATGCTGTTATCTGCATTGCATTATGAATGTACATGTTTCGGAATGCAGTGACTCAAAATTATTCAATCAACTTTTTTTTCACATTTTCACTTGGATGCTTTAACTCTTTAACACTTTTAACACAATTTTACTATTCACTATTCAAAAGTTTGGGGTCAGTCAGATTTTTTTGAAACTTTAATTCTTTTAAATTCTTTTTAAAAAAAAAATAAAAATAATAATAATACTTTAATTCAGAAAGGACGCACTAAAAATTGATTTAAAGTGCGTTTTGGCATTGAACCATGAACTTTAAAATGTATAATTGACTGTTGTCATAGGCAAATGTTTACTGGTATACAATAACTTGTTGTTTTTTTTTTTTTTTTCAGCTTTATTTCAGTTAAAAAAACGATTTTTATGTTTTATTTAACAATTACAACACTGAGTCTCATTAGACTTTCTTTACTGTAATTCAGCTTCTTATTTTTACAGTAAGCATTAAACATCTCTTCAAAATTCTTTTTAAGAAATTGTTCTAGATTCTTCTTAAAAAAGTAGTACTTTTATTCAGCAAGTATCCATTAAATTGACTGAAAGACATTTATGATGTTACAATAAATAAATGCTGTTCTTTTGAACTTTCTATTAATTGAATAATCCTGAAAAATAAAATCTATCACGGTTTCCACAAAAATATTCGTCAAGATTGATAATCAGAAATGTTTCTTGAGCAGTATATTAGAATGATTTCTGAAGGATCATGTGACACTGAAGACTGGAGTAATGATGCTGAAAATTCAGCTTTGATCACAGAAATAAATTACATTTTAACACGCATTCACATAGAAAATTGTTATTTTAAATAGTAATAATATTTCACAATTTTTACTGTATTTTTGATCAAATAAACACAGCCTTGGTGAGCATAATATAGTCTTACCGACAACAAACTTTTGAACGGTAGTGTCAAACATCGCATATCAGTAGATTTGTAAACAGTTGATTATGTTACAGTACATTTGCCGTAATAACAGTAAAATACAAATTTAGTTTAAGGTGGAAGTTATTTTGTTCCGTTTGCTCGCGGTGAGTGTGTTCTGGCTGCCAGTGCTGATCTTTCCACACAAAGTGGAACAAAGGCACATTCCACCATTCCGTGTTTGTGAATTCCGTTGTCATGGCAACCAGGCTAAATGTGGCCATTGGCACCATGTTGCCAAGTAACAGCTGAGTTATGAGGAGGGATGAGGCAGACATGAAGGATGTGTGAAGGGTTTCTACAAAGCAGCAGAGTCTCTTACGTGCATGAGAGGCAGATAAAAACACTGCTTGGCATGAGACGTGTCTGAGATATTGGATTGGCAGCAGGAATGTCTTTTATGTTTGTCCCGGTGAATATTTGTAATGTTTGCATAGAGCGCTCAACTCCCCCAGTGTCTTTATTCACTGTGGATAACACTTACAAAACAAACAGCGTAAGAGCTGTAGTGATGCCAGGCAATGCTGCGGTTTAATGAGAATCAACATTCAGCTCGTCTAAAGAGATGACCTGCAGATTTTGAAAGAAATAGATAGATAGTCATCTAATGTTATGACCAATAACCAGTGTTATTTTAATATTGATATTAATACAGTATATATATATATTTATATTTTTTTATTTGTTTTCATATGTTTTGGTCTTAGTAATTTATGTGCATTTGTCCGTGTTTTTTTTTTTTTAATCTTTTATTTCAGTTTTATAGTAATATTAGTACTTACTAATTTTATAACTTATTTTATTTCAGTTAGTTGCCAAGGGAAAATTTCTGATTTCATTTAATTTCTAAAACCTTAAAACATAAATTCTAAATTTAAAACTTAGTTTTAATATAATATTTATTTTATGCTAAATATTAAAATAATATTTATATTCAGTATTTATATTTTATTTCCGCTTTTGTTTGATTAACAAAATAATAATAATAATAATAATAATAATAATTAATAATTTAATGTTATAACCAGTGTTATTGTAAGATTTTATACTAGTTTGGTATTTATTAATATTTGTAATTAGTTTTTATTTTGATATTTTCAGTTTTTATTTAAATTTAAATTTTAGTCATTTTCTGTGCTTTTGTCATTTTTACATTTTACAAAAAAATCTTTAATTTATTTTTATTTCAGTTTTAGTTTTAGGAATTTTAGTACTTAAAAGTTTTAGAAATTAAACAATAATGCCTTGGCAACTAATTAAAATAAGTTTAAGTTTAGGTTTTTAATGTAATATTTTTTTGTTTTTACTTCAGCTTTCTTTCAATTAACATAAACTGTTTTTGATACTTTAACAATAACAACCCTGCCAGTAGCCATTATTATAAATATTTATAATAATCTATTTTGACTGTAGTTTTTTTTTTTTCTTTGTTTGCTTGTTTATAAAATGTTGAAATCAGCTGTTGTTTTCCCACCAAAATGATGTCACTCCCTGGAGGATGATGTCATTTGGGTTAAAGGGATTTGTTGAAAGACTTACAGGAATAACCTGAACTTATGTTAAACTAGTGTGTTTTTTTTTTTTTGTCATATTAAAATTTTTTTTTTAACTTTAATATTTTATCCTATATGTTGTATATGCTTGATGGGGACATGAGAATGTAGAAATGAATGTAGAAGTGAAAATGAGATGTTTGCAAACCAAAGCAGAAGTGAATGAGCTTATATTCTGAAGCAATGGAGATGTTTGCGTATATGTGCTTTCTCTTTCAGATGGGATATTTCTGTTTGATGTGTGTGGAATCTGTTGATTATATGATGAACCGTTTGCTTCGAGGGGAATTTCAAACACCCTTTGCATTATTGCAAAAATAGTTTTCGCTTGGGAAAACACCTGCGAGACTTGAGTCAGATGATGAAATGCACATGGGACAGTGCATGGTTTTATAATTGCTCTCTGTGTGTGTGTGTGTGTGTGTGTGTGTGTGTGTGTGTGTCAGTGTGTGAGTGTGACCTCATGAGAGGTGAGCTGCCCAGAAATTCATAGCTGACTCATTTCACTGTGACCGTTTATCTGCTCTGAAGAGAAATTCACTTCACAGCTCGCCAGTGAATGGGGAATGTCCGTGTTTTGAATGTCTGCAGATTGAGAGTAAATGTCAGGCTGCTTGACAGAAATGGCATGGATAAAAACTAAGTGTGTGATTGGTGCAAAACTCTCAGCCATGATTTGCATTCAGCCAGTGTTCTGAGTGCTTTCTAGGGCATTGCTTGGGTGTTCTGTGTATGTATTAATATTTTGAATTAGCTTTGTTGTTTTGGGGGTTTTTTTTATTTTACTTTAAGTTTAGTTTATGAGCTTTTCTCGTTTGTATATAAAAACATTTGTCTATATTTAAATTATTTTATTTCAGTGTTAGTAATTTTACTAATTCCATTTGAAACTTATTTTGGTTGGTTGCGAAGGCAGCATTTCTGTTGAAACTAAAAAAAAAATTGGTATTAATTAAAAATAAAAATTGCTACCTCTTCGCTAGGGTGTTCTGGGTAGTTGCTGAGGGAATTTGAAGTTTCTAGGGTGTTGCTAAGGTGTTCTGGGTTGTGTTATGGGTGTTTGAGAGGTTTCTAGGGTGTTGCTAAGGAGGGTTGAGGATTCTAGAGTGTTGCAAAGGGACTTTCTAGGGTGTTGCTATGATGTTCTGGTTCGTGCTAAGGGGGTTTGGGGTTTCTAGGGATGTTGCTAAAGTTTTTTTGGGTGGTTTTTCTGTAAGAATCTCATGACTAAGGGTTCACGGGTAACTGTTGAAGTCCAACAACAGCGGTTTTAAATCCCAGACTGTAAATGTGCAAAATATGCATAATGCACATTTAAGCTCAGAGAAGAGCTGAATAATGCCGTCCACAGTGACCTTGTTCATCCCGCTCAATGTACCGACCCTGGATAAGAGAAGCAAACAATAAAAGCATTCACAAGCCCTTCCACCTAAACCCACACTGATTCAAGGTCTCTATGGAGGTTTAGTTGTAGCCGAGCTAAAATAAGCAGGATGGCTCACGCTGAATGAACTACAACACTCAAAGCAGTAAACCACAGGAGAGCATGTTACTGTGATTTTACTACACTTAAAGGTATTATTACTCCCATAACTTTGGTAGAATCACCCACAGCCTCAAGTGAAATACTGTTTTTATAGGAGTAATCCACTTACTGTAACAATTTGGCTTTAAACTCCGTACATACTTGTTTTATTTACAACATTAATGTGGTTGTTTTAGTCTTTTGTGTTTCGTAATGTGAAACCGTTTTTGCACTGATGTCATACTTATTATTCATTTGACATGAATCATCTGATGAATCATCTAATATATGGTTTGTGTCCAAATTCAAAATGAAGGCTATGAAATGAATCTGTAACTTATGCAATGCACTGCATTTTATATATATATGTGTATATCTGTGTGTGTGTGTGTATATAAATATAAATTTATTTGAATATTTGCTCTTTTCATTTAGAACTTTAATTTGGAATTCAGGAAATCATATAATTTCATATAATCAGATAATTTTTTTTATTGTATGACTAAAATATAACTTATTTTCAGAAATATGTACTAATGCTTTGATTGTTTTTAATATTTGTAATCATTTCAATTGTTATTAAATTAGTTAAATATTAAAAGTAATATTAATTAGTAAAATTTGGAAATGGCTCATAAAGCTGCCTAAATGTCTATTTATTCCACATTGATCAAATTGGGTTTATTGTTTAAAAAATATTATTGAATGACCAAATTATATTATTTTTATTTTTTTTAAATAAGAACTACATTTCATTTGATTATTTGCTCTTAATATTGGGAACCTTTATTTGAGATTATTCATCTTTATTTTGAAACAATAGCTCCTATTGATTCCACATTGATCAAATTTATTATAAAACAACAAAAATATTTTACTGATTATTGTACAACTTATTTATTGTTTGCTTGCTGTTATAATAAACAATTAAACCCAATTAGTTCAATGTGGAATAAACCAATATCAGCCGTCTGTTTCTCACAGACAGAAGGCTGGTTTAGCGCTGCGAGTGCTTGTGAATCAGGCAGGGATTCAGCTCTACAGAGACAGAACAACAACAACAACAATAAAAAATAAATTAAAAAAAAACAGACGTAGATGTGTGGTGGGCTTTATATAACCGCAGTTGCCGTTGGCGATTGTGCAATGCGGCGCTGCAGTCGGTGCTGATGTAAACAGAGCCGGCTCATGATTCCGGGAGACTCCAGCCATGAGCTTTGATGCAGATGGCCTACTTTCATAAATCAGCGGTGTGTGGGAGGGGGAGAGCGGAGAGAGCAGAACAAGGCTCAAATTGATGTTCCCAGCACAGCTGCAGGCATCAGCTGACTTCACTGGCCTCGCTGGCCTCCCTCCCCCCGCATTTATCTGCTTAAACTGTGACCTTTCTGTTCCCGTTCGTGCCGCTCACAGTGGCCTGGCTCTAACTCGGCCGCTCCTCCTCCATCATGCCATCCAGATCCGCCTCATGCCAACTGTGGCTCGGGTTCTGCTGATACAGTGGCCGTTATTTACTTTCACTTCCTGCTTCCTCTTTATCTCCGTGCAGCCATCAGCAGTGTTTATTCCTGCGCTGCAGTACTTTTGCTTTTCAGAAAGTGAATGCGTAGAGTTGGTTAACACTGGGGATTTTTTTCTGTCAGCCTTTTGACGTAAAATATTTACTGACAGTTCTCCCTTAATTAATTTGATACTTCAGTATTTAATAGTAATATTTCAATAATTGAACACATTTGCATGTTCAAGCTTCTCTGATGCAGGATTATTGTAGTTAACTAAACATTTCTCATACTAAAAAACTAAAACTGAAATATAAATTAATAAAACTAACTGACATTAAAGAGACATTATAAACATTTAAAAAAGAAAAAAGTACTAAAACATTTATTTGACAAAAAGTTCAAATGAAAACAAAATATAAAATAAAAACTCATTGATACTAAAATTACACTGATGTTGGTTAATATTCATTTAATTGTATTTGTTTGTTTGTTTTAATACAGGGCTTCACAATTTGGCCCAAAAATATTTTGTGCCTACTTTGTCACTTATTGTGACTTTACTTAACTTAAAATCCCTTCAAGCAGCCAGTTCCTTCATGACATCCTCCTACAGGATTGTTTTCTGGAAGGAAAAAGCACAAACACCAGCATGACTTCTACTTTTATAGTGCTTTTTGGTGCTGTTTCAAAGCCGATCCAGTTGTGTTCTGAATGCAGCCCTCTCCTCTGCTTTCAGCTCACAGATGTGAGTGTTTGAGGTAAATATTTGACATGATCTTGCTTTAGTGGGTCTGTGTGTGGAGTTTCAATGCTTTAAACTCTTCATTGATCTCATTGACGCATGCAGAGCTCTTGAGGGCCGCCGTAGATGAATGTCTCTTTTCAGGATTATAGAGCTGTTCCAGATCTCTTTCACATGCCTTCAGCTGATTCAGCCACTATTTACATGTAGTTCGTGAACGGCTGGATCAATGGAAATGCTGAATGAGTGTTTTTACTCAGGCAAGATTATGTGAACAAACAGAACCTGACATGAATGTTTCCTCAAATCAAACAGCTTTAAGGAGAGGTTTGTTGTTATTTGCTACTTGAGACTGTATTAATGATCAAATCCCTAACCGTTCACAAAACCCAGCGATTGTCAGTCATTTAGAGCATCTTGTGTGTTACTGAACACGCCGTCCTCAAGACACGGTCTAATTAGTCTGGCACTGATGTCGAAAACACTGTTCAATATTCAGAAGGGCATCATTTCCATATTAAAGAGCAAAGCAGTGAGCGTGCAGATACAAGAGACCATGATCAGACTCCATCAGCAGCACATACTAATACATGTTACATGTTGTAAACTATAACATGAATTCCATTAATGCAGCAGCCTGCGGAGTTACATACAGGCATTTTGTGTCTATTTTTAGCTTGTATTTTAGACAGCCTATATGTTTCCTTCTCCTCGTTGCGTGTGCAAGCGCATTCTTTTGTTTCCTGTTGATTATGAAACTGGAAGTGGGTGTGTGCTGTTAAAGAAATGAGAGGTTCTGTATTGAATCCATGTTGCAGATTGATGGACAGGCTTCACTATTTGGGGAAACATTAGGCTATATGTTTCTGATTAAAAGTCATTACGATATTTTTGTATTTGTGTGCTTGTTTGTAGGGCTGATGTACTAAAATAACTAAAACTGGAATAAAAATAAATAAACTATATATGCATTATTTTATAAAATAAAAATCACAAAAACACAAAACAAAATGACTAAAACATTAATTAAAATATAAAAATAAAAACTTGTAAAATTTTAATAAAAATAATCATATCTTAATCACACTATGTGTTGTGTTGGATAATGGTCACAAAACAGGTAAACAAATAAAATGTTTAGGGCTGTGCAGTTTGGCCAAAATTGTTGTGATTTATATATCAATATGTCCAATGCATACATGCATAAATACATATAAATTAAATAAATATTAAACAAAACAATAAATATTACTATTGAAATATTTCACTATCAAAAATTATTTATAGAAAAATATAATATTAATTTATATAAATTAATAATACTACATTAAAGAATTTTTTGGTATATTTTAAATTATTATTCAAATAATAGCCTACAGTAAGAAATATTACTATTTTAATATTTCAATGTAAGTAAAATTCAGTAGTCATATAACTTGTGTGTGTGTGTATGTATGTGTGTATATATATATATTACACAAATACACAGTAGTGGTCAGAATTATTGGCACCCTTTGTAAATATCATCAAAGGCGGCTGTGAAAATTAATTATGTATATGTTTTAATATTTCACTGTAAAATAAAAAAAATCAAGTATTACGAAAATATAATGCTGCTACTACTAATAATAATTTTATTTTACAGTACAACTGTAAAATTACAATGCTAATATTTACGGTTGTCTTAATGTCTTCATTTTCAACATTAAACATTTTAGTTGCTTTTATTTTGACTTAAAACCTCAGTGAGCCCTTAAAGCTTAAGTTTATAAGCGCTTCTCGTTTCAACTTTGGGAAGATGCTGGGCGTTTTGCTTTCACAAATGCACGTCATTAGTCAAGCTTATTTGATTAAACTGTAGTTTATTTAGCAATTTTATTTCAATGAATTGTGCGTTTACTTCAATGCTGCTGAAGGGGAAATTCATATGGCCTGAAGTTTGTTTATAGCTGTGGTGGTTTCTACTATGGAGGAGGGGAGAGATCACAGCTCGCAGGCCGAATGTCAACCTCATGACTAACCTACGGCCATATTTCCATTCAGCTGGTTTAGACTTAGAATGGAAACGAGAGACTTCCCCTTTAAGACGCCAGCCACAGGGTTATGAGGTCAGGAGAAGGTGTTCGCGCTCTGAGTCATCCTGTGTGTGACTCATGCATGGATTCGGATGAAGTAAATACTCAGCTATATGATTCTGCAGCGATGCATGCTGGTCTTTTCTTGCCGCGCTGTGAATTGATTGGGCTGCTCACTAGACTGAATGGAAATGCGGCTGGAGGGGGAAATGTGTGTGTTTGTATGAGTGGGCAGCACTTTGCATCAGCAGATGGGAGAGATCTGACGTGTTACCAGCGGTCGCTGACCCTACCGCGGTACTGAGCATGCTCTGTGAGGCCCGTTTGGTCAATGACTGAGTTCTGGTAAACACAGAGGAGACCGAGCCGCTCTGCCCTCTCAGTCTTGCCCTTCCATTCTGAATCCAAATATCGACATTAGAAGTGCTGTTCTTGTATAATATGTTTGGATGAGTTGCACATCTGTATAATGAATGAATGAATGAAGCATTTATATAGCGCTTTTATTGTGTATTACTATACACCCAAAGCGCTTTACAATCGTGGGGGGGGGGTCTCTCCTCAACCACCACCAGTGTGCAGCATCCACTTGGTGAAGTATGCATGTCTGAATTCCCACTGATGCGGAATGAGCCGTTGCCGTGGTGATACGGAATGCTGTGTTCAAAAAGATTCCTGAGTTTATTGGAATTCTGTGGTTTCCATGACGCAAACCTTTATATTTAGGGTTTGTCTTAATTACACACTCTAAATGGCTATTAGCTTGGAAATTATGCAGGAAAGCATGATATTTAGTGATGTTTTCTAAACAAATGATCTAATTTCCTGAGAGTGCAAGAGTGGATGCCCACCAGTATTTTTTTCCATAGAGAGTTCAAAAAGTTTCTGTTTAAGAGTCATAACCAAACAATCAGGTACAAAGTGAATTGCAACATTATAAACGTTGATTTGGAGCAAAAAAGTACTTGAAAATTGGACAACAGGGTTAAAGACTGTACTACAATCCCATGAAGCACTGCAAATGATGTAAGCAAATAAAAAATGACAGAGAAAGATAAAACTATTGATTTTAAAATATTATGTATAAAGAAACAATGTATTTTACGTTTATTACAAAAAAATATATATTTTATTGCGAAATCTTGGGTGATTGTAGTTTTTGCACCAGCAATTCAGTGTTGAAAATAAGTTGAAATAATGGAAACTATGGCTTTAATGGAAACACATTCAATCGATTAACAATCTCCGAGCTCATGTCTGTTTATTGTCCAAAATTGTTTCCCCTATGGAGGAAATGAATGCAACTTTTACTTCCGGATCCAACCGTTGTGCTCTTTTTCCTCAGGGGTTTAAAGTTTGTTCAAATTCGTTATCCTAACTATGAGTGATTAATAGTGATGTCTGAGCTTATCAGCTAACTAGTGCATGCAAAGAAAGTGCGGGTAAATGTTAACACACAACCAGCTAGCACATACGTTCTAAGAAAGTTTTGCTAACGTTCCCATTAAGTAAAAAAAAAAAACGTTATTTCAGAATATTCTCTGAACATTCAAAATGTCCAGTTTTGAAAATGTTTTAAAAACATTTGTTCAATTAAGGGAACATTCCATTTTATAATGTTGCAAACATTACGGGAATGTTACTTTCAAATGTTTTCTGAACGTTCTGAAACAAGTAGTAACGTTTAAAAATTGTTACATGAACGTTTCAGAAACAAAACATTCCATAAATGATGAAATCGTAAAGTTTTTGTGCTAATGTTTTGAGGACATTAGTAAAGACTAGATAACTTTGAATGAACGTTCTATTAACGTTACTGGATGAACGTTTGTTCGTAACTTTGAGAGAACCTTGCCAGAACATTCTGAGAACGTTCTCTGTTACCTGGGCAAATGGGATATTCAGGGTTTTACACCAATGATAAGTACAGGTTTTCTAGGTCAGTTGTGTTTGGGAGTGCAGGGTGTCTCTCACCGTCTCCACATGTATTTCCACGCCTGCTTTTATCAGAATCCCAGACTATTCCCGTCTAGCACCAGTTGAGCTGATGGGAATATTAATCTGCATGCAGCACAGCCCGTTTGAGAAAAGAGAGAGAACAACATTTAGGAATGATCCAACACACATGAGATCTCCAATAGCAAATAAAGAGCAAATGGAGTCTTTGCCTCCTCGGATGTTTCTCAGTTTATCTCACATGTCTCATTTGTGATCAGAATCTTAATATAAACCAGACATTTCTCATCAAATTTCCTCTAAATCTGAGCTGATTTCAGTTGTTATGCACATTCATTTTACAGCTAGATATTCTTACTGGTTGCTAATCATTGACTCATTTCTGTCTGTTTTTAATTCTCCTGGTTTTTAATTTCAGGAGAAGCATCTGAATGATGCAGACAGAGGTGAATATGTGACAGACAGAGAGTGTTTGATTTGTAGACCTGTTAAAGGCCGTCTGCTGTTGAATCGTTTCTTTATTGCAACCATGCTTGTCTTTTGTTTATATTCTGTTTCAACAGCCACTGAAACCCTTTGGCGGTTTGTGTGTGTGTGTGTGTGAGGGGGAGGGGAATGTGCTGCTTTGAATGTTTGAGCGATAACAAAGCGATGCTTCCATGAGGTCATGTGTTGCTGACAGGGCCGGTGGTTTAACTGGGTGGGGATTTTTCTTTTGGACTTCCCTTAATGTTCTCATATATCTACTGCTGGCCCAGTTTTTCTGGCTCTCTCACTTTCTCACTTTCACAGTAACTGTAAAAGCTGCGGTTAAGCTACAACCATGAGGCTTTACTGAGACATGCATGCCACCCATAAAAAACGTTGGTTTATCAGAGATGAAACTGCAAAGATAAACAGCAAACAAATACATAAATGGGGAAAAAATTAAATAAATAAAATAAATAAATATATATATATATATTATATTATATTATGTCAAATCGATTAATTGCGATTAACTGCATCCAAAATAATCATTTTTTGTTTACATATGTGTGTACTGTATATTTATATGTATGTGTATGTATATGTGTGTATATATAAGGGATAATCAACGGCTAGCTGTGCATTAAACGATTTGAATGCACGACGTGGAGGCGAAGAACCTGATCGTCGTGCATTCAAATCGTTTAATGCACAGCTAGCCGTTGATTATCTCGTTTATGCCATGGTCATTTGCCAGCATTCACATATTAAAGATGTTAATAATATTCGCGCTGCAATATTTGACCGGGACGATAAAAAGACGGTTATTTTCATCTGTATTACCATTCAACTGTAACCGTTACTATGGTTACCAATGTTTATAGGAAGTGCATTAATATAGAACGTGATTAAACTGACCTGGAACTACCTGCAGTTCAACGAATTTAATCAACACCTGCCAGCCAATCAGAATAGAGTATTCAGACAGACCATGGCATAAATATATATAAATACACACGCATACAGTTGAAGTGCATGTTATTGTTTATTTAGTACTGACCTGAATAAGATATTTCACATAAAAGATGTTTACATATAGTCCACAAGAGAAAATAATGGTTGAATTTATAAAAATGGCCCTGTTCAACGCTTGATTCTTAATACTGTGTTGTTCCCTGAATGATCCACTGCTGTGTTTTTTACTGCTTGTTTGTCCTGAACAGTTAAACTGCCTGCTGTTCTTCAGAAAAATACTTCAGCTCCCACAAATTCTTTGGTTTTCCAGCATTTTTGTGTATTTAAACCCTTTCCAACAATGACTGTATGATTTTGAGATCCATCTTTTCACACTGAGGACAACTGAGGGACTCGTATGCAACTATTACAGAAGGTTCAAACGCTCACCGATGCTTCAGAAGGAAAAATCATGCATTAAGAGCCGGGGGGTGAAAACCTTTTGAATTTGAAGATCAGGGTAAATTGAACTTATTTTGTCTTCTGGGAAACGTGTAACTATCTTCTGTAGCCTCCGAAGGGCAGTACCAAATGAAAAAATATGATATTTAGGCAAAATAAGAAATCTTCATTCTGTTCAAAAGTTTTCTGCAATCAAACGTTGTCATTGCACGCTCCATGCTTTTCTGTTTGAGCTACAAGAACATCTGATGCAATAATATTCATGTACTTTTAATTGTTCTGAAGTGGCTGTGTGAATTTCAGTGTACGTTCCAATAGCATCGATGTTGTTCGGGAATGAATTTGTCGCTCGTCATTCTTTTCTCTGTCAGTGTCTTCCTGTACATTTCACCCACGTTGCCGTTTAACAACTTCCTCGTGATGAGAGCTGCAGGGTTGTTATGGTGGTTGGGACATTTTACTATTGTATACTCAGATGCTATTGTTGTGCTTCCTTACATCCACACACACCACTCACTCATATACAATTCACTTTATCATTTCCCTCTCCCGTAGAGATCAAGATAAGCCACCGTCCTACACAAAAGTGCATGTGGGTCACATGAATAATGGATATGCGGCTTGAACTCCCGCTGAACTCCAGCTTTGTCAAATGGAGATCTACAGCAAACCTGCACACCCATTATATATATCCTGCGCTTTGCTGATGTGGCCGTTCATTCATCCGTTCTGTGCGGCTGTCACTGCTCTGGGTGCGGCCGATCGGCTGACACACTCAAACAAGGTACGCTTTGTTCGACCCTGTGGCCTTTGTGGTAGTGTATGTCTAATGAGGTTAGATAAACCATCTACACTGACCTGAGACCTGAGAGAAAGGTGACTGGTGTTAATGTGTAACGCGCTGGATGCTGCTGGTTTACGTGTCCTTCGATCTGCGAAACCAGTTTTTAGAGATATAATATTTACAAATAAATGTTTCAATTAATAAATGCTAATGTAAAAATAAAAACTTTATAATTCATATCTGATGTATTCACGTATAAAGGTAAAATAATACTATTTATTTATACTATAGATTATTTAATTTCTATACATATTTATTCATGTTTAAATATTATTGATGTCTTATGTATAACATATTGTTTGTGTCTTGTTTTTTTTTGTTTTTTTTTTATTGAAGCCATATACACGCCACAATCTCTTCCCCATGAACTGTTACGGCTTAATAAGAATCATGTGACTCAGATGTTTAGGTTATACACTGAACTTTGCTTTGTTGTTATGCATGGAGTCTCAAAGCAACACTGACAGTGTAAAGTTGACAGTCTGACAGGAAGTACATTAGACATTGAACTGTTGCTGTTGCCTTTATCTTGATGCAAACGAGTCCACGTTACGTGTAGAACAAAGTGCCTCGGGTTTGATGCCACGAGTCCAGATCAGCAGTCTTTCAGAGTCAGACTCTGTCTGTCTGCCTTCACCGAAGGACGAGGCACTTCCAACAACCTTTAACATACAAAAGTAAAAACTAAATTGTCTATTAAATTATCATAATTATGTATATATTGAAGTCTGTACGATTTTTTTGGAAAGAAGTCTCTTCTGCTCACCCAGGCTGCATTTATTTGATCAAAAATATGGCAAAATTGTCAAAAATCATTACGATTTCAAATAGCTGTTTTCTATGTGAATATATTGTAAAGTATAATTGATAAAAGCTGTATTTTCAGCATCATTACTCCAGTCTTCAGTGTCACATGATCCTTCAGAAATCATTCTAATATGCTGATTTGCTGCTCAAGAAACATTTATCATTATTATCAATGTTGAAAACCGTTCTGCAGTCTGCTTTCTTTTTTTTTTTTTTGTGGAAACATTTATTTTTCAGGATTATTTGAAGGCAAAGGTCAAGTAACTAGAAAGGTCGTCCATATCTTACTCCACATCTTAAAAATGAAAATGCAGTATAATATACACTGATACTGTGGCAGCATGCTGTTATGTTTAATGTTTTATTGGTAGCAGTAGTTTGATTATTGCAGCACATGTAAACGGATGGCTGTGAGCAATCTGATCATGATTACACAGTTTTTCTGATGTCAAATCTCAATAAGATCATATTTTAGCCACAATGCATGTGAAGTAGATCAAAACTTATTATTGCACACGGTCTCTTTAATTAAGTACAACTTTAAGTATGTAAATTAATAATAAATAAAGAATGGTTTAAAGAATATGCACTGAAGTGGACCAAGCAAACCAATAGTGCATTATCATTATCTTGATGACTTATTGCATTATCAAAGTGTCGCATGCGTCTGATCTTTAGTTTACAGTGTTTGGACCAAAGGTCCAAAGTCTGACTGTATGAGATCACATTTGGCAGTTTACTCAAGACTTGTATTACCAGCTCTTAAGTCACTGTCTGATATCCCTGCTAAAGCGGGTTAACGCTAGTTAGAGCACTAGCATGGGTAATGACAGCCATGGCTGGAGATGAAAGCAGCCAGAGAGAGATTACTCAGGCACATCGTACACCCCGTAACATTCTCTTTCAAGTGTCTCACTCGATTCCGTTCCGTCACTCGCTTCTAAGAGAAATCTGTTTGAAAAAATCCACACTTTGAAGTGGATGAGCAAGTGGTGCGCAGACGGCCGTAGCTAACAGCCATATCCGGCTCGCTGAGGGCCGTTCTGACACGTCTTCCTCTCTGCTTCTTGTTATTGGTATAAGTGGCTGGGTGTGAGACTGATTTCCAGCGGTTTCTGACCCGACTGAAAGGATCCAGAGAGAGAGAGAGAGAGTTCATGTTCACTTATATCAGCTAGGATGATGGGAAATGATTTAGATGCTTGGCTATACAGGAATGCAATAAGTCATAAAGATGATGACGTGGAATATTATAGTACCGTGTAGAAAGATTTGTGACCTGTGGCGTAAATAACACAAGTATGTTCTATACGATCCCATGACGTTATGAAATTATTATTTTCCTTAATGTTCTCTGAATGTTTAAATCATTGTTTTAAAAGTTTTTTTTTTTTTCCAAACATTAAGGAAACATTAAATTTGACCACTTTTCAACCTCAAAAAAACATTTGTTTTTATGCAAACGTTAAAGTAGCTTTCCATTTTATACTTTAGTAAACATTACACCATTAAAAGTTTTGTTTTGCTTTATTTTAATGTTTCTTTATGAGGTTTGACATGCTGTATATGAAAATCACATTATTTTTTTGGGGTATTATCAGTGCTTATGAAAACTAATAAAATATGACCGCTTATACAAGCTAATCTGTTATTACTCATGCATAAAAATGACATGCTATATGCATAAAACCGAGCTTAACGACAACAGTTTAACATTTAGTGAACAGTTAGTGAAAACTTCAGAAGTTGAATTTTTTTTTTTTTTTTTGTCTTTTATGACTAGTTCCACAATGTTTCAGAAAGCACTAGAATATCTTTGAAAAATGATCTTTACTAAACCAGTGTTTCATAATTAACGATAGAAGTTCTAAATATTTACCAAAATATACGTGAAAATAAACCGTGCAATAATAATTAGCACCACAGAATTAAAGAAGAACCATAAAAAATTTAAGTGAAACAAATCTTTGTTACATTTCTGAATCTTCTCGGAACTTTCAAAATGTCTTGTTTTAAAAACTTTTGGTTATGCAAATGTTAAACATTCCGTTTTATGACATTATTATAGCATTATTTCTGAATGTTCTTTGAATATTCAAAACATGCTGTTTTAAAAACCAATGTGGTCGTTATGGGAACATTCCATTTAATAATTTTCAAACATTAAGGGAAATGTTACGTTCTGGAACAAGCAGTTACATTTTAAAAACTAAAAAGTTTTTTTTTTAAAACGTTCCATCAACGATGTATAAATGTTTTTGTGCTAATGTTTTGAGAACATGTACCCTGTTAGCTAGTAAGTCTTTTCAATTTATTATAACCAAGCCCCACCCACTAGACTCTCTGACTGATGGCTGTATTTCAGGCTACATCATAACTTTATGCAAAGATTGATATGTGCTCCGTAGTAGCAATTATTGAAAGTGTTTACAATTCTTTAACGTCATTGAGTGCACATGCATAATCTGATAACCATCAAATGTAAGCTAAATTTGAAAACCCAGACAGTGCCAAAAAAAAAAAAAGTTTATGTAAGATTTTTAATTATCAGGTTGTATACATGCTCAGTGAAATTCAGCAAATATGCAAAATGTAGGTGTGACTTTCACTGTTGCCATGACCTGACATGTTGATAGGCATAATCATTGTACAATAAATGCACTAATTTTTTCAAGTAGTTTGACGCTGAGTAATTAGTAACGTCTGGAAAGTGTGAGCTGAAACTAAAAAAAGCCCTGATATTGTTACGACATTTATGATGGTGAGTGCACACTACAGAATGTCCCTGAAATTAAATGGGCAAAACTGGTTTCTAGTGATTCACTCGCTGAAAGCGGGCTTATTCCATTAATGCATGTGAAACCAAAAGTGTGAAAAGGGATGACACCACCCACACTTCATTTACATAGAGCTGTGGATGTCATCACACACACCTGCCAGCTCAACCCCAGTGATGTTACATGTGTAGGTACGAGTCATGTTACATACAAGTTTGTGAACAGATCTCATTTACTTATAAATCTGACAAAATGTGCTTAAATGTAAATATTTTATTTATTTTTTGTTCATTTATTTTTATTTATTTGTTATTCATTCATTTTACTTGTTTTAATTATTTATGTATTGTACTTTGTATTTATTATTTGTTTTCTATTTAATCATTTTTATTTGCTTGAATTTTTTGTTTATTTTTACGTTTTATTCTTTTATTGTATTATTTGTCTTTTATTCACTCATTTTGTTTTCTTTTTTTGTTTGTTTTGTTTAAATGTTTATTTATTTTTTTATAAATAAAAACAAGAGCCTTGACTGGTCAAATTACAAACAAATCTGACTGGATTCATTTTAAATAGTGTATTAGTGTAATAGTGTTTTTATTTGGTTTAACAGCTAACCACTGAAATCTTGGCCTTAGCTAAGCTGACTATTCTTGCTTCTAGACCTTGCTTTGGCTGCACAACCCCTTTTTACTCAGACGTTTATTTCCTGTACTACTCAGTCAGCCTCAATTATAACATTTAAATGTGAGTTTTTCAGAGGGCATGTCATGCTGCATGTGCAAATGACAGGGGATTTTGACAGGAAACCACATCTCTTCTCATCTGGCAATGACAGCATGCTTTTCATGAGCTACAGCAAAGACAACATGAGAGCGTCTGTTTCGCCAGAGCTGTTTTAAGAAGAACACCTTTTAGTTTTCATTTTAATCATCATTATTGATCAAACTTGAGGTTAGTGATGTGATCAAAGAGTTGATTTCAAATGTATCAAGTTGAGAAGAGCTGTGCTGTTACTTTGTAACCAGACTTCGGAATGTTTGCTTGTAACATTCTAAACGGCTCCTTAGCAACACCCTAGCAACTGTTTAAAAAACGTTTAGTGTTCTATTTTTACTTTGCATCAATTTCCCAGCATTTTGAACTCCCCGAACAGGCCCAATTACCAGACTAGCCCGGCCTTTTCTACTTCATCATGCTTTTTTTTTAATATAACTGTTGCACATGTGGCACATCTGGCGCTCTGCCTGAATCATTACTTACTTTTTATGTTCGGCTCGCCGTCGCCATGGAAACTGCTGCATGTTTGGCAGCAAGCCTTTGAAGGAGAGCGAGAGCGGCCGCGCACAACAGAGAGGATTGCGAGCTCTCAGGAATTGGCCTACATCCAGTGTAATCATGGCGGGGAGCTGAAATGAGGCTTTTGGCAGCACACCAGGTTTCAGAGAACAAAGATGTGAGCCACTAATGTTGGCTGCAGAGCCTGCTTGGCATCCTTTACCATTTCCCAGCAGCCCCTGCCACGGCTGCCTGCCAAGCCTCCCTCCCTCCCTTCCCTGCTGGGACTGCAAAGAGGATCTGAATAAAGAAAGAGAGTTGTTTTTCTCCAGTTCCTCTGCTCCAATGACATCACCTCTGCAGCCTCCAGCCCCCAGATTCCAGACGCCCAGCACATTTCTTCTGCTCCTCTCTCTCAGGCCCTCCATTTTGACTAAATTCCTCCATTTTATAATTGCTCGACCTCCTCGATGTCACCAAATATTTGCTGTTTGCACCGACAAAGTGAGAACGCTCCGAGTATTTTTTGACAGTATGTATTAATGTACACATAACAAGATGAATATATGCCCGTTTTGAGAATATCCAGAATTTATTAGTAATTTGTCAAAGCAACGCAGTTCTCTCTCTCTCTCCCCATATATATATGTGTGTGTGTGTGTGTGTGTGTGTGTGTGTGGGTATGTATATATACTTACATGTATGCACACACACACACACACACACACACACACACACACACACACACACATATATATATATATATATATATATATATATATATATATACATATATATATATACATATATATATATATATATATATACATACATACATACATATAAAAAATCAGTGGTTTTGATGATGATATATATATATAGAGAGAGAGAGAGAGAGAGAGAACTGCATTGCTTTGATAAATTACTAATAAATTCTCAAAACAGGCATATATTCATCTTGTTGATGTGTGTGTGTAAGCAATCATGCTGAATTACAGCAAAACTGCTTGTCATTTGCCCCAAATGATTATTTATATTCTGAGAGTATATAAATATATAAACAAATTGCTTTAGTTCCTCTATTGTAAGAAAAAAGAAAAAAAAAATCTCATTTACTGTACATTTATGCATTTAGCAGATACTTGTGTGCAAATTGGCATTACAAATGTGAACAAAAGCCTAATGCTGAAATGTAAATGTACACAATACAGTAGTGGGGTAGTATGTAACTAATTAAGGCTATTTCTGGCTTTTTGCAAGTGCATATATTCTCCCCCTTTCTTTCTGTATTTAAGTGTATATATGAAATAAATATTTTATGTAGCTGACTGCATGAAATGACCGTAAACGGGTCAGTAATCACAAAACTGAGGTTGCACAACAGACTCGTAACTCGCTACGAAAACACTTTCAGTTGAATTGGTGAGCTGGAGAGAAAAAATAGCAACACAGTAAACAGGATGTTGCCTGTCAGTGGGGCTATCCTGGTGAGCGCAAGGGTTGCCATGGTTACCATTTCCTGAGAAATTTACAGCCAATCAAAAAGAGGAAAGGAGATTTTACAGACTGCCTGCGCTAGGAAACGCAGGGTAGAGTGACATTGTGTCAGCGGGTTCACTCGACACGCTTCAGCGAACCCAAAAGCACAACACACGTTTTATAGTTGAGACTAATGTTGTTTTATGCCGTCTGCGTCTCTGTAAATGCGTCTGGGTCCATTTCCGAGACCTAAAATGAACCTTTTGTTAACACAAACAGTGGTTTTGATGATGTTTACAAGCTTTAAAATGAGAAGCATTTTATATAAGCTTTGCATTTGTGACTTATATAACAATATCAATATTTCATTTGTGCTGTTTTCATGCACAGTACCACGTCCTTGAACATCTGTAGCAGATGAGTTATATAACGCAGAAAATGGGCCACGTTATGGAAGCGAGACAGACGAAAACACAAAAGCCTGTGTGAGAGGTAACACATAAATGAATAAAACATTGTCCGTCGTAAAACAAAACACTGATATGCTCTGGTATCAGCATTTCCTTCTTGATTCAAACCTGACTACTAAAACACGCTTGGTTTTGATGGTTCACATGTTGTTTTTTCTGGAGCCTTTCGGTGTTACGCTTTCTTTCCGACGTGTTATTTTAACTGTGTTCCACAATGAGGCATTGCTTCAGAAGTGCTGAGTCATGAGCATGTAAATCAGTGTTTCTCAACTGGTTTTGCTTCAGGATGTGGAATTTTATTTTGTTATGCAGCGCCAAAATTGCAAATCACACAAAGGTGCACCAAAAAAATCAAACCCTGAAATATATTAATATTACCAAGCTGGATTATGAAGGAATCAGAACATCTGATTGGAGAGAAATCATTTTTTAAGAGTCACAACTGGTCAAATATTGATGCATTTTAAACAGCATGTTTTATATGGTGGTATATTCATATTTCAAGTTGGATTATGATGGAAACAAAAAATCTGGTTGGAGATCAAATATTTGTTAGAGCCATGACTAGTCAAATTTTGTTGAGCATATTTTATATGGTGGGGACACAACATGGCACCAAAATTATAAATCAGAAAAAAAAAATCAAACACTGTGACTGGAGTGTATTAATTAGTTCTGACCCAACACGGCACCAAAGTTGTAAATAATACAAAGATAAACCAATGAAAAACATTGATATTACTGAGCTGGATTATGGTGGAATCAAAAGTGTGATTGGAGCTAGATCGTTTGTAAGAGCCACGGCTTATCAAATTATGAATGAATTTGAGTTTATTAATTTTAAACAGCATATTTTATATGGCGGTGATCCAACACGGCACCAAAGTTGTAAATGATACAAAGGTAAACCAAGGAAAAACATTGATATTACTGAGCTGGATTATGATGGAATTAAAAGTCTGATTGGAGATTGGTCAAATTATGAATGAATATGAGCTGATTAGTTCTATATAGCATATTTTATACAGCACCAAAACTTAAGGTAAACCAAAAAAAATCAAAATCAAACACTGTACTTTATTAATATAACCATGAATTATAACCCCAATATGAATAGAATTTATTTGCATAGATTTCTAATAATCACAAGAGTAAATGGTAAAATGTACAATTCATTTTAGATTCGGTTTCCAGTAATTCAGCACACAAACACGCTGCAGTCGACACAGACCGTGTTTATCCTTGACTACAAACTGTAGTCTGGTTCATATTTCCTATTCATATTACCTCTGTTATCCAGACTATGCATGAGGCATTATTATTGTTTCCATTCAGCATTGTTTTTTGCTCTTGTTCGTGACTGACCATTTTTGAGTCACAGCCTGCCAGTTGATATAGAAAACATCAAGGAATGACCTTCTGCTTTCTATCTCCGAGACATTGCCCTTGAGTGACACAGCCATGTGAAATCCGATCGGCCTACCCAGAATGCAAACTGGAGGAATTAGTTGTCAGGCCGGAAAGAAAAGGTGATATTTACAGTTTCTCGGGTACAAAACACGCCCAATTCCATGAGGAGGGTTGATCATAAGCCCTGGCTGCGGGCCAGCAGATTTGATGTTCGTTGAGAAGGGCGAGGCGGGCTGTGGGTACGTGACTAAACATCTTACTTCCTCTTTCCAACGTCACGAGGGCTTGCACAAACACATCCTGCCTTGTGTCTGCAGATATCAGACGCATTGCTTCACCCAAAGAGCCCTGAAGCTGCACTCAATTGGAACGGGGCCAAAACAAAAGGGAAGGACCTACAAAGCTATTTGTTGGTTCTCCTCACACTGTGGACATTTTGTACCCAGTCACGTTTATAACCATCTAAACGAGAACAAAAAATGTGTGTGTGGTATAAATGAAAGTGAGTGTTTTATTTCATGAGTATGACATGTATGACTAAGAACGGCAACATGTAAGATGAATTTGATTCGATTTGACTCTGAATGGCATGTTGGTGACTCTGTACACTGTTCACAACTGGAATGTAGGGGGATCTCCAGAAAAGTCCAACACCATACATATTTTATTGCTGTTTTAATGCATGAGTGAACCCAGACTGATCTTAGATCATCTCATTTTAGTCTACATCAGCCAGCCTCTGAATATTCAATAATCATTATAATAAATTACAATTATAATAAAATTAATAAAATATAATAAAAAAAGTAATATTATTAAAAGTATTAGTATTATAAAGAATAAACTACAAAATAAATCATTTTTTAATTAAATATTTATATCAGGCAACAAATAACCACACCTTTTCCATGATTTTCCAGTCGTTTGTGATTTTAAAGGATAAGGAAAAAAATATATATTTTGAATTAATTCTAAAATATCATTATTATTGAGATTAAACTTTAATTAGGCTACAAAATAAATCGTTTTAATTAGATATTTCCATCAGGCAATGTGTAAATAAATAAATAACCACACCTTTTCCATGATTTTCCAGTCGTTTAATGCATACGAAAAAAATATTTTATAGAGTAATTTCTTGCTGATAACAAGAAATGTTATATCCTCTACAAACAAGATTTCATTAACATCCACTTTCTCATGTCTGTGAATCGCAATTCCCTCATATTTCCATGTTTTCCGTGATCATGGGAACCAAATTCGATCGAAAAAGCTCGCCATTCCATTCGGTAAGAATTTGGCTGATTTGCATATACCGTCCGTCGTACGTCAGCGAGTCTAAACACAACTTTCGACTTTGAATGGTTTCCATCGTGTCTTTGGTGATATCGAAAGCGCTCTTTCGCTTATTTCCTACTTCTCGCCGTCGTCGTCGCAGCTCTGGCCTCGATTCAAGCAGAGTTAAATAAAGGAAAAGAAGACGGGAGGGGGGTGTCGAGAGCAGTGTTGCCAGGTCCGCTGTTTTGGCAACTTTAACATTGTTGCTGCGGGTGAAGCGACCCCAATAACGTGATATTTTAGCCCCTGCAATATGAATGTTACCAGGGGAACCTCGCCAAAAAACGGAACGCGTTTTTACCGGGGAGACCCCCCTGATGCAAAGGTGATATAATACAAAGTATATGTTATACATTTACATACATTAAAAAAAAAAAATATATATATATATATAATATATATATATACACACACACACACATCTATAAACTTTTGAGGATTTACGGTGCCGATGACCGTTAAACGGGTCATCACAGTCTTGTGAAAAGGGTCCTTTTGGGCTAGTTTGAAGAAGCAATTGGGCGGGTTTTATTGTGACAATCTGGCAACCCTGGCCGAGAGAGCGCCGCCAGCGCGCATGCGCCGGAGGGGGAGTTCTATCGAAGAATCAAGTAAATAGAATCGGAGCGTCAGTGACGTCACTGCTCCACATTGAGCCCCAGTCTGGACGCGGTTGTAGTGAGTGAGAGAGAGCGAGCGAGCGAGCGTCGTAGTAAAGCGCACACTACTATGAAGTTCTGTTTGTAACTCAATTATTACTCGAGAGGAGACTACCTCGTTTTCCCGCGAACATTTCTGACAGGATTGTGCTGTACTTCGGAGGGTTTTCCACCTAAAAGAGCGATGTCGTCTGCGGCGGTTGCTGCTTCGAGGAGGCAGTCGTGTTATTTATGCGACTTGCCCCGCATGCCGTGGGCTATGATCTGGGATTTTACCGAGCCCGTTTGCAGGGGATGCGTGAACTACGAAGGAGCAGACAGGATCGAGTTTGTCATTGAAACCGCGCGGCAGCTCAAAAGAGCCCATGGATTTCAGGACGGCAGACCGGCGGCGAAACAGTTATCGGGGAAAGAGATCCAGGCGTTGAATCACGCGTCTGGAGACCCGGTTTCGCGTCCGCCGCAGCCCTTGGACCGTTACCCGCTGTCCTCGGAGCGTCCACCCAGACTGGGACCGGAATACCAGTCTGCGAGGCAGGCGAACGGCATCCCGGTCCCGAACGGATTCTCAAAACCGGACGATCCTCCAGAGCTCAACCGGCAGAGTCCAAACCCGCGCAGGACTAGCGGCGTGCCGCCCAATTTAGTGCCTCTGGTGAACGGCAGCATGGTTCACGCGATCAACGGCAGACCCGGTCTCAGCCCCGCCGATCTCGGCGGGAACAAGCGGCCAGCCTCGGTCTCCAGCACCGAGCACGACAAGGACAAGCTCAGACCGGACAGCCTGACACCGGAGATCAGCGACAGCCACAAAACTCGCGCAGACGACTGGATCAAGAACAAAACGTCCCGGGATTTAATGGCGCTCAACGCGTTCGACAACAGATTTAAGAAGGAGCACATGCAGCAGAGAGTCATGTACGAAACTAACGCTCCTGCGTCCAAATCAGGTACCATTTTTGGTGTGTTTTCAGTGTAGTTGTAAATGGATGGACAGATATATGTGCATATGTATATTCACTTTGTACTGTTAGACATATGTGACCCTGCACCACAAAACCAGTCATAAGGGTCAATTTTTGGAAATTGAGATTTGTACATCATTTGAAAGCTGCATAAGTAAGCTTTCCATTGATGTATGGTTTGTTAGGATATAGGACAAAATTTGGCTGAGATACAACTATTTGAAAACCTGGAATTTGAGGGAGCAAAAACAAATAAGTAAATATATATATATAAGAAAAATAACCTTTAAAGTTGTCCAAATGAAGTTCTTAGCCATGCATATTACTAATCAAAAATTAAGTTTTGATATATTTACAGTAGGAAGTTTACAAAATATCTTCATGGAACATGATCTTTACTTAATATCATAATGATTTTTGTCATAAAAGAAAAATCTATAATTTTGACCCATAAAATGTATTGTTGGCTATTGCTTCAAATATACCCGTGCTACTTAAGACTGGTTTTGTGGTCGAGGGTCACACGTATATAATATATATATATATATATATATAATAGATAGATAGATGCATGCAATACAATGCAATGCTACTGTAGTCTCATAAATAGCCTGCTTTGAATGAGAGCACTATGGCATGAGTCAGCTGCAAGAAAATTTCCGCTGATCAAAGCTCAACGTGTATTTGCATGTGGTGCATTTGCAGTCAGCCTCATTGTTGCGTCTGGCACTACTACATTGCATCGCTGCGTCTGCCACATTGTCATCATTGCATAAAGACGCTTTATGCCCTGTAATTAGAATTAACTGCTGGTTTCGTCTGGCCAGAGGAGAATGACACACTATTTCCCTGTTTAATACTGTAAAGCAGCTTTGACACAATTTGCATTGTAAAAAGCGCTGTATATATAATGGTGACTTGACTTGTAATTCATGCATGCTCGTCCTTTTTTGCAGATCGAGGCAAACATCCCAAGAATCTGAAGAGAAAAGCCTCGCCGGAGCCGGACGGGGAGGGTGGCACCGCCGCCAAGATTAACGGAGACGGACAGCAGTGGCTCCCGGCGGGAGACGGATTGAAAATGCCCCCAGTGCCACCGCCCAGCTTCTCCTCCCCGCCCTCCACGATATCCCCTCACCCTCGCACCACCCCGCCGGAGGCCTCCGGCCAGAACGGAAGTTCGCCCATCGCGGCGCTCATTCTGGCCGCGGACAACGCTGGAGGAAACAGCTCGCCCAAGGACGCCAACCAGGTGCACTCGACCACGCGCAGAAACAGCAGCAGCCCGCTTTCTCCCAACCAGCGGCGGCTGGCGCAGGGCACCGTGACCCCTCACGTTCCGGGCATGGATCCGGTGCATCCGCAGAGCATCCCAGACTCCTCGGTTCCCAGCAGCATCCCACTGTGCTGCACGCTTTGCCACGAGAGGCTGGAGGACACACACTTTGTGCAGTGCCCTTCGGTGGCGTCTCACAAGTTCTGCTTCCCTTGCTCCCGGGAGAGCATCAAACAGCAGGGCGCGACCGGAGAAGTGTACTGTCCGAGCGGCGAGAAATGCCCCCTGGTGGGCTCCAACGTACCGTGGGCTTTCATGCAAGGTGAAATAGCCACCATTCTGGCAGGAGACGTCAAAGTAAAAAAGGAGAGAGACACTTGATTGCGCTTTCTTTTTTTTTCTTTTTTTTTGAAAATATTCTGGTCTATATAAATATATAAATATGAATATCCCATGCATACCATCCAGACAGAAACTAACGGACTTGTATATAATGGACATGAGGGACATGCATACTTGGTAAACATTGCTGTACATTTTTTTGATTTTTGAATACATTGTGTTTCTATATTTTTTGAAGATAAAAGGTATGTACTCATTATAACGGACTACGTTCTTTGTCGATGTTTAACGATTTCTTGATGTACTTTTAGGTATGGTGGCAGTTCCTGTTAAACGTAGAATGTGACTAATGCAACTCTACGAGCACTTGGCAAACATTGGAAAACGCTTCTAGCTGTACTTGTATGCACTTGTTTAAAATTGCCAAATACATTTTCTGATCTTGTATTAACATAGAGTCTCTGCTTGCTTCTTCTGAGGATCTGAGCACAGGAGCAGTTGCTTTCGCTGGCTGGGCGCACGTCCAACGTACGTCGTCTCGGATATGTTTTTCAATTATGAAGCTCAACCAGGTTCGCGCTTTACATTACAGGGTTTGTGTTACGGTGCATTTGGTAAACGCTGTAGCCTAGTTAATATATAATTATTATTTTCCGGAGTAGCTTGTTATTGCAGTTGTAGTCAAAGCAGTGACGTGTAATATGAGCACTGGCGTGTAAATCATTACCTTAACCAGTTCTCTGGGTCGTGTTTGGGTCGTTAGGTAGAAGGGCTTTGTGCATTGTGTGCTGCAGGAAATTGCCTCGTCAGACATGGGTGGAGCTGGGTGAAACGACTTGCGTGTGTTGACTAATGCTGAAAAACCCTACCATCTGTTTCGTCATCTCAGCTACTCCAAGACTTTTTGACTTAAGCATTTAGACCTGTTTTAGAAGTATATTTAATATTAAAACTCAGGCAAAATATTTCAAAACAAAATGCATCTGATTTGTTGCTCATTATCAATGCTAGTAGTTATATAACAGTGCAGTGTTTTGGAAAGCATGAGTATGACTCTTTCCACACATGCGCAGGGCCTCGAGAGACGCAATGATTATGGTAGTTTGTAAAACAACACGTGGTCAACTCTGGAATTCCCGAGTCACTGTCCCTGGTTTACACTTGTTTAGTATCAGGCCGTCAGTAGGAGTCTATTTTAATCTGTGATATCCGTTTTAGCTTTACTTGGAGAGTGTTTTGTTTGAATTTGCATGTTAAAAATATCCACTCATGCATTTATTTATAGCAGGTTTAAATGCAAGCATGCATGCATTACATTTTGCTACACGGTATCAATGCAAAGTTACGTAACACAAGCAGTAAAACAATGCAGTGAAGTAGTTTGACATGAATGTAAATCTCTCCCAAAATGTGCTTTAAAAAATGCGATGAATTGTGTTAGCTTGTAAAACAACACGTGGTCACATGCTCAACTCTGGAATTCCAAAGTCACATTCCCTAGTTTACTCTTGTTATAGGAATTTAACGTGGCTTGTATGTTTTTGCATATAGTGTTTTTGTTTGAATTAGCATGTAAAAAATATTCGCCAATGCATTCATTTATATCAGTTTTAAATGCATGCAAACATCAGGTTTAAACAGTTATGTAACAGCAGCAGTTCAACAATGCAATTAAGTGGTTTGGCGTACACAAATATAAATCCCTACCCACACATGCACTGAGCCTCAAAAGAAATACAATGAATGCAGTAGCTTGTAAAACAACATGTGGTCACATGCTCAACTCTGGAATTCACTAGTCGTTGTCCCTAGTTTACTCTTGTTCGTTTTCTTAACTACAGTAAATAGGGTGTTTTTTGGTTGAATTTGCATGTTAAAAATATCCACCAATGCATTCATGCCTTTTTATTGCGATTTATAAATGCATGCATTCATTCAATTTTGCTGCAAAATATAAAGCCAAACAGTTCTACATAATGGGAGAAGTGCAACAATGCAATAAAGTGGTTTGGCTTACTTTAATATAAAGCTCTTTCCACACATGCACAGAGACTCAAAAAAAAAAAATGCAATGAATGCGATAGATGTAAAACAACACTTGATCATATGCTTAACAATGGAATTTGAGTTATTCTCCCTAGTTTACTCTTGTTTGTTTTTTTAGTACCGAACAAGTAATTTGAAATAGTAATTCAATGGGGCATGTTATCAATTTAAGTTTGGCATATAGGTTGTTTTTGTTTGAATTATTGCAGTTTTAAATGCATGCATGCATGCATACAAGAGAGCATCAGATTTTGCTGCGCAGTATCAATGCAAAAAGTTACATAACAGGAGCAATGCAATAATGCATTGAAGTGGTGTGACGTACATGAATATATATCTCTCCCCAAACATGCACAGAGCAAAAGAAATGCAATGCATGCAGTAGCTTGTAAAACAACACATGGTCACATTCTCAACTCTGGAATAGCTGAGTCACTCTCGCTAGTTTACTCGTATCTTAGTGATCTGAAGTGGCACGTATGTTATCCGTTTAAGGTTTGCATATAAAGGGTGTTTTTTTTTGTTATACCTTCATGTCTTTATTGCAGTTTTAAATGCATGCATGCGTCAGATTTTGCTGCACAGTATCAATGCAAACAGTTACATAACCGAAACCATGCAGTAATGCAATGAAGTGGTTTGGCATACATAGATATAAATCTCTCCCCAAACATACACAGAGCCTCGAAAGAAATGCAATGAATGCGGTAGCTTGTAAAACAACACGTGGTCACATGCTCAACTCTGGAATAGCCAAGTTTACTTTTGTTTAGTATCTCAACTGTCGTAATGTATCATGGCATGTATGTTATCTGTTTTGCATATGAGTTTTCTTTGTTTGAATTAGCATGTTATCTAATTCAGCCTTTATGAGAGTTTTGCATGCATGCGTGCATTTTAAATTAGTATTTTAAAAATGCAGCATAATGGATTTGAGCCTTTATAGTGCTATGGGTAAAAATGACAAGTATTACTAGATACCGCATATTCCTCCAGCATTTCAACAGTAACATCTTCAACCCAAATGAAACCTTAAGCAAGGTTCATTCAGAGATGCCTCAACGCATTAGTGGTTTCGGCTGTTACTGGAAATGCTCGCTCAAATAGCAAACCGCTCATTATTTAGTGCAGGATTATTAGGAATGCGTAGATGAAGCCGTACAGTCTCCACCGCAGATGGATATTGTAATTGGAACGGCGAAGGGAAGATCATGCAACCCTGACTCGTCAAGGCATGACAATGCCGAATTAGGAAGATGAGAAATAGGGAGCGTGGAGCATTGGGAAGTCTCAAAATATCTCTGTGCGGTCTGGCCTATGGATATATTTTCCACGGCTTGCAAGTTTGAAAGATAAACAGCTGCTTAAGGCTTTGATCAGCATCTTGCGTGAGTGTTGACATGACCTTTGCTTCCTTCCTTCCCAAAAGTACCATCAGACTGAGCTTTGGGTTTCCTTTTTGGTGACGTTCCTTCATTATTATTGGTTCTTTTTGTGTAGGTAAACAGAACAAAAGTGCATGCATAAATCTAATCAACTCTTAATCCAATTATGTGGCATCTTGGAATAGTTTCTTCTACAAATGCAAATAACAAATGAACAAATCAGTTTTAAAACTGCTTTGGCCAAGTTTTGCGCACACACATACTGTGACAGTTGTATTTTCTTTTAAAAACATTGCATTTTTTTTTTTTAAATGCATCAAATTATTAAAGCTGTTTTGCATTAATTTGCTGTTAAAGTCTGTTGTTTTCGCAGCGCTCTTTATGAACGTGTTTGCATGCATCCCTGGTCACTGCAGCCCTGGAGCTCGTGCCGTTGCCTGGTTATGCAGTCGTGTTGTAAACACAAGCTATATTGGTTTATTAAGATTGGGGAATATCAATCCTCTGAGCTTTAGTGCCTCTTGACAGCATAAAGAAAGCCTTGCAAACGGATGCGCTGTGCAGCTCTGGGAGTGCTGTATTTTTAGCCGGTACCTAAAATGTTACGCCACAGATTTCCTTGTGCAAAATAAACTCAGCTGCCAGTGCATTGAGCTTCCTAATGTTCATTTATTAGTCAGATAAGGGTCTGTGTTCAGAGGTTAATCAGTGTCCTGTTTCCGAAAGCATGCTTTAATGAGGAAAGCTCACTCAGGTCTACTATTAAACCAAACTTGGCCTTCGAACCCGGATACTGTGCTGTTATCTGCTCAGAAATGCGCTGAGATGCAATAAAACATTGATATTTCAGACGCACTCAAAGGTTAACCGTGAGTGACCTTTTAAAAAGCCTGTTTAACCGGTTAACACAAGATAGATTAACAGCTATCTGATTGTTAGATAACAGAGAACCTGATTTAGATGAAGACATGTGAGTGTTTTAGCTGTTGCATGTGGTCATAACAGCTTAAAAATAGACTAAACTGACTAATCGCATTTCATATTTCCATCCTGTAACCACTGCACTGTCAGGATTGTTTTCCTGACGTTTTTGCGTCACCTAGCAAGAAGTATTTTACAAACCAATTTGCATTTCGCAACTCGGCACAAAAGCGCCACGCCGCCCCGTTTGGCTCGCTGCCCGTAAGACACTCCCAGCATGCATTTTCTCCAGGCCCGCCTGTGTTGTGAAACGTCTTCGCTTGCTAGTTTCATTAATCACTGCATTGACTCTGGTTTGGGATGTTGTGGCAATTCAATTGCATGAGATGAAATGGAGACGTTTTTAATTGAAGCTTTCTGGGAGAATGTCTGATGGCATGAGTAACGTCTGCACTGTGGTCAATGAGTAATGTTAGCAAGCAAATATTTTTTTTTGTGGGTCAAAAATGTTTTAGAAAGGAAACTGATGAGATGGTGATCTTTATGTGATCTGGTTTTTGTGTTTTATAATGGAAAAAGGCCATGGTTATTGTGAACATAGTCAAAGCTGAAGGGCCATTCTTAGGTGCAACAGTAGCGCAGTACCTGCGAACCCAATATTACAACTACTGTATATTCACAATACAACACAAAATATCAAGAGCACATTATTTCATTATGCAAATCCAGTCCCATCCTTTCACTAGAATTATTTATAACATATAATATAAATAAGAATATATTTTACGACAAATGGAACCCTGTATTGACCAATCAGCATCCAGGACCAGTATTATACTTTTTATATATAAAAAAAAAATAGTCAACTGACTATTAAAATATTTTACATGTTAATTACCTTTTAAAATAGATTAATATAAGAAAAATATCAGTTATTTTAAATTGTAGTAAATATTTCTCAATTTCACGGTTTTTACTGTATTTTAGATTAAATAAATGCAGTATTCAATATTAAAATAAACATTATTAATAATAATATACAAATTAATTACTAGTTCGAACTGGCAAGCATCCAATTTTTTTTTCCATTTATCTTTATTATTTATATTGAATTAAAAAATATATTTTAATTGTTTAATTATAATGCACACAAATCTAAAGCAAATACCATTTGCACTAAAATCTAAAGCTCTAATGAAAGTGCCGCTTATTTTCCCAGTGTGAACGGTCATGTGCAGATGTATTGGGCCTGATAAATGCACTCAAAGCACGTCATCATAACACGCATTTAGGTACAGCTATAAACATTTTATGGCCACAAATGTGGGCTGAAGTGTAATTTCCTAAGAGAATGAATATTCCTTATCTCAAGCAGCAGTGCAAAGGCCTCGTCAGCAGACAGGAGGGCAGGCCGGGTTTTATGTGTTTGTTTTGGAGAAACGCTGGACGAGTCTGTCCCACAGGCTGTTTTAAGCCGTTTTATCAGTGGATTCCCACCGCACTCATCCACACGTCGCTTTAAAGCCGCGCTGCTGATGGTGAGGCAGCGTCTCTAACACGACAGCACTGTTTTGTGTTGCTGGGTGTGTTTTCTCAGACAGGCCTTTGCTGTGCTATTAAAACGAGTATTTTAATTTATGTTTTGGCTGGAGTTACTCTGCAGATGTTGCATGACACTGGCTTGTCTGAGAGTGTTATTTTTAGTATTGTAGTTTTTGTTAATGTTTAATGTTTTGAATTAGATATTTTTAATACATTTAAGTTTTAAATTTGGACTTTTATTCGTTCTTGTTTTAAAAAAAAGTTTATATAGTTTTTAATCATTTTTATTTATTAGTTTGAGTTTATTTAGTTTTAGTGCTTCAAGTTAAACTGAATGAAAATGAGAAATGTTGCCTTGGCAACTAACCAAAAAAAAAAAATCGCATTGTTACTTTTTTTTATATTTATTTTCTGTGTGTGTGTGTGTTATTAGTACATTAAGGTAAACTAAATGAAAATGTGTAGTAAATAATGAAATAAAATAAAGTAAACAATATTTTTATTTTTTTAGTTAATGTTTATTTTACTTTAAGTAATGAAAATGGTTTTACCTGGTCTGAGACTACAGGACTACAAAACAAAAGAAACCAGGGTGAGAATTTGTGAGAATAGCATTGGTATTACCTGAAGTTAAAGTAAATATGCTAGAAAACTTTCAAGGACACACATTTAATACATGTGAGGAGTAAGAACATATCATTTCAACAATAATTTCTCAAATTTTACAACAATAATTTCTCAATTATTTATCACAATATATACTGATAAGTTGAATATTCACTTCAATGGTATGAGAGACTGGATGCTTTCAACTGATTTCCTATTGAACTGAACTGCAGCTCAAACTATTTCAAATCTAGTGAATTAAGCTACAAACTCCATCATAATACACAATGTTTCCATCTAACATGTATTTTGAGCTGCAGCTCGTTATATTAATAAAGTGTTTCACTAGTTAGCAGTAAACCAGTTATACCTCACCTGAATATGTTCCTAGATTTCTGTTGGATGTCATCATTGGAATGGAAATATGGATATTTTATTTGTAAACATCACACATTTTTCACTTATAAAATGTTAATGTTATAAAACTAGCGAGCTGAGTCAGTAGTAATGCTGACAGTGTCGTGTAAACATGGCTAAAGATGCGAAAAGCGGAGGAAAAGACAAACCGATTCAATTGAGTGAGTCATTTACTCTGGAACTGATTCGATTGATTCAAACTCGATCATTTTTTGATCATTCAGTTCAAGTTACACTAGCAAAAAAAAAAAGAACATTTGAAAAAGCCATTCATTTTCAAATTTCAACATCGCTTGTAATGATTTTAAAAAGCATGTATGATGGGTGAACCGGAGCTTTTTGAAACTCCGAATCAGTTAAACTATTCTAATTCACTGTTTTGAGGCACTCCAATTGGATTGCGTATCACGAATCCCATGCCCTGTCCAAATACCCACACTTGCGGTCACTTCAGAGCGCTTGCACGCGACAGGAAGTAAGTGCACAAGACTGTCCCAGGTCTTAAAAACACCAAAGCGCAGTGCCCTTAACGCACACTAAATCTACACTACCTCGAATACCGCCCCAGAGCTCGATTCGAAGCTTAGTGTATCCCATCATGCATCAAGTTCTGGAAATAAATCGTGAGACTTGACGAAATCTCACGAGAGGTCACAGAAACCTTTCCAAAGTAAGTTATGTATTAATAGTAATTAGGTATTACATATAATTTGGTAGTAAAACAAAGTGTTGCACATTTTATTGGTGCATAGATAAGTATAGCCTATTTATTTTGTATACAACATTTGCAAATTTTGCAAAAGCACCACATAATAAATGGTCTCATCTGTTAAAGGGACTACTGAACAGACATTTAGAAGTTGATTTTAAAATGCAAAGTATTTAAAATAAAAATAAAGCTGTGTAAATACTTGCATTTTTACAACATAAGTGTGTCCCATCAGGTAATGAAAAATTCTATACACTTTTGTGGTCTTCATGCTCACTTGGACACTTGAGCCAAATACAGGAAATACATGACACAAGTAGTCAAGTGGTCAAGTGCAAAGACCGCAAGTGTGGGACAGAGCACCACTCTGGGCGTTATGTCCCCAGTCCCCACCAGTGCCAAAATCAAACCTACACCCTTGACAATAACAGTAGTCTTTATGATTTGTATATGATTTAACACTTTGTTTGTTTGTCATTAACCTCTCTTTTGAGGTGGTGTGTGTTATCAAATGGAAGACAGCAGGAAGCAGCGGCGCGTCTGACGCACTGAACTTTAGATCCTGGAAAATCCCCACAAAGCCTGTGAAACTGAACATCACAGAGCTCGAGCAGACGCTTCTCATCTCATTCCTGTTTACACTGCTCAGGTAATAATTACTGCCTCGCTCGGGTCAGGCCACAAACACACTACAAAAGTGTGAAAATGCAGATGTGGATTCTTAGCCAACACGCTGTAAGTGTGCGTTTCCGTTGCGCATATTTATCGTGCATGAAAGAAAAAATGACACACTTCAGTTTTAATTAAATTGTTCAATGCAACGCTTACAAAATAAAACTGAGCGTAGAAGACGACAGTTTACGCAAATGCTCACTATGGCACCCTTGGTGGAGAGTCGCTGAAAATACAACACGTACTTGCATTATGCATTAAATTGCGTTAAAATATTGCCATTTGCCTACATACACACACACACACACACACACACACACACACACACTTATATATATATATATCCATATTTATTTATTTATACCTCCACGTTTTTACTTTTTTTATTTTATTATTATTATTTATTTTATATATTTTTTTTAATTCTTCCAAAACCTACTGAGCTAAGTGTAAAAATTATTGTTTGAAGTTGTAAATACAATTACTGGAGTGAGTTTTACCAAGAAGTACTATTTAAGTCTGTCTACTTGAAAATGTCTTTTTTTTTTTTTTTAATTTATATATATTATTTGTGAAATTTACCAGCAGTGTTTCAAAATAAATCCTACACTTAGTCTATTAATCTCTTGAGATTTGTTAATTTATGAATAAATGAATAAATAAATATTTATTTTTTTGTTTTTGGTAGCAGACTGGACAATATATTTATACCTCCATGTTTTTACACTTTTTTTTTTTTTTTTTTTTTTTTTAATGTATTTTTTTATTTATTTATTTTTTTTAATTGTTCCAAAACCTACTGAGCTGCCTATATAAAATGTAAAAATGACGGGTCAAAGTTGTAAATACAATTACTGGAATGGGTTTTACCAGAAAGTATTTAACTCTTTCATCTTGAAAATTTCATCTTTTATTCAATGCTTTACTTGCTGTTTTTTCTTTCGTTTTTTTATTTTTTATTATTATTTGTTGTGAAATTTACTAGCAGTTTTTCAGTGGAGAATGTTTCAAAATAAATCCTACTCGATCTATTAATCTCTTAAAATTAGTTTATTTATAAATAAATAAATATTAGTTGTTTTTTTTTGTTGTTGTTTTTTTGCAGTCCAGACAGTATATTTATACCTCCATGTTTGTACATTTATTATTATTATTTTTTATTTTTTTCGGTAGCAGAAGAACTCTCGCCCCTTGTGGCGAGTCACTGAAAATACAACATATACTTGCGTTGTGTTTTGGATTGCATTTACAATAACTGTCATTAAATGTGAGTGAGTGAGTGCGTGTATGCATGTCTCTCTGTCTGCGCTCATGCACCCTCTTTCACAAAGACTGCTGTTGCCATCCAGATTTCGCTAATTCTAGGCCACCTATTCTGTCCGATCTAGGCCATTATATAGTTCTTTTTATATAAAAGAGAGCGCGACTATGGCACGTTTCACACGTCGAGCGCTAGTCCATCATCGGCGACGGAAAGTACGGCTCTTTAACGAGTGTGTCTCGCATGATAAATCCAGCGCAGTGCATGTGTAGCTCGCATCCATTGACAGAGGCGGAGGAAGGACTGTGCCAAAAATGGAATCTGGTCCACATTCGCCAAATCCCAGTATAGATGATACACCGGTTAATTTAGGCCTGCCAGAGAAAAACAAGGTCGCCCGCAAATTTCCGAATCGAGGACACCTTGGAATCCGTCTCTTTTCATCAATCAGCACGTCCCTTTAGAGTTCGGCCCCACTTCTGGCTCTAACGAAGTCTTTTCCAACGGCTGGAGCTTTAACTGGCAATTAGGTTGTGTGGGCTCAGATCCGGGGAATATGTAAGAAATTCCCCTCTGATTGCAGGGTTGGATGAGGATATTGAGCTGGGTTGGGTTCTTCCAGGGTATTTAGCCGCTCTTCCACATGAGGCAAGAGAGCTAAAGCCCCAAATCAGTAATTTTGCAAAACATTAAAGAAGAAAGCACATGAAAGGGACCGGGGTTTCGTTCTGTTATTAGCTCTGTTCCTGAACCTACTGAACTGCCTACATACAGCATAAAAGTGATTGGTCGAAGATGTAAATAAATTTACTGGAGTGAGTTTTACCAGAAAGTCCGATTTCAGTCTTTCTACTTTAAAATTTAATCTTTTATTCAATGCTTTTCTTTTTCTCCTTTTTTGAGTGGAGAGTGTTTCAAAGTAAATCCTACACTCAATCTATTAATCTCTTAATTTATCTATTAATTAATTAATTGATAATAGTAGACTTACATGTGAAACCCTCTGAAACGCTTTTAATTTCAAACTGTTAACTCAGAAATGACTAGTAAATTTCTCAAATAATTACAAAGAAATGGCAAGTAACACGGAATTAAATGTGAAATTTCGAAGTAGAAATACTGAAATCCAAAACTCCAATAATCTGTTTTATTTGCAACTTTGAAAAATCACTGAAAATACATCAAAATGAGTATAGGCTACTATAACAAAACATTAAACAAATACACAAAAATAGTGCAGTGTAATTAAATATGTATTATTTTACCAAGCATACCATTTATTTTATGCTTTTTAGTGTTGTCGTTTACTTAGCAATGTTTTAACATCAAAGTCTATTAAATAGTGTATTTCTGTGTATATTTGCATGAGGTTACTAGGTTTTGGAACAGAGCTATTGTGCACTTATAAGTATCTGTTAATTCTTGTCAAAATGAATTTCTTTTACTCAAGTGCACTTGATTGCTGCTTTGTTTTACAATCACTTATTGTGATGAATGCAGAACTGTTGTGAGCCTCATGTACTGTGTGTTTTCTGTTTCTATAATAAGTATTGACCTCTAACGCTCCGTGTCAGTCCATCTATAACCACATTAGAAAATCAGGCCTTTAAAAATAGAAATTAGAGCTCAGTCTTCCAGCCCATCTATACACGCCACGCTTCTTTTTGTAGACATCAAAAGCGCCTGCGTGCTTCCAGTGTTTCCATTTTCAATCTCAGGCCGCTGCCAAATCCAAAAACTGGAGCACTGAATAAACAGAACCAAAACGGTCCCGTACAGAACAGCTGTTATTAACATGAATGCTCGACCGGAGCGGAGAACTCAAAGACAGAGTTTGGATAAAAGAGTGAAATTGAACAGGGAGGAAATGTGTGGATTGAAGAAAGACAAGGAGGCAGTGGAGCCATTATTTTACTTGATGTCTGCTGCCAAAGAAATATTACGTCACCAAGGTCCACAATTAACTTTTTGTAACACTACTTTTGTAACTACCAGTTGTCCAGAAAATAATAATAAATAATTATTTATATATATATATATATATATATGTATATGTGTGTGTGTGTGTATATATATATATTATATGTGTATATATATATATATATATATATATATATATATATATATATATATATATATATATATATATATATATATATATATATATATATATATATATGTGTGTGTGTGTGTGTATATACACATGCGCACACACACACACACACACACACACACACACACATATATATATATATATATAATTATAATAAAAAATACTAAAATTATTCTTTGAATTTACTACATTTCTTTAAGGCAAGTGGTTGCAATTAATATATTTTAGCTACATTTAAATAAACAAATTTAGTTGACTAACTTTCAACATATATATTTTTTAAATAAATAGTTTGCAACCAAAAATCAATGTAGAATATATATATATATATATATATATATACACACACACACACACACATAGAGGTGCATCTCAATAAATTAGAATGTCGTGGAAAAGTTAATTTAATTCAGTAATTCAACTCAAAGTGTATTAAATAAATTCAATGCACACAGACTGAAGTAGTTTAAGTCTTTGGTTCTTTTAATTGTGATGATTTTGGCTCACATTTAACAAAAACCCACCAATTCACTATCTCAACAAATCTCAACAAATTACAATACTTCATAAGACCAATAAAACCTTTTTAGTGAATTGTTGGCCTTCTGGAAAGTATGTTCATTTACTGTATATGTACTCAATACTTGGTAGGGGCTCCTTTTGCTTTAATTACTGCCTCAATTCGGCGTGGCATGGAGGTGATCAGTTTGTGGCGCTGCTGAGGTGGTACTGAAGCCCAGGTTTCTTTGACAGTGGCCTTCAGCTCATCTGCATTTTTTGGTCTCGTTTCTCATTTTCCTCTTGACAATATTCAGGTCTGGTGAGTTTGCTGGCCAGTCAAGCACACCAACACCATGGTCATTTAACCAACTTTTGGTGCTTTTGGCGTGTGGGCAGGTGCCAAATCCTGCTGGAAAATGAAATCAGCATCTTTAAAAAGCTGGTCAGCAGAAGGAAGCATGAAGGGCTCCAAAATTTCTTGGTAAACGGGTGCAGTGACTTTGGTTTTCAAAAAACACAATGGACCAACACCAGCAGATGACATTGCAGCCCAAATCATCACAGACTGTGGAAACTTAACACTGGACTTCAAGCAGCTTGGGCTATGAGCTTCTCCACCCTTCCTCCAGACTCTAGGACCTTGGTTTCCAAATGAAATGCAAAACTTGCTCTCATCTGAAAAGAGGACTTTGGACCACTGGGTAACAGTCCAGTTCTTCTGCTTAGCCCAGATAAGACGCCTCTGACGTTGTCTGTGGTTCAGGAGTGGCATAACAAGAGGAATACGACAACTGTAGCCAAATTCCTCGACACGTCTGTGTGTGGTGGCTCTTGGTGCCTTGACCCCAGCCTCAGTCCATTCCTTGTGAAGTTCACCCAAATTCTTGAATCGATTTTGCTTGACAATCCTCATAAGGCTGCGGTTCTCTCGGTTGGTTGTGCATCTTTTTCTTCCACACTTTTTCCTTCCACTCAACTTTCTGTTAACATGCTTGGATACAGCACTCTGTGAACAGCCAGCTTCTTTGGTAATGAATGTTTGTGGCTTACCCTCCTTGTGAAGGGTGTCAATGATTGTCTTCTGGACAACTGTCAGATCAGCAGTCTTCCCCATGATTGTGTAGCCTAGTGAACCAAACTGAGAGACCATTTTGAAGGCTCAGGAAACCTTTGCAGGTGTTTTGAGTTGATTAGCTGATTGGCATGTCACCATATTCTAATTTGTTGAGAAAGTGAATTGGTGGGTTTTTGTTAAATGTGAGCCAAAATCATCACAATTAAAAGAACCAAAGACTTAAACTACTTCAGTCTGTGTGCATTGAATTCATTTAATACACGAGTTTCACAATTTGAGTTGAATTACTGAAATAAATGAACTTTTCCACAACATTCTAATTTATTGAGATGCACCTGTGTGTGTATATGTGTATATATATATAATATAACAAGGGGATAATTTTACAATAGGATAGTTTGCTTGCATTTTATACATATTCACTGTATGTTATTTAAAAAATATATGCTTTTTTATTCAAAATATTTTTGACAATGGGATCATTTTACAGTGATAAATATATGGCAATTTTACTTGCATCTTGCATCTCTTTTTTAATTTTATTTTAGTGAAAATCTATGGAATCTATGCCTTCTGCTAAAATCTGTGGCTGCAGATCCTGTGTGGTCCTTGAAATGTGTGTATGTTTTGATTATGAATATGTGCTGTTTCTGTCTGCACTTATCTGATGATTAATGCTTATGACTAGCTAGTGCCTGGAATCGGACTGTTTTGGACACACACTCGCTCCAAGCGAAGCTTTCTACTGTTAGACCAGAACTGATGCCAGAAGATTGATGTCACTAATTTTGTCTGCTCCATTTAGGGCTGATTTGACAAGATAACACTTAGAATGAGGCTTAAAATAGCTGCGGGACATTTGCTGTTGAGCGGTTGTTGATGTCAGATAACGCTGCTGTGAAGGAGGCTGGGATTTGAGACAAGCTATTCCTGTCCGTCAGCTTCAGGCCGCGCTGGAACCAAAGAGAAGGTAATAACATACAGGAGATTGCTTGTCCTCTTCTATCAGGTGTACAGTTCAGCCCTCCGGACAAGTGCTTCATTCAGACCGGAAGATCTTTTTCTGTTCAAAAGTGAACAATGAAGAGAGACAGTGTTATATTTGGAAACAAGATTCAGATTTTTACCTATTCTGAAGAAAATGTGGGCTCTGTATGGGTTTTATTGTCAGTATAAACACACAAAAAAACAGTAAGATTTATAATGTTTTTTTAAAAGAAGTCTCTTCTGCTCTCCAAGCCTGCATTTATTTGATCCAAAGTACAGCAAAAACAGTAATTATTTTAAAAATATTTTTACTATTTAAAATAACTGTTTTCTATTTGAATATATTGTAAAATGTAATTTATTCCTGTGATCAAAGCTGAATTTTCAGCATCATTACTCCAGTCTTCAGTGTCACATGATCCTTCAGAAATCATTCTAATATGCTGATTTGCTGCTTAAAAAAACGTTTATTATTATTATGTTGAAAATGGCTGAGTAGAATCTTTTTCAGTTTTCTTTGAATAGAAAGCATTTATCTGGAATACTATCAATGTCTTTATCATCACGTTTGATCAATTTAAAGCATCCTTGCTTAATAAAAGTATTAATTTCTATAATTTATTTCCCAAAAAAATCTGTTCATCAAAGAATCCTGAAAAAATTTACTCAACTGTTTTAAATACTGATGATGATGATGATGATGATGATGATGATAATAATAATAAATGTTTCTTGAGCAGCAAATCAGCATATTAGAATGATTTCTGAAGGATCATGTGACACTGAAGACTGGAGTAATGATGCTGAAAATTCAGCTTTGATCACAGCAATAACATACATTTTAACTTATATTCAAATGGAATGCAGTTATTTTAAATAGTAAAAAAAAAAATCACAATATTACTGCTTTTGCTGTATTTTGCATCAAATAAATGCAGGCTTGGTGAGCAGAAGAGAATTCTTTAAAAGCATTAAAAATTTTACTGTTCAAAACTTTTGACTGGTAGTGTATGCTGCTCAAATCTAAATATGAGTTACAGCTTTGCTTTAAAAAGTATCAAAAGGCAAAGGAGACTGAAATATAGAACAAAAAAAAGGCACTCTGCTTGCCAGCATTGTATTATGTAACCAGCTGGGATGAACCGAGCAGCCGCAACACCCAAGATATCAAAGACGGTACATCTGCTATTCCTCCCTTCAGGGTCAGCAGGGTTCTTCAGCACGCTCCCCTCCCTCTCTCAGTGTTCAGAGCAAGAATAGGCGCTTGTGGAGCTCTGTCATCGCATGCCACTAACAGGTGTGCTCTCAAAAGAAGCTTGCGATGCCTCAAGAGCATTACACAATCACAAGGCACGAAGAGAACCCAAAATAGCGGCGTGTGGGCGGAGCCTCTGGAGCTGTTCACAGGTGTACGAGTTCAGAGAGCTTCTGCTGAGATCACAGCTACTCCGTGCTTTCACTGGGACTAAAGTACACCATTGGTTGAGTCACTTCTCTAGAGTTTCGTAACTTGAAATGATAAAACCTGGAACAATGTGGAGACTGTCACACAAAGAATTACTAAAGAAAGGATTTTATTAATCATTATTCCAAACCTGTATGGTGTTAATAATCAGTTTGAATTAGAGTTAGAATTTAAATTTGAGTGCATTTCGGGTTTTGAATTTGTCATTATTCTAAACCTGTTTGCTGTTAATAACCAGTTTAAATTAGAGTTTTGAATTTGGCTTTCAAAAGTCTGATTTAGATTTTTTAATCTAAATTTGAATTTGACTTGGAGTTTGAATATGAAATGAATTTGAGTTTTGAAGTTAAATTTGAGTTTGAATATATTTGTCATTATTTTAAACTTGTATGTTGTTATTGAAAAGTTTGAATTTGAATTTAAGTGAGTTCACATTAAAATTTTGAATTAAAATTTTGAAAGTGAATATGAATTCATGTTTGAGTTTTGAAGTATGAGTTTGAGTTCAAGTGTGGTCCGTGTACTTTTGCGTCCTTTCGTTTTTTAACCCAGATCAAAAAAATGAAAAAAGAAGGGTTATTGTATTTTTAAATGCTATGCTGAAAACCAAAACTGAAATTAGAACCGTACACACAAAATGTTACCCGAAAAAGTAAAATATTGACTTCTTTTCAGATTTTTTTTAAATGAATTTTTGCACTTTTATTAAACATTTCAAAAATGCACAAATTAATATAGAAAAATTTTGATTTTAACAGTTTTTCTTTGGCCAAATTTAGTAATGCTTCTCCTGCACGTTCAGTTGAGAACTAGAGCCATCTTTGGAACAATGCAGAAACTTAATACAAATATGATATTTAAAATAGACACAGCAGAATCCTGGGAACTTTATCATCATGAAATTATATACTGTGCTATCTGGGTTACTGTATCGGAGAGGACCATGCATGGTTGCTCAAAGTACAGTAGGCTATATCGTGTTAGAGCGTTACACACGGTTTAATATGTGGGGTAAATATAGAAATATATAAAGTTATAATCTCCAGATACAGGCAGGCCTGGTTCCTGAATCAAATCACTGAGGGTGCTTCTGAAATCATTTGAAAATCTGAAATCATTGTCTTTTTTCCCCCTTCTCCCAAATCAGATTATAATAGCCAATAATAGACCGGCAGGCTGATCATAGCATGTTTGATCAATTTAGCCTTCTCAAATCATCACGACTTGCCTAAAATAAAATCTAGCCTATTCCCTTGTCTTTGCTTTAACTGACCTTCTCTTGCTTTCATTTCGTTCCCTCTCCTGAAGAACTTGTCCAGGATACAGTTATTTGCAAAGAAATGGACTATCTAATGTGTATTTCATACATGTTTTTAGGCATGAAAAATTATTAAGATCATAAAAATATCAAAGCTAAATGTTTTCATAAAGCAGTTATGGTAGCTACGTCAGTAGCGAGAGGGTGCGTCTGTATAGAAACACTCAAAAAAGGTAGAAATTAAACTTAGCATTTACATACATTACAAAAAAAAAAAAAAAAGAGCTTTATATCATTTTTACGATTTTTAATGAAATAGGAACTTTGAATAATGAAAATTAGTTTGTTCCTGTTTATTCTATTCATCAGAGTTCGAACCATTATAGAAGAAACCGCATTTTCCGTATTTCATTTCTGGGTTAAAAAATGAAAAATGAATGGACGCAAAAGTACACGGACCAAGTGTCAATTTGAGTTTTGAATTCAAAGTTCAGTTTAAAATTTGAATTGGTTTGAATGTGAGTTTGAGCTTTGAATGTGAATGAGTTTGAATTTTGAATTTGTTATTATTCTAAATCTGTATATGCTGTTATTAACCAGTTTGAATTCAAATTTGAGTGAGTCTCGGGTTAGAATTTGAATTCAACAAACTCAAATGTGTGAATTTTGAAATGATTTTGAAATTCAAATTTTTCCTTTTGTGTTGAGCAGAATAACTGCAGTTGTGTTTGGAATGATATCAGGATGATAGATCATGATGCTGATTTGTATTTTTTGTGTGTAAACTGATCCTCTAATCATCCCTTTGAAGTGAGGAACAAAAACTAGGCCAAGAGCTCGGAGTGGTTTAGTGATTCCGCGGCTCCTGCTGAGAGATCAGAGCTCACAGGAGTCAGATGAGGGCGTGTGCTGAGAGATGGTGGTGTCACTGGGTCTGGACGAGTTTTGCTCTAGTAAGCCTCGGCACGCTGCCAACAATGCAGTGGAAGAGGAGAAGGAGAGCGAGAGAATCCCCATGTGCTGGCACAAAGTCTGCAGCTGCTTCTGGAAAATTCTGCACCCTGCCCCAGTATGCATGACGCGCATCACAAGAGCGGCAGAGCTGCCTGTCCTCACCCGATTGGGTTTCTCTATCAGACTAGGGCACGGTGCTAGGGCACACTGGGAAATGATGGGTGCAGAATCTCTTGTCCAGGTCAAATTTCACCCCAAAAATAAAAGAAGAAGAAATTCTATTTTTCATAAGGACCATGAAGATTGTTTGCATTGTGACATTGTTTTTGATTTTTGAATCAAGATGGGTTTTTAAAAAAATATTACTTTATATTTACATTTTTATTTTTGAAATTCCCATTCTTCTCAATGGTGACTGTAGAGTTTTGTTTATTTATTTGCTTTTGTATTTTTGAATTCTCATTCTTCTCAATGGCAACTCTCATTAACTTTAAAATTGTAATTCTTTGTCATTTTTCTAATTTACTGTATCACTGTTATTACAGTGATATTTTTTGTTTATTTTGTTTTTAGGGAACAAAGAAAAGAAAATATCACTCTTTTATAAATTAGAGTGCAGTTCATTTAAGAAAAACATTTATAAATATTTTTGATATTTATTTAGATTTTTAGCTGAAATAGTTTTCATGAGATTCACTCAGCCACACTAGTCCTCACATCCCAGTTTGGTGAGACTCAGTGAAGTCAATGAAGTCCTGAAGTCTACTGTACAGACTGACATTCAGCTGCGGTTATTCATAGATACGCTGCTCTTTTCCGACACCTGACACGTCCAGACCCTAGTGAGCAGCACAGACATTTGGCATGCTGCATGCATTACTCTTCTGCATTTGTTGGATTTGTAAAAATACTCTGAGCCATTTTTAAGTGATCGATGTCTCCTCTGTGCTGTTATTCAAGTCAGATGTTTGGGGATCCTCATGTGGTTCTGTGCCTATGTTTACAGCAGTTTTATTTGTAGACATGCAACATGGACACTTTATTAGTCTATTGATACTCTTTACCCTTTGACAAACTAGTACGTTTATCTGTTGTGAAAATAATATTTTATATTCTTATTTTGGGCAAGGAGTGCAAGGGACATTTTCTACCAGTTGGGTAAGAAAAATAAACGTTATTTTATGGTTTATTATATTCTAAAGATAACAAAACAGGTCTTATTATAAAACACAATTTGCTTCTCAAGTAATTGTTTCATTCCATTGTTTGCTCATCAATGGATGCTCTGCAGTGAATGGGTGCCGTCAGAATGAGAGACCAAACAGCTGATAAAAACATCACAAGTAATCCACACCACTCCAGTCCATCAGTTAACATCTGGAGAAGACAAAAGCTGCGTGTTTGTGAAAAACAAATCTATCATTATAAGGCATTTTTAACATTTTAACGTGCAGCTAAAATCCTCTTATAATTACGCTTCCTCCAGTAAAAAGTCCATCTCGTCTGAATCAGGAGAGAAATCTGCACAGATCAAATACCATCTACAAGGTAATGCAGTCCAAAACGGTTCTAAACAAATATGTGACTGGATTTTGATATGAGCGATAACAGGAGATGGACTTTTTCACTGGAGGAAGCCTTATTATGGACCATATTATGGATTATTATTATGGACTCATATTTTAACCAGGGGTGACGATTTGAAGTTAAAAAAATCTTACTGATGGGTTTGTTTCTTTCAACCACACAAATGTGGTGTGGATTATTGTGATGTTTTTATCAGCTGTTTGGACTCTCATTCTGACGGCACCCATTCACTGCAGAGGACCCATTGCTGAGTGAGTGATACAATGCAACAATTCTCCAAATCTGATGAAGAAACAAACTCATCTACATCTCGGATGACCTAAACGTGTGTACATTTTAAGCAAATTTTCTTTTTTGGGTGAACTATTCCTTTAAAGTACATGAGGTGACATCCAGGTTCATCTGAGGGAGAAATTCTAGAAGTCAGCTCATGCCAGCTTATCTACAGCGGTAACTGCGGTATTTTCCAGGCTGTGAGTGGAGCAACAGCTGCTGCAATGTCTAAACTTGCCAAGGGACGCAGATGAAACTGCTGATGCGGCCTGATATTTTAAGACCTCAGGAGGAGGATGGTGAACATGGTGAGGCAGAATATTGGCCCTGAGATGGTCTTAACTTCAGGATTACCAGATCTGTGTGTCTCTGTCACACATTCCGTTTGGCATTCTCAGAGAGGTGGGAATACTTTCCATGTCAGGCTGTGAGATGGATAGGCCTGCTGGAAAACTGAAACCATGGCAGGAAAAAGAGATCAGTGTTGTGTCATGGTCGCCAAGAAATATTCTTGACACCCAAAAAAAGAATTTGGCATTAGTGAAATGTCTGAACTAGAAGTGAATCTTAGTGATGCCAGTGATGGAAAATATGACAGTGTTAAGTAGAAAAAAAAGTTATATAAGTGAAATATTTATCAAGAAATGTGGTTATATATATATAGAAAGAGAGAGAGTGTAGAAAAACTGAATTCAATATTATTTATTCGCATTTTTTATTCACATTTTATTCACATTCCTTGGTTAATATTATTTGTTACCTATCTATCTAGACAGATGAACATTGAAACATTTCTTATAATTTATTTCTTTGAATTTCAGTTCGTTTTAATTCTGCTTTCTTTGCAACTAAATTTGCATTGTGTTTGCTACTTCAATTCAAATTCAGGAATTTAATTGGAATTTAAAATGCATTTTCAATTCAATTCTGAAAGGCATACATTCGAGCTGAGTAATACTGAAATCTGTTAATTATCATGCAGTTGTCTGTTTCCTGGCTGCGTAATCTGTTGTCAACAAAAACTCTCATAGCAGAAACTACCGCTGTCCTCATTTTTCAGTGTTGTCATCCATTAGTTTGTCATCTGAGAAAGTGTCTCACCCGCATTCTTATGAGAGCAGGGAGGGACGTTAAATAATTCATCAAAATTACCATGAGTTGCACCAATAATGATTTGCCTGAGCTTTGTTATTCATGGTCTGAGTAACAATGTTTTGTCCTTTAAGATTCTCAATTACAAGTAATAAGCCCTGAAGCCTGGGAAAGCTCGTTAGAGATGACATGTTCAGCCTTGTTGTCATATCATTCTCCAGGGGTGTTCAGACAACTTTGTTCATTACTGAAATCGGTGAGTTCAGTGCTGGCATTGATTTAGTAACGCCCAAAGCCCTGGAGAGCCTGACATTGTGTAATAAACGCAAATGAAATCAGCCAAAGGTGGATGCAGAGAAGGTAGTGCGACTGTGCTTTTGTTATTTTATGCATGTTATGCAATTAGGTTTTGGTTTGGCCATGTGACTCAAATGTTTCTTCAAATGCAGCATAACTAAACAGAGACGGGTTGTTTACTCTGAAACAAAGAGCTGTTTCGAATGACAATAGGACAAACACGTACACAAAAACAAACGAATCCCTTTGTTTGGGGTGGGACAGAGCGCTGTTGTTCTGAAGGCTGTCATGCTGATGTCAACACAAGCGTGACCGTCCGGCCCTTTTTGGTGGAAAATAATAGCCTGATATTTTTCAGTGAGCATTTGAAGGCTGAATTGGCGCTCTCTCACTCTGCTCGCCGCTGCAGCCAATTTATGATCATTATGTAATGTGTAATAATGGATGCGGCTGCATTATGTGCCGTCGCTCCGCAGACGCAGAACACAACCGTCTATTACCAGCAAACAACCTAAAATCAGTGAAGAGCAGCAAGAGCCAGAGTGACTGAAGAGATCAGATACAAACCACTCAACAACTGACAATAAAATTATTGCTATCCACCCATCCATTCATCCACCTACCCATCCATCCGCCCATCCACCATCCATCCGCCCATCCATCCATCCATCCGCCCATCCACCATCCATCCATCCGCCCATCCACCATCCATTCATTCATCCGCCCATCCACCCATCCATCCATCCGCCCATCCACCATCCATTCATTCATCCGCCCATCCACCCATTCATTCATCCATCCACCTACCCATCCATTTGCCCATCCATCTGCCCATCCACCCATTCATTCATCCGCCCATCCACCCATTCATTCATCCGCCCATCCACCCATTCATCCATCCGCCCATCCGCCCATCCACCCATTCATTCATCTGCCCATCCACCCATTCATTCATCCGTCCATCCACCCATCCATCCATCCACCATCCATTCATTCATCCGCCCATCCACCCATTTATCCATCCGCCCATCCATCCATCCGCCCATCCACCATCCATTTATTCATCCGCCCATCCACCCATTCATTCATCCATCCACCTACCCATCCATTTGCCCATCCATCCGCCCATCCACCCATTCATTCATCCACCCATTCATCCATCCGCCCATCTACCATCCACCCATCCATCCGCCCATCCACCATCCATTCATTCATCCGCCCATCCACCCATTCATTCATCCATCCACCTACCCATCCATCTGCCCATCCACCCGCCCATCCATCCATCCGCCCATCCACCATCCATTCATTCATCCGCCCATCCACCCATTCATTCATCCACCCATTCATCCATCCGCCCATCTACCATCCACCCATCCATCCGCCCATCCACCATCCATTCATTCATCCGCCCATCCACCCATTCATTCATCCATCCACCTACCCATCCATCTGCCCATCCACCCATTCATTCACCCGCCCATCCATCCATCCGCCCATCCACCATCCATTCATTCATCCGCCCATCCACCCATTCATTCATCCATCCACCTACCCATCCATTTGCCCATCCATCCATCTGCCCATCCACCCATTCATTCATCCGCCCATCCACCCATTCTTCCATCCGCCCATCCACCATCCATCCATCCACCATCCATCCATCCATCCGCCCATCCACCATCCATTCATTCATCCGCCCATCCACCCATTCATTCATCCATCCACCTACCCATCCATTTGCCCATCCATCCATCCGCCCATCCACCCATTCATTCATCCGCCCATCCACCCATTCATCCACCCACCGATCCACCACCCATTCATTCATCCATCCACCTACCCATCCATTTGCCCATCCGCCATCCATTCATTCATCCGCCCATCCATCCACCCATTCATCCACCTGCCCATCATTCACCCATCATTCATCCATCTGTCCATCCGTCTGTGCATCCATTCACGCATTCATCTTTCTAGCTATTCAAATTTAATTAAAATTAACATTGAATGTAAGGAAGTAGAATTAAAAGTCGAATTGCAACTCTATACCCTGTTTTCTACCTCTTTAAAATTTTAAATTTAGAAGTCGAATTGGAATTTCAAAGGCATTCTCAATTTAACTATGAATGGCACTCAGCCCTGATAAGTATATATATTTTTTCCATATTTTTCTATTGGTTGGTTATTTGTTTTAAATCCACATGCGTCCAAACTCTTGATTTGGCATCACAATGACAAACTCCAGTATAACTTGGTCCACCACTGAAATGACTTTCCCTTCTCCTGATGTCACCAGTTCTGCTTCTTTTTCATATAGAGACACTTTTCACCATCCAAATAACACCCTCCACTGATGACCTGATGTGAAACTGGTTGTGAGTGGAATTTTAGTTGATTTTAGAATTGAAAGAGAGAGTGAGCACCACAACCACCTCCAGAATGACACAAATAGATGCTTCAGAATACCGGCGCGGGTATGTTTGGGGGCATTGCATGTGGGCCGCAATTTGTCAGGAGGAGATTGTGGAGGTGTAACGTGGTTAAGAAAGAAGATTACCCAAAATACACCACATGAGTTGCAGAAACTAGAGTAGGTGATAGAGTAGGTGAGGTTATTTCCTGAAAGCATTGCTTTTAGCTACTATAAACAAGCATGATGATGTTGCATTCAAAATTCCATTGTTGCATGCTTGCATAAGTGTATTACTGGCCTTACAGCAAGCATCTCGCCTTGTCTTTATCTCAGCAGAGCTCTTTGGGTCTGTGGGATGTGATTGATTGCTGACAGCAGCTTCAAAGGAAACAACAAACGCCATGTTGCTTTGAAACGGAGGTGTCGCCTACCAGAAATAGCGCAGAGCTCTACTTCAGTGTGTTTTAGCAACCCGGCTCTGTGTCAGACGAGCTCGCTGTGTTTTAGCAACCTTATTGTGTTGTTTGTAATGCGTTGGTTGCTCAGAGACCTTTATTCTCTTGTGTGTCACCGTTTCAGTCACACTTATGCCATGCAAACCATCCCTTTATGTCATGAGAACCAATAAAAGAGACTCATTCTATTCAGATTCATGCGAATGAAGCCTGATACTGTAATGCGACATGAGCACATGGATGACAGCTGGGACTTCTGCCAAGTGAAGTCAGAGTTGTGTCATGACAGATCCAGTGACTCATTTTCTGATGCAGCTGGTTTGTCTTAATGGGCTCATGTTATGAGCAATCACATTTTATTCGTCTTTTGAGAATCATTTTTAGCCTTGATTGTTTTATGCGAGGGTGATAAATCTGTCGAATTCACATGAGATGTCAACTGATAGATTATTCATCCGAATGAAGCATATGTTTAGCCGATGGAGCGAGCAGAGCAGAGCTGGTTTGTGTGGATGACAGTTCAGTGAAGATGCTGCCGCTCCTGGATCTCCAGAGTTCTGAAGTGTTGCAGAGATTTCTTTCATCCCATCAGTCTGCTTTCTGATTACGGTTATTATGGTTTATGCACCTTCTGTTTCATCTTTATTATAATACTATTTTTAAATGCACTTTTAATTTGCCAAGGTCATAGATTCGATGCATGAGCCTTGTATGTAAACCTTCAATGCAATGCAAGTCTCTCTGGATAAAAGCATCTGCCAGTGCATAAAAGTAAATGCAATTTACTAGTTACGTTTGTGAATGGATTTGTTATTTACAATTTAGTTTAATGCTGACAATATATACATTTTATTTATTTATTTTTTGTTTGATGTCTTCACTCTTAATTTTGTTTATTTTACATTAATTTATTTATTCAAGCCTGCTAGGATTAAAAAATGTATTTCTTCAACCAGTTCATTTGAATTGTCAGTTTTTTGTTTGTTTTTTCACTAATTTATTTGCTCCAGGTCCATTTGCAACATTTTTTTTATGTTTTTAATTTAATTTAATTTGTATTTTTTTTATTTTATTACTTTATCATTATTTTATTTTATTATTATTTTGTTTATTTTACAATAATAAGCCTGGTCCCAATGACGTCAACTAAGTAGTTATTTCAGCCACTTCTTACACAAAGATGCATTGTGACATCACATCTTCTAGTTTCTTCAAGAATATAGTTAGTTTTTAGTCTTACTATGACAATACAAAATAAGAAAAACATTTCTTTTACTGCATTTTATGTCTTCAACCACTATTTAAATTTTTTGTTCACTTTGCATTCGTTTATTTATTCCAGCTAGCATTTTTTATTGTTCAATACTAACCCTGACCCTGATGACATCAAGCAGTTATTTCAGTCACTCCTTGAGCAAAATGCATTGCAACATCACATCCTCTGGTTTCTTTAAAAACATGACTGAAGATGACAGTGTTTTTTTCTGTAATGGACGTCACTTCGTAAGACCGCATGCTGAGTGGCTGTCAAAGACTCTGGAAGAGATTCATTTTGACCTAAAATAAGGACACGACGCAGCCCGTACGTCGCGACAGCAGCTAAATAATTTAGCGAGAGATAAAGTCTCACTTTAAGCCAGAAAGTCTTTGTGTATGCTGTTTTATGTGCTGCTGAACTCACTTAGTCAACAGTGTGTGTGTGTGTGTGTGTGTATGTGTGTTTGTTTGTTTATCCAACAGATTTCTCTGAACTCTTTCAGCTCGTCCTCAGAGTCACAAACATCTGATAGATGGAGTCATTTAACGCTTGAAGGATGCAGACAACTCCTTTAAACAGCAATCCTCTTCAGGGAGACACTAACAGACAAGTAAACAAGCATCCGTGCACCAAAGAATGAACACAGTCCCAAAATCTCCACATTTGCATTTAAATGGAAATGCATTTAAAAATGGATCGCCCTGGAAAGTTTCAAGCCGACATGAAACGCTTTGCAACCCATTTTAGATTTTAGATAAGACTAAAAAAGATGTTTTCTTTATTTGGATTAACATGCACTGGTGAATCGCTCACAGTAATACCAGAAAGTGAATAGAGTCCGTTTTGATGTCATTTGTTGTGTCCTGGATTTCTGTTTTTAATCTGGCTCTAAGAGGCCACCGCTGGGCTGAGGTCAAAGGTCATCCCTCCTCTGCTCTCCGTCTCCATGCATTGACTTCCTGTGTTTTTCTGGAGCATCAGATGGTCAGTAATCTGCTGAGCTAGAGATGGGTAAGCCGTGATCGGACCCTGACAGTGCCTGAAATAACTGCTTGTGGACAGTCATTCAGACGGCCTGGGACTCCCCACCAGATAAATACTAGTGCTAGCTTTAAGCTGTTACACTTCCTTTTGTGTGTGTGTGTGTGTGTGTGTGTAGGTTTCCAATAGCTTCTTGACTCTCAACAAGGTCGTACATGATCTGAATGGAAGATTGAATTGAAATCGTTTTGCATTAATTTGAATTGAGCAAACAGGATTCTGAATTGTAATTTGAAATCAAGGAAGCAAAATTAAAATGAAATAAAAAAAATTAAAAAATAGAGGAAATGTAAAGAGATTAATTTAATCCGCCCATCCTTAATTTAACTTTTTAATTAATTAAAATTTTACTTTTTTTTTAATATAAATTACCAAAAACATAGCAAATTAACTATTTCCAGAAATGTTAAATTAAATTTAATTACATTCATTTTTTAAATTAAATTAAATATACAACTGATTTATTATTATTATTATTGTTGTTGTTGTTGTTGATGATGATTATTATTAATAATAAAACATACATATTAATAGCAACAACTTGCACTTAATTTAATAATTAAATTTAAATGTAATTGCTAAACATTTCTCATAAGTCGGTGGTGTTGATGATGATGATGATGATAATAATAATAATAATAATTTATTATTATTATTATTATTATTATTATTATTATAGAAATGGCACCTATAGAAATTTGTATTTAAATTCTACAATAAAAATAACAAAAGATGATATTTTATATTGATCACTAAATTATTTGATTTGATTATTATTAATATTAGTATTATTATTACAAATTCTGAAAACAGTGGTAGATTTTTGGTGCTGTATGGCCAAATGTAAATGTTTTGATTGGTTAACTTTGTAACTGGGTCTAAATTAATTTTATTTTTATTTATTTATATTTATTTATTTTGCTGGTGCTGGAGAAATGAAATTCCTCTTGTGTGATAGCATTGAATTTATTTTATTTATAATTCAGTAAATTCCTCTCCAATTTAACATTCTGAGTGTCGATTCGATTCAAATTCGCACGCATGAAAGCGAGTCTCAGTGAACATACGCATTAAAGCGAGCGTCATGTGATTGTTTCTGTGTGAATGATCTTGTTAAAGGCTGCGTCGCATCTCTTCTCTCTGTTTGCCTGTTATGACGCTGATTGCTTTGCTCTGAACCTCATTGAGATAAGAGGACAGTAAAGCAGCATTTGTTCCGCCAAGGATCAAAGTAATTGAACACGGGAGACGCACAGTCATTCCCGCAATCAAATCCTATTGACTCTCCACCTCTAAAAACAGCACGGCAGATAAAGGAGGAGACGAGATTACGTTCTGTCCTGCTGGTGTGTAATCACTGGCCTGGACTTATCAGCCCTGACTCGTGTTCGTCATCGTCTCCTCCTGCTCAACAGACTGTGGACTCTGAGCAGACTTCAGCTACGATTCGGGAATGAGTGCTTGACATTGGGTTCTTGAAGAACACACAATATTTCTAATAGTTCACCTGAAAACTGAAAAATTGGTTCATATTTACTTGCCCTCATAACGTCAACTCAATTCCAGTTCATTTTTAAGACAAAACAACTAAAAATGCATATATACAAATAAACTTATATGTATTTAGACAGATTTATACTAATTTAGTATTGATTATGTACTAATATAGTATTTTATATTTTCAGTGAGCTTTTAGTTTATATATTTTTTGTTTTAATTAAAATTTGTATTGTTTTGTTTTCTGCTTTTTTTGATCTATCTATAAGCTTTTAGTTTTTATTTTTATTTTCATTTTATTCATTTTAGTGTAATTTTTAATAATTTTGTTGTGCATTGTCATTATTAGTTTTTAATATTTCTATTTAACTTATTAATCTGTACATTCCTTATTTTTTATTTCAATTTGAACTTTTTATAATTTTATGTGCTTTTGTCATTGTTATTAGTTTTTTTTTAAATATTTCTGTTTAGCCTTTTATTTCTATTTTAATTTAACTAATTCTTTAGTACAAATTTAGTACTTATTTTATTTAAGTTATTTCTAAATTTCATGTAATTTATGTAGTTTTTCATGCAATATTTAAAATTTTTCAATTTTATTTCAACTTCAATAAAAGTATATATAACAGTGTGTGTGTGTGTGTATATATATATATATATATATATTTAGGTTGCTATTCATGGAAAATCTCTCTTTAATTATTTAATTATATATATATATATATATATATATATATATATATATATATATATGTATTTGTGTGTGTGTGTGTGTGTGTGTATATATATATATATATATATTTATTATTATTATTATTATTTTTTAATTTACATATATATATATATATATATATATATATATATATATATATATTTTTTTTTTTTTTTTAATTTACACACACATATATATATATATATATATATATATATATATATATATATATATATATATATATATATATATATATATATATATATATATATATATATATATATATATATATATATAATATATTACAGAGATTTTCCATGAATAGCAACCTAAATTTCAGTCTGTGACTCTTTCTCTGATAGATTCTCTTTGTGTTCCACAGAAAAAACAACCTCATACTGATTTGCTATGATATGAAGGTGAGTAAATAAAGACTTGTTTTCTTTATGTCTGGTGTCGTGCAACAGTGTTTTGTGCCCAGGTGCATCATGGGAAGCCTGGGATCTGAAGGTTTGGTGTTGTTTTGATATCTTGGGCAGGAGGAGAGTTAATAATGAGAAGAGGTCAGGCCGTGAAGCAAATGAGCTGGAAAACTGCAGCGTGCTGATAATAGCGTGATAGTGTGGCACTCACTCACTGCAACTTCTACTTTATCTCGGATTATTTTTCCAAGACGTCTTGGCCGAACCCCCAGTTATGAATTATGTATCACGAAGAACAAACACACAGAACGGCCTCTTGCAGAGACGGTAATATAAGTCTGTTTTCTATATTATTCTTCAGCCGTCTGTTTTCTTCTGCTTTACAAACTGATGCAAAGACTGTTGGCCTTGGTTTCCTTCTGTTTTCATTTGTAATTGTGTTGCTCTCTCTATCGTAACGACACCCTAAACCACAGCCCATGAGACAAAAACCAGGCTTCCCACAATGCAGCTGGCTACAAACACATCTTGAGGCTTCATGTTCCTCATGAGTTTTTTGGTTCCTTCATTCTTCTCTCCAGTCCAGGGAATTTAATTAAGGAAGCAAAGGACACCTGTGGATATTCAGGATATTTTTGCTTGGCACCATTATGTCAAACTGCCAGTAGTTTAGCATGTGGACGTACTGTATTAATCAGCGCTATATTAAGAAAGAGTTCATTGACCACAATCACTGTGCCAGTGAAAATAGTTTGGTGGTCACTTAGATGTGCTAAAAATGTGTTCATAGTTACTTAGATGTGCAAAAAAATTGTAAATATGAAGGTATACCTCAGAGATGTTTTACTTATAATCATTTCTAGGTATACCAATAATTGTGGCCAATGTTTATTAGAAGAAAACGTTTATTTCACATGAGATTCTGATATTCGTAATATTTTGAATTAGGTATTATTTTAATACGTTTGAATTTTAAAGTTTTAGTAATTTTGTGGTGTTTTTGTTGTGTATATATATATGTGTATATATATATGTATATGTGTGTGTATATATGTATGTATATGTGTGTGTATATATGTGTATATATGTATATATGTATATATATGTATATATATATGTGTATATATATGTATGTATATATATGTATGTATGTGTATATATATGTATATAGTTATTTTAGTAAAAATTATATTGTGCATAATGTATTTTATATATTGTTAGAAATATATTGTAGATTTTCTTCTTTTAGATATTTTAGATAATTTTGTGATGCGTATTTGTCATTTTTATTATAATTATTTTTTAATTTCTATATCATTTTTATTATTCATTTCAGTTTAAGTTTTAGTAATCTTATTACTTCATCTGAACGAAAATGAGAAATATGGCCTTGGCAACAAACTGAAATAAAATAAGTAAACATTTTTATGTTTAATTTTATTTTAATTAAGGTTTTTGTTTTATTTAAAGTAACATAAAGTAACATTATTTTAGTTTTAATGAACAATAATTACCCCGCTATAAGCAAACTAATTCTGTAAACAAGGAATAGGAGTGAGATCTATATTTAGCTGCAGTGTGGACACTTTGTATTTCGATCTATAAATAATCCAGATAATGTAGTTCAACGTCTTTACAATTTTCAAAAAATAAATAAATATATAAAATAAAATAGAAAATTGGGGCCAGTATGCCACATATGCTGCTGAAGTCTGTCGTGGAAAGCTGTAAGAGCTGCTCTCGGCGGGACGCGGCAGCGATGTGATGAAATGTTTCCACAGATCTGTTTTGTTTTCCAGTGGGGAAGTGTATCTGTAATGGAGAGTGAGATACGGCCGGAGTCCCGTCGAGTACACACTCACATTACAGACGCAAAGCAGCGTGGGAAACCTGGGCTTAAGCATTGCACAATGCAGCATGGGACATCCATCTGTTTTGTGTCAACACTCACTTGTCAACATATACTGAAGAGAAAATATGCCACATGAAGGGTTAAAGCATGTCAGTGTAATAAAACCAGCAACAACATCTTACATTTATGAGCACTTCCTGTTTTAGATTTTGAATTTGATTCCTAACACATTATATGGAAATGTCCAGCATTGATCATTTATGAAGTCATCTTCAACATTTTATGTGTAACTTAATATCAACAGCTGAATATTATACGGTTTAATGGCACAGACATTTGAAAATATATTTAAAAATATAAGAATATTTTTTAAATGCATTTAACATATATATTTATATTTTTAAAATACAAATACATTTTTGTAGGCATTAAAATATATACTGTATATTTTGCCCTCCATATATTTTAATACAAGAAAATGCATTAACATATGTCACAATAACTAACTAAATAAATAAATAAATCATTATGAATCTAGTTTTGGAGTCTAGTTAATTCCATCCACATTTGCATTCAGCTTAAATGTAGTCTACTTTAAGATTAAAAATGTATTTTCTTGCTCCTGAAATACATTTTTGAAATATCTTTTAGGATATGAAGATTGAAACTAATTATATTTTCAATTTCCAAAGTATATTTAATTGAGCTTCACTGTTTGAAACATGTCTAGCATATGTGTAAAATATATTCTGGTCAGAAAAAAATTATATATTTTTTGCTGTATGGGCAGTAACGTAATAACTGTGTGTACGTGTAAATGTTTCTGGCCTGAGTTGTGTTATTGTGTAATGCCTAGCCTTCGTTTTTAAGATACGTGCTGTGCTGAATAAGCGCCAAACTGTTAAACAAGTCTGTCCGCATTTGTTGACACAACGCCTCTCCTGCCAGCACTTGTCCTCGGGCTCAGATCCGCATCTGAACACTCTCTGGACGGTTGGGGGCTCATCTAAACACAAACACCTCCTGACGCTCACGGAAGAAATACCATTCATCTGAAGTCATGCTGGCGGTTGTGTAACTCAATGTGGGGCAAGGCAAAGACAGTGAACATCACTGCAGCTCAAGAATGTGAAGCAGCTCAAAGTCAACCCTTCTGTCACTTATACGCGAGTTACTTGAAGTTACTTGAACTTTATTTGCAGCTTCTCTTTGGACTCTTTTCACAACTGTTCCTTCGTTTGCAATGAAACCAAATGAAGTAGCTTATAGCTAACTCTTTAAAAATCTGGTTTGCTGCCCTAGTGAAAAATAAATATACTTAAATGTATTTGAAATACATTTATTTAATGCTAAGTATACTTATGTAAATGCCCTGCAATTGTACTTTTAGTATACTAGTATACTTAAAGTCTGCTAAATTGGAACAACACATTTTTTTACTTAATGCACTTTAATTGTGCAGAATTTGAAGTACAATTAAAGATATACTTAGTATATTTTATTGTGCTAAAGTGGAACTATTGCAAGTGCATTTTAAATATTTTGCATTTAAAGACCGATATTATTCAGAGATCATACGATCCTCAACAAAAGTGACATTAAAACACTTAATGTTATGTGCATTGTGCACAAGTAGTACGCCAAATAAAGTTTAATTATAATTTTTATATCAGTAAGTCTGGAGTTATCTGTCAGTAAATGTGTTAATGGATTTTAACTATACTTAATATGAAGTAAATGTATTTTGAATATATTCCTTTTTTACTAGGGTGGTTAGTTGGGTTTTTTTAGTTTTGGGTGTGCAAAAAAATGGTAGGCTAAAGATTAACTGCTTTATTGCAGTTTAAAGGTCAAAATATTATTTTTAACAACCTAAATACATTCATTCATACCAGCAATTTATACCTGTTTATGGGTTAATCAGGTAGAAATTGCTCTTTAAGGTAACATTTGCACTTTTTTACAGCAGTTAAACTAGCTGAAGAACAGCTTTTCAGCAGATTTTAGTTAGTTCTTAAAAAGCTAAAAAAGAAAATAACTGGAAACCAGGCCCTTGAACCTTGTTTCCACATTCAGTTTTGACTTGTTGCCAATGTGTTTCACAACTGTGCCTTCGTTTAAAACGAAACTAAATTAGGTAGCTTACAATTACCCCATTGAATCACTTCTAGCTGATAAAAAAAAGATTAAACCAGCCCAAGCCAGTTTTCTGGTCTCTGTTTGCTGGTTTCAGAGGTGTTTTGGGATTTTTTTTATTTTAACTGGTCACAATGGGAGACCAGATTTGCAGACCAGCTGAACCAGTAGAAGGCCAGAAAAATATATCAGGTTTGGGTTTTCAGTGGGCCCAGTTAGCTCTGTAGCAAGAAACCCAACAAAATAACAGGCCTGTTTAACCTTGTTGAGTTTTGACGTGTTGTCAAGTGTGTTTGTTTGGTTTCACAACTGTGATCTTATTATTAACCCATTACCAAAAGTTTTGGGCACTTTTTAACTAGTCACACTGGGAAACCAGCTTTGCAGACCAGCTAAAGATCTAAAGCTGGTCTAGCTTTGGGTTTCAAACTCTGTAGCAAGAAACCTTACAAAATAAATAGTAACCAGGCCTCTTTAACCTTGTTTCCACATTCAGTTTTGACTTGTTGTCAATGTGTTTGTTTGGTTTCACAACTGTGACTTAGTTTGAAATGCAACTTTATAGTTAACAATATAAATCTCTTCCTGCTGACTAAACCAGCCCAAAGTTTTAAGTTTTTAAAGTTTTTTAAGACACTTTGCAGACCAGCAAACCATCTTAAGCTAGTTTTGGGTTTCAGTTAGTTCTGTGGCAAAAAACCCAACAAAATATCTGGTTTGTGGAAATCGGGCCTCTTTAACCTTGTTTCCACATTCAGTTTTGACTTGTTGCCAACATGTGTGTTTGGTTTCACACCTGTGCCTTTGTCTAAAGTGAAACTAAATTAAGGAGTGTAATATTAACCCATAATATGATATAAATCAACCAATCAGATCAGCGAACTTAGATTTGGGTTTTCAGCAAGAAACCCAGCAAAATAGCAAGGAACCAATGCAAGGCCTCTATAAGATTGTTTCCACATTCAGTTTTGACTTGTTGCCAAAGCGTTTGTTTGGTTTCACAACCAGCCCTTTGTTTGAAACAAAACAATGTCAGGTTAACTTCCTGGTATTACCAAGAACAGTTGGTTGGCTAAGAGTTTACAAAGGCGTGTAGGCCAAAGGCGGTTTAAGGAGAGTACTATGAGAACTAGCATGTCAGTCGATTCACACAAACGTCACGTTCTCAGAGGTGTTTGTCACCAAGAAGCTTGTATATTTAGTCACGCCCGCGTCTGCTGTTGTTACGATGCATTCCTGCGAGCTTAATCATCCAGTGCAGTACTTGGCAACCGTGCACACAGCACATCCTTTAACCAGGTTAACAATTAGCAGATTGCTCACGGAAACGAAAAGCAGAAACGCACACGCAGACACGCTCCGAGAAATACACATAAAGGGAAGTCTGAACACAGAAAGGTTTGACAGCTTTGAACACAAACCACCACTTCCCTCTGTGTCATATGACTCTGGCGTTTGCCGAGCATTTGTCACGCTGTGGTTTCTAACTGACTTGTTTATTTTCTCTCCATCTCTGGAGTTCCTGAGGACGTAGTAAGACTGACGCAGGCCGTAGCGAGAGAAGCAGAGCGTCTGCCTCACTCAGACCTCTAGAATTAGGTTGGTGCTCTACATGCAAGCGGTTTCTAACTAATGTTGTGAAAAAAGAAATTGAAAGGATCTTCAGCTCTGTTCCAAATCCTAGTAAGCGTGTATTTTAAGTCATCACATTCTCTTGGCCACATTTCAAGGCCCGTAATTCATTGCAACGAGCAATGACAACAATAACAAGAAAAAAAGGCATCAAAAGCACACTTGATTTGAAGAGTCTTCAAAAAGCAATATATGCTCTCTTGGTCAAATTTGAAGACACACAATGCATTGAAACAAGCACAGTGAAACCAAAAAAGACATCATAAGTCATAACTACAAAATAGTTCAATATAATTGTAAATGAACTATCTTTTCTCAATATTGGTGTATTTTGATGTTTATCAGAGTGATGCATTGATAGCTTAGGCATGTTAAAGGGATAGTTCACCAAAAAAATGAAAATGTGATGTTTATCTGCTTACCCCCAGCGCATCCAAGATGTAGGTGACTTTGTTTCTTCAGTAGAACACAAACGAAGATTTTTAACTCAAACCGCTGTGGTCTGTCAGTCATATAATGGCAGTTAATGGGCCCCATGGCTTTGAGAGTCAAAAAAAACAAAACATACACAGCATGCACGGAAGCGATGTGTCGCACATGTATGTCACTCATTGTTTAGATCGCTTCCATGCATGTCTACTATGCCAGAACACGTTGACGCATCACGCGCCGGCTGTTCTGGACGTGCTCAGCACAGTTGGACAGTGCAGTGGATCAGAGGTAAACACGTTATAAATACTGTCCAGTGTCTTGCACAGACCGATTGTTTCGTGTCTTAAGACCTCAGTGTATCGTCACGAGCCGCAGGGTTTAATTTGGTTTCTCAAAGCCGTGGGGCCCATTAACTGCCATTTATATGACTGACAGACTGCAACGGTTTGAGTTAAAAATCTCCGTTTGTGTTCTACTGAAGAAGCAAAGTCACCTACATCTTGGATGCCCCGGGGGTAAGCAGATAAACATCACATTTCCATTTTGGGGTGAACTATCCCTTTAACATCAAACTCTAGTGAAATCAATCATCATTTGCTGCCCAAGTAGAATTTTTTACATTTTTTTTATTTTGGTCACTTATGTGTTTTCAGTTAGTATGCTGCCTACTATATATAGGCGCTATTTTAACACATAAGGTCACTTATGATGTGAAGACTGTTCAAAAAGCAATATACATTATTTTGAGCACATTCTAATGAAACAAGCATGTTCTCAAATTGGTCACTTATGAGTTTTCAGCAGTGTTGTGGAGTAACTAGTTACATGTAACAGAATTACGTAATTTAATTACAAAATAAATGTAACTGTAATCTGTTACAATTACTGAGAAAAATTGTGTAATTAAATTGCAGTTATTTATGAAAATGTTAACGATTACAAAGGGGATTACAAATGAATATTTTCACACATACAGATTTGATTGATTTCTTTCCCAAATTGCATCGACTGCTCTAAAATATGAGACAACAATGTTTAGGACAGAAAATAACAAAATAGATAATTTAACATTTTTTCTTTAATGTTTGTGTATTTCTATGTTTATCAGAGTGATGCATTGATAGCAACATGTTAATGCCAGACTCTGTGAAATCAATCATCAGTTTGCAAGTTGCTACCTAAGTAGTTTTCCTAAAAATTGGTCAGTTATATCTTTTAGGTATTATACTGCTTATGTAGGCTATGTTTTGAGACATCATAAGCACAATTATGTCATACAGACTATTCAAAAAGCAATGTATTTTCTTTTGGCCAAATTCTAAGGCACGTAATGCATTGAAACAAGCACAGTGTAATCAAAAAACATCATCCAAGAAAGCGAAAGGAATTGCAAAGGTGTGTTTTGCTGAAAAATATTTTAAAATATTTAAATCTAACTATACATGAACCATTTTTTTTCCCTCAGTATTTGCATATTTGCATTGTATGTTGATGTAATTTAGCCATCGTCAGTTGGTTTTGCAAGTGTTCCCAAATTGGTCTTTTTTGAGGTGTCATTTTAGTTAGTATGCTGCCTATATAGGTGGTATTTTAAGACATTATTAGCACACTTATGCCATAAAAAGCCATATACATTCTTTTGGCCCAATTCTGAGGCCCATATTGCATTGAAACAAGCACAGTGAAACCAAAAAGGACATCTAAGATGGTAGATAATGCGAGAGGAATTAAAAATGTGTGTTTTATGCTGAAAATATTATAAAATAGTTTGATTTAACTATACACAAACAATATTTTTCTCAATATTTGTGTATTTGCATTGCATTAGCGTCAAAGTGAAGTCAGTCATTATTTGGTTTTGCAAATCAGTCACTTATGAGGGCTCAGTTCAATTAGCATGCTGCCTATGTAGGTGTTGTTTTAAGTAGTGCTATCAAACGATTAATCACATCCAAAATAAAAGTTTTTGTTTACATAATACAGGTGCTGGTCATATAATTAGAATATCATCAAAAAGTTGATTTATTTCACTAATTCCATTCAAAAAGTGAAACTTGTATATTATATTCATTCATTACACACAGACTGATATATTTCAAATGTTTATTTCTTTTAATTTTGATGATTAGAGCTTACAGCTCATGAAAGTCAAAAATCAGATGTGTGTGTACTGTGTATATTTATTATGTGTATATATACATACACTCACATACAGCATATATTTGGGAAATATTTACATGCATATACATTTATATTCTTATATTTTAAATTATATATAAATATATTTAATATATAAGCATAACATATATTTTTCTTAAATATATACATGTATGTGTTTGTATTTATATATACATAATAAATATACACATTATGTATTAAGCACACACACATATATTATGTAAACAAAAACTTTTATTTTGGATGCGATTTAATCACGATTAATGACTAGTTTTAAGACATTATAAGCACACGTATGACTTGAGGAGTGTTTTAAAAGGAGTATATGTTCTTTTGGCACAATTCTAAGGCTCATAATGCATTGAAAGAAGCACGGTAAAACTGAAAACAACATCAAAGATGGTGGACAATGCGGGGAAAAAGAAAAATCTCATCAAATAGTTCGATCAAACTATACATGAACACATTTTTTCTCAGTATTTGTGTATTTGCATTGCATGATGTTGCAACTTAGCATCAAACTCTAGTGAAGTCAATCATCAGTTGGTTTTGTAAGTGTTCCCAAATCGGTCGCTCATGAGGGCTCATTTTCAGTTGATATGCTGTCTAGACTAGGATTTGGAACGCATCCCTCTTTCTGAGTTCATGTCATCCGCACCAACAGATGTTCAATTGCTGTTTAACTGTAGTTCGATTGGAGGAATGGCTGTGTTGTTGAGTTGAAGCTCCCTTAAGGTTTATCTCCGAACTGCCGTCACATTGTTACTCATCTTAGGAACGGGAGGGGTAGAAAGACCCTGTGTTATTGGAAATGTCACCTTGGGACTGCTGGGCATCTGCTCCACAGGCAGCCTCCGCTTAATTGCCAGGGAAACTATCCTGACCTTGGCTGACGGTAACGTGGGCGGCACACGAATGTCCTCATCCGCGCCTCAATGACATTGTTTCAGCTCCATCCGACTCGCGCTGAATTTATCATGAGGCCGAGCTCAACTCCAGATGAATACTTATGTAAGTCGCCGTATCCGTCTCCATGACAACCAGCTGCACAGAAGCACACGTCGCCTCCCACAGCCTCCCCGAAGTGAGCTGTTTCCATGGCAACTGGGGGAATCAGAGCAGCATCCTTTTGATGATGCTCTTCAGAGATGACAGTCTTTGGAAGCGCAGCACAGCTTTTATGTGTCAGAAAATAAGAAAGTAGGTTACGTAGGAGAAATCTACAGCTCCGGGCTCTGAAGCGACTGACGGTTCTCACAAATAGACTCACGATGCAGTGATTTATAATGCATTATGCGGTTTTGGTGAGCAGAACTTAGAGGGAATTCACTAAGAATTATGTTGTTTATTATTTTGAATATGTTCTAGCCCACACTAAAAATTAATGTGTGTGGTAAATCTGTGGTTCCCAACTGTTGGGTCATGACCAGTGTTATTTTAGTATCATTGAGGTGCTATTATAGTTTTTATTAATATATTTAATTCGTTTTTATGTTTTATATTTTCCACTTTTATTTTAATTGTAATGTTTTATTAATTTTTTTTTAATATACTGTAGTTTTTATTTCAGTTTTCATTATTTTATTACATCAACTGTCAATTAACTGAAATGAAATATTTGTAGTTAATTTTAGTTAATTTTATAGTTGATGTTTATTTTGTTTCAAGTGTGTATATATATATATAATGAGGTAAATAAATATAATTTTTAGTTTTTTATGATTTTAGTTTTAGTATAATAACCCTGGTCATGATTCAAACAAGCAGGGAAAAACAATGCTAAATTCAAGTGATGCAAACTAAACATAGTAACTGAGCCCATATTTTTGTTGTTGATGTTAAAGGTCATGTGTCCAGTCAAACTCTACAATATTTCATCAGTAGAAGTTCAATAAATTAGACTGATGCAACACTGACAGGTTGTGTGACGCTCTCATCCTCAAGAATCATGAACAAAATTACACAGGGTAAAATATGACTATATTAAATACAAGTTGCTATGATTCAATTGAATGTTATTAATATGAACAATATTTAATATAAATATTTATAATAGGATTTTTTATTTGAGCAATTGAAGCAGAACCAGTTGAGAACCGCTGCTGTAAATGGCTTCATGTTGATGTGATTAATTTTAATAATTGATTCGGTCACTGTCACTTTGTTTTTTTTTGTTTTTTTTTGTAACTTTACACGTTTTGCTGCTGGCATCGTGGCTCAGTGTTTCCTTCGTGCCGCTGTGTTCTCTGATCTGACAGTCAGCAGACAAATGTCTGCCTCCAGGGCTCTTTCTCCTCCCGTTATACGCCAACGACAATCTGCTAATACATGCGGAAGCATCCGTCTTTTAGCAACAATGTCATTGCATCAGCACTGAGCAGTTTGTGGTTTTTGGCAGTGGCTTTTTTCATTAACCTTGTGCAACTTCCTATCAGTGTGTAACTGTAACAGCGGCCGAATCCCAACTGAAGGAAAGAAAGAAACGAAAACACCAGCGTCTTCACTCACTGTATTGCTGCTGGATAGGTTTTTTTTCAGGACGTTGTCCGTTATATTTGTGTATATTTATCTACACTATTTGCTGAATGGGTGTTTTTTCAGGCTGCAAACTCACAGGTTGGCCTTCAAGAATACAGTATTTCATCACTGCAGAGCTTTATATGTGCAGTATATTGCATCTTCACTTTCATTGTGGACGGATAGATTACTTATCACCAGAAACTTTGCGTCGCTTGTTTGGGATGTTCAGTTAACCCTTCTGTTGCTTTGAAATACAGTACTATTTTTGTGTTGGGGTTAGATTGAGCCTCCATTGGTTTCCATGTAAACAATTGCGAAATTTGCAAAAATCAACACTAAAGATTCATGTAAAAACAGAAAACCTCTATTGTTGCTTGTCAGAGAATAAAAAATACTACATATGTTGGAAAATAAATAATTCCCATTTATTTTTGTTTTTCTATTGTGTCAGGGTCAATTTACCCATATATATATATAACATATGTGTATATGTGTATATATATGTTTTTGTCTTTTGACTATTTGAGGTACAGATAACTACAGTTAAGTATACATATTACCTTACATAAGTAGTATTTATTGCTATTTGTGCTTCCTCAGCCTTTGTCTATTTCTCAAACCCTTGTAAGGGTGAAATGGGTTTCTCACACTTCTTTTCAGTGCTGAAACAGTCATTTAGATTAAAATAAAAACTAAATGAAAAACGACCTTTGGCAGATGTTTTGACTGTGAAACTCAACTAGATGAAGACTGTGACGTTTCTTTGTTTCCTTGTCTCCCTTCCTTGTTTGACATAGATGTGGGTCAGTTTAATGCCAACACAAAAATCATAATAATTTCTGTAAATCCCTTCCAGACACATGTCAAAATACTGCATGCACATTCATGACCCTAAATGAGAAGAAGCCACCAAATTTCATACGAAATAAATAGTTAAACCAATTGTGACCCTGGAGCACAAAACCAGTCTTAAGTCGCTGGGGTATATTTGTAGCAATAGCCAAAAATACATTGTATAGGTCAAAATTATCAATTTTTCTTTTATGCCAAAAATCATTAGGATATTAAGTAAAGATCATGTTCCATGAAGATATTTTGTAAATTGTCATTTTTGATTAGTAATATGCATTGCTAAGGACTTCATTTGGACAACTTTAAAGGTGATTTTCTCAATATTTTGATTTTTTTGCACCCTCAGATTCCAGATTTTCAAATAGTTGTATCTCAGCCAAATATTGTCCGATCCTAACAAACCATACATCAATGGAAAGCTTATTTACTCATTTTTGAAAAATTGACACTTAAGACTGGTTTTGTGGTCCAGGGTCACAATTTTCAATCCAAAATAAAAAAGTGAATGTGAGTCAATTTGACCCCATCAGAAAAGGCTGTGTCATGTATGTGTCGGAACTTTGCATGCACATCCATGACCTTAAATGAGAGTAAGCCACAAAATTTAATGAAGAAATAAATTGTTAAACCAATTTTCAAACCAAAAAATTAAATGGGGGTCAAACTGAACTGACCTCGAAACAAAGCACGTGACAATTTCTGTGCAGCCTTTACAAAACACGTGTCAAAACTTTGCATGCACATTCATGACCCTAAAGGAGAAATAGTTTAACCAATTTTCAAGAAAACAAAAACCAAAAAAATCAAACTGACCCCAACACAAGAGCAGGGTTCGTCATGAGTATAATCAGTTTAAATCAAGCATGCAAATCAGTTTAACAGAAGGAAATGTTCCTAATGCTTCTGTGCTGTTGCTGTTGTTTCAGAGGTTTTGTCTCGGTTCAGCATTTGGTGCGTCCCGCCCGCACATGGCAGAAAATAGCCCTGGCAGCCTGCGCACATCAAAGCCATCAGACACGTAATCCCCCATGAGTCACAGCTCAGCGACCACAGACGCGCTCGCACTGATCTCATGCGTTTGGTGCAGCAGCATTTATCTCCTTTAGCTGTTTGAACCGATGTCTGTGATTTGATTGGCTGGCTCATGTTGGTCAAGTTGGAGCTGAAGGTCACAGATCTGTTTCTCATGGTGGGCCGATGGCATCCGGCGGGAATCTGAGCTGTAAGTGGGGCATGTCCACTGCTTTACGTAACGGGCCTCTTTGAGAGCCTCATTCGTGTGCTTTGTTTTCCGCCGAGGGGAAGTTCTCTGACTGTAAGAGCAAAATAACAAAGATAAAAGGTCTTTGCATCTTTTTAATTTGAAAATGAGGTACTTTACAGTAGTGGGCGACCGAGAAGGGTTTTTTTTGAGACTGGGTGACCGATGGCTGAGATATGCAATGTAATGATAGTAAATTAAAAAGGTTTAATATTACATTCGGTTACTCTTTATTTACAGTGTAATTATACATTTAAGTACTGAGTAAAATTAATTAATTACATGCACTTACTACATAGTTAGGGTTAGGATTAGGGTTTGGCTTAGGGTTACTTGCATGCAATTATGCATAATGTATTGTTATTATAATAGTAAGTACATGTAATATGCGTAACAAGGACACCTTAAAATAAAGCGTTTCCTTACATTAATTTTACAGTTTTTAATATTACAATGTCTGTACTTACAGCATTTTTCATCCATTAAACGTAAAACTTCATTTTAGTCAATTCAGTTTCAATTTTAAAGTCAAATTTTTAATTAAAGTAAAAAAAAAAAAGTGCAATACACCTTTGACACCACTTTTATAAGTAAAACAAAAGTGAGGCCAACATTTTTCAAACCACTTTTCATTTTCGGTCAGTTTTTGGCCTTAATCTGGTTTTGGAGATTTACAAAATTTCCAGCCTTTGACTTTTCGAGGCGTCAGAGTCAATACTGATAATTATTATGAATCATCATTCACCGTACCAATAGTAATCTAAAGTGACAAAGGTATATACCATGATCTTTGTTTTTATTTTATTTTTTACTTTTTTCATTTCAATCATTACAGTCATTTTTCATGGTTATATTACGTTTTTGAAAACATAATTTTTGTTGATTCTAATCAATTTTATGAGTTTTAAATGAAAAAAATTTCAATAAATTCAAAGTGTCAAAAAGGTGCACTGCTTAATTATAAAATGCACAATGTAATTTTTCATCATTATATTACATTTTTCATCCATTAAACGTAAAACTTCATTTTAGTCAATTCAGTTTCAATTTTAAAGTCAAATTTTTAATTAAAGTAAAAAAAAAAAAGTGCAATACACCTTTGACACCACTTTTATAAGTAAAACAAAAGTGAGGCCAACATTTTTCAAACCACTTTTCATTTTCGGTCAGTTTTTGGCCTTAATCTGGTTTTGAGATTTACAAAATTTCCAGCCTTTGACTTTTCGAGGCCAGAGTCAATACTGATAATTATTATGAATCATCATTCACCGTACCAATAGTAATCTAAAGTGACAAAGGTATATACCATGATCTTTGTTTTTATTTTATTTTTTACTTTTTTCATTTCAATCATTAGTCATTTTTCATGGTTATATTACGTTTTTGAAAACATAATTTTTGTTGATTCTAATCAATTTTATGAGTTTTAAATGAAAAAATTTTAAATAAATTCAAAGTGTCAAAAAGGTGCACTGCTTAATTATAAAATGCACAATGTAATTTTTCATCATTATATTACATTTTTCATCCATTAACACACAATTTATCAATTCTAGTCAATTTGATGGATTTTAAAGTAAAATGTCAAAAAGATGCACTGCAACTTTGGCCCCACTCTTAATTAATTATTAAATATGTTTTTATTGTTACCTTGATCATTTTTTTAGTGTAGAATAGACAAACATCTGCACATTTAATCGCCTGGTTGACATACAGTATCACTACTATAGTTTATTGAGGTGCTTTGTTACTGCAAGACCAGCGTAGTGTTTACTTAATGCATATTAATAACCTCCACTTTTATTCAGTAAAGGTTTTAGATGCACATAGCTCATGCCTTTTTATCCGCTGAGATTTGTTATTAATGGCCATGACCTTTCAAATCTCATCAGCATGGTGAACAGCGGAAACTCTTCTAAAAATCCTCATGGGGAGTTTTTACTTGAATAACGCGTAATATGAACTAGCACCTTCATCTGAAGCGCTACATCAACCACATCATTTCCAACTCCAACCGCTTTGATCATTTTCTGTCAGTTCTTGGCCTTTATCTGATTTAAGAATCTGGTCTTAGAAATTTCCAAAATGTCAACCTCTGACTTCAGATCATTTGACTTTTTGAGGCGTCAAAGTCAGTACTGATAAATATTGTCAATCACTTTACTAAAGTGTTATCTTCTAACACACAGAACTAATATTATAGAACAATTTTGAATCTAAATTCAATGAGACACGTGTGAAACCTTCATAAAATGATAGCTGTGTGGATATTTACCATGGTATAGCAAAAGTTGCACCATTGCACGCTATATATATCACCATACTAACCTTCTGAATCAGTACAACTTACACTTTCATAGTATTTTTATTGGCATTATTCAAATGTCACTGGGGTTACACGTTGTTGCCCATTGCATAAGCTTTTAGCACTTTAGGCCAATTTTTTTTTCCACAGAGCAACTGTGGCAATCAAGTGTTGAAATGATGTGCACGCATGATAACACAGACACACACTTTTGAGAAGTTGATGGTAATAAAAGAGCTCGGGGAGTTTCCACCACTAACCATGATAATTGACGTCTTTACTCTGTTTTCCAGATGCCGTTTCACTAGCAAATGAGATTACAGGCTGATGTGTGAACCGTAGCTCTCATGTTATTGAGGGTCAAACTTTCTGTGCTTAACTGTGTAGAAACCAGTATCCCACCTTGGAAAAGTGCAACTGAAAAATTGTCCTTTTCTCAGTTGAGACCTTAAAAGAATAGTTCACCCAAAAATAAAAATGTGCTCACTCTCAGGCCATCCAAGATGTAGGTGAGTTTGTTTTTTCATCAGATTTGGAGAAATGTAGCATTGCATCAGTGTCTCAGCAATGGATGCTCTGCAGTGAATGGGTGCCGTCAGAATGAGAGTCCAAACAGCTGATAAACACATCACAGTAATCCACACCACTCCAGTCCATCAGTTAAAGCTCAGTGCTGCGTGTTTGTAAGAAACAAATCCATCATTAAGGCGTTTTAACATCAAACTGTTGCTTCCGGCTAAAATACAAGTCCATAATTCATAACAACGCTTCCTCCAGTGATAAAGTGGTCTGGTCTGAATCAGGAGAGAAATCTGCACAGATCAAGCACCGTTTACAAGCCAAAACAGTCCAAGACAACTCTAAACAAATATGTGGCTGGATTTTGATGTGAGAGACAACAGGAGATGGACTTTTTTAGATCCGAAATCTAAAAATTCTGACGGCACCCATTTACTGCAGAGGATCCATTGGTGAGCAAGTGATGCAATGCTACATTTCTCCAAATCTGTTCCCACGAAGAAACGACCAACATTACTTGCACTTGTGTTACAGGTGGCAGTAGACTGTGCAGTTCTTCCAGCATCATGAATGATTTTGTGAATTATATGATATTGGCACCGAAAACAACACTTACATCATCATGTAGGTGTTGGACATGAGATATCGAGAAGCTCAAACATGACAGGAATGAACACGCCATCATGTTGAGTGGGACGCCTGCGGTCACATTTTCAACATGCTGGGACATTCTGTACAAATTCTCAAATACAATCAAGTCACATGAAGGAAAGAGTTACTAGATGAATCCAGTGGTTTGCTGGTATTGTTACACGTTTGAACCAGTCGGTGTAAGTTTCCCGTCCAGAGGTGTTTTTGTTTTTGTTCATGAGACCTTATGTACCTAGAAATACAATGAAACTAAAACTGTTTGTCATGACTAATGGGGCTTAAACCTGAGAATTGAATTATTCTTCTGAAAGAGCTTGAGGCACAGTTTTCCAAAATCGATAATTTAATGACACATTAAAAGTATATTCCAGGTTAATATAAGTTATAAGCTCTGTCCAGAGCATTTGTGCAATAATTATTTTAGACTAATCCCTTGTTTTCATTTGTAAAAAGCAAACATCAAAGATTACAATGAGGAATTTACAATGGAAGTAAACTGGATCATTTTTTGGAGGATTTAAAAGCATAAATGTGAAGCGCTTACATTCATTTGTCTGTTAAAATGTGTATTTTTAAGCTGTAAATTTGTTTTTAACTGTCAGTTCTGTGTTTATTGACTGCATTTGACGGATCTCACATCTGGGTAAACAGGAGACACAAAGAGACACTGGTGTGTTGTTTGCAGAAAGACTCTGTGGAAGATGCTAATGGAGAACAAACCATCGAGGCATCATAGGATAATATAATTAAGATGAGAGGAAAGTTGGGAAGATTTCTGTGTTTGAACATTAGTGCTATCAAAGCCTAATGGCCAGAAACGCCTTCAAAGAGACGCTGTTATTGTGCTGAATGTTAGGAGAGCTGTGCTGGTTCTCTTCTGAGTGATAAAGAGAGCAAAAATAAAGGACAAACCTGAGCTACTTTATGCCTTTATATATTATGCCCTGGAAACCATCAGTAACATCGTAGCAACCACCTGAAAATGCCCTAGCAACCACATAGTAATGCTTTGGCAACCACCATCTTAGAAACCCCATAGCAACGCCCTGGAAACCACCAGGAACATCTTAGCGAGCCACCTAGCAACGCCCTGGCAACCATCAAGAACATCTTAGCAACCATATAGCCACACCCTGGCAACTACCATCTTAGCAACCACATAGCAATGCCCTGGAAACCACCAAGAACGTCTTAGCAACCACCTAGCAATGCCCTAGCAACCACCAAGGACATTTTAGCAACCACATAGCAACACCCTGGCAACCAATATCTTAGCAACCACCTAAAAATGTTCTAAGAAACCCTATAGCAACACCCTGGCAACCACCAAGGATTATCTTAGCAGCCACATAACAATGCCCTAGCAACCACTAAGGTCATCTTAGCAACCAAACAGCAACACTCTGGCAACCACCATCTAAACAACCACATAGCAACGCCCTGGCAACCACCATCTTAGCAACCAAATAGCAATTTATTTCTTTTCTATAAAGACAAAAATCTGGCTGTTTGTCCTTGCAGAAAACTAGTGAATGACTTTCAGACGTCTAGCACATGTAGGCCTGTTGTTGGTGGATCTGTTTTGGTCTCTTGCGTGTCTGTGTGTTTTCAGGATTCACTGCACTCCAAAGTATTTTTGCACTTGTGTTCTTCCCGTAAAAGCAGGCAGGCTGCCACATGCTCGCACGCCCCGTCCACATGATCTGAGAGAGAGAGAAACATGAGGGGGAGGCTCTTAATGCAGTGAGTCAGCACTCCAGACTCCATTTCATCTCCATCCTGACCGACCAACACAGCTTAACCCTTTCCTACCTCCCCTCTGCTTCACTGGCAGCTCTTAATGACCTTAATACAGGGAGAGAGCCTGTGCTGTGTTATATGTATATATCCTTGCTGAATAAAAATTATATTATCCAGCAAGGACACATTAAATTGATCAAAAGTGACAGTAAAGACATTTATAATATTACAAAAGATTTCTATTACATATAAATTGGATTCTTTTGAATTTTCTATTCATTAAAGAGTCCTGAAAAATAAAATGTATAACGGTTTCCACGTAAAAATTCAGCAGCACAACTGTTTTCAACATTGAAAATAATCAGAAATGTTTCTTGAGCAGCAAATCAGCATATTAGAATGATTTCTGAAGGATCATGTGACACTGAAGACTGGAGTAATGATGCTGAAAATTCAGCTTTGACCACATTATTTTACATTGTTAAACTATTTCACATTTTTTACTGTATTTTTAATCAAATAAATGCAGCCTTCGTGAGCACTTCTTTCAAAAAACATTCAAAAATCATACCAACCCCATATGATAAAACAAGATTGAAAGAAAAGAATGCATGGAAGTTTCTAAATGTGACCCTGGACCACAAAACCAGTCTTAAGTCGCTGGGGTATATTTGTAGCAATAGCCAAAAATACATTGTATGGGTCAAAATTATCAATTTTTCTTTTATACCAAAAATCATTAGGATATTAAGTAAAGATCATGTTCCATGAAGATATTTAGTAAATTTCTTGCCATAAATGTATCCAAACTTAATTTTTGATTAGTAATATGCATTGCTAAGAACTTCATTTGGACAACTTTAAAGGCGTTTTTCTCAATATTTAGATTTTTTTGCACCCTCAGATTCCAGATTTTCTGGTAGTTGTATCTCAGCCAAATATTGTCTGATCCTAACAAACCATACATCAACTGAAAGCTTATTTATTCATATAATTGAAAAATTGACCCTTATGACTGGTTTTGTCGTCCAGGGTCACAAATATATCTACTTGTTTAAGAAGTTTCTAAATAATGTTTAACTGTAATCACAGAGGTGTAGCAACATGCAGAACAAAATATTTACGGTTCGTTCCTGTCACTTTTTAGGAAACAGTAGTTATATTTGTGTTTCATCTTGCTTGGCTGCGATGCAAAGACAATAATGTCACAGATGTGCAAAATAACAACTTTAAGACCAAGTGTGTTACTGCGGTAAGCATGCCTGTGTTTACCGCGTTCACACACAATGAGAAGGAGCGAGACCGCGGACAGAGAATATAGGTCACATTCCTGAGCTGAAAGCTTTCCGAGCCACACAATCACAGCAGGATTTCCAGCATTTCACTGAAGGCTGTCAAACAAACACATTTCCCCTGTGTTTCCCCCCAAACAGAGACCCCCATCCACAGGCCCGGGATCAAAGCCACCGCTGACCGCGCAGCTCAGCCGGCCTTTGTGTGGCTTACAGCTGAGATTGACCCGTCTGCACTGATGCTTGCGTAAATATGACAGAACTGAAGCTTGTAGCCGCACACAATGCATTCGACACGCACAAAATCAAACCCAGATTGGCTGGTATAGGTCACCTGACCTCTCAAACACACACATCTAAATGGGGACATTGCATAGACTTCTATTGTTATTATATACAGCTAGTTATAAAAACTGTAACCCAACCCTAACAGAAAACTTTCTGCATTTTTACAATAAAAAAAAAAAAAAGCTTTATTTACTTTATGCTTTTTATAATAAAAGGATGTCCCGGTTTTGGGGGTTTTGTCAGGTTTAGCTCACTTCCAGTTACAAATTTGTCCCCAAAATATGGTTAGTACATTACAAACACACACAAATACTCATTAAACCTCCAGTATGATGCAGTAATTCACCTATGCTTCCTCCTTCTGAACCTTATGCATTTCATCACATTTTATGATTGCATTTCTAAGAATATTGAATTTTATTGCTTTCATGACATTCTGTCATGCTATCAGTTTTAAAATCTTCTCTATTCTTCCACAGATGCAAAAGTATTATTAGTATTTATAAGTGTTATTTTAGTATTTATATACTGTTATTCAACTTTTATTTTTTATATTTTCAGTTTTAATTTGTTTAATTTTTGTCATTTTATGTGATTGATTGTCATTTTTATTATTATTTTTTGATTATTTCTAAATTGTTTTAATTCAGTTTTAGATTTAGTTTTATTTAAGTAATTTTAGTGCTTAAACTTATTTCACTTTGCTGCCAAGGCAACATATCTATTTCTCCTTTAGTTCAAGTTTTTCATCTAATATTAATAATTATTTTAGACGTGCTGTAAAAAATGTTTTTTTTTTTTTTTAGTATGCATTCAATTAATTCATAACTAAATAAGTAACTAAATTAAAACTTGAAACAAAAATGTATAAAGTCTAAAACAGACACTTAAAAAACAAAAAATAGGGTCTGTAGGATTTTTAATAAAGAATTGCACTTTTATTCAGCATGGAAGTAGTACTGAATTTACTCCATGCTTTCTGAATAAAAGTATTCATTTCTTAAAGTATTAAAAATCTTACTGAACCCCAGACATTTTAATGGCAGTGTAAAATGCAGTGCTTCATGGGAGCGGCAGTAACTGTTGAGCTCTTTTACCAGTCTTTGTATCCATGGTAACAATATTTTCACATACAGTATCACTACACATACACACACACACACACACACACACACATATATACATATATAGGCCTAAACACACACACACACACACACACACACACAAACAAACATGTTAAAACCATTAAGAAAATGAATAGGATTTTCCTTTGTTATGCTCTATAGAAAAAAAGGAAAAGTCAAATCCTGTTTCCTCCAGCTAAGCGCTTCAGTCATTCATACTCTCTCTCACATACATTTGTCAGCCTGTTTTTCGAGTGAGTCACAAAGAACGGTTGCTCTCTCTCTCTCACACACACACACACACACACACACACACACCCCGCAGCTCTAATTCCAGGAAGCAGCTGCTCAGCTGCAGCAGATGATGATGGCCTGGATCAGGCCTGTGAATCACACCTCTGTTTTGACTCCCGGTTTTTTCTTTCTCTTTGCTCAGAATGGGGGAAGAATGCGGCGTATATGGCACGGCTCCAGAGGGAGGAGAGGACAGAGATCAGCACTGACAGGACTGTGCAGGGAAGGGATGGTGATGGTGCTTTATTACACGGCTGCGGGGCGTGCATTTCAGCGGCCGACATGTCTGGACTTGACGCCCTGCGCCCGAGTGTTAAAGCGCAGCTGTGATTGAACACAAAGATGGAGAGAGAGAGATCTGAGACAATGATGTCACTCGTTCCCACCAGCGATGAGAATCAGTGGAATTTAATGATTCCGGTTTAGATTCCTTAACAAAACTCCTAGTACTTGACTGCTATACTTAAAGGGACAGATCACTTACTCACCCTTTTTCTGTGCAATTTGAGTTACTGTATGAATGTAATGACCTGCAGTTCAGTGAATCAGTCAAGAGCCGCTCCACCCATGTGAGTCAGACTGATTCAAAACGATTTTTGATTCTTTTGAATCATTTGATCATGATTCGGACTGTCAGACAGTGTTGTTAATGTTAACTAAAAATGAAAACTTTTTATTTTAATAGTTATAACTATAACAGTTTAATCGTTAATTGAAATACACTGAACAGAAATTGTGTAGAAACAATTTTCACTCAGAAAGTACATTTCACGAATAATTACAAGCAAGTGACCGAATTAAAAATGAAATTTTGAAGTAGAAAGTCTGAAATTTTTAAATTAGATGAAAAACTTGAACTAACTTTTTATAGTTGTTTTATTGTTTTTATTCATTTATTATTTTTAAAAAGTGTATTTTAGTTTTTAGTCTAATTTTTATTTTAATTATTTAGTTATTGATGTATTAATTTAATGTATCCTTACTTTAAAGCATTAATTTCTTAAAAAATAAATAAATATATATCCAAATATTTTTGGTGTTTTGTTGTTGTTGTTGTTTTTAAATACGTCTATTTTAGTCTTTATTCATTTGTATTTTTGCCATTTAGTTAATTAATTTAATGCATCCTTACTAAAAATAAAAATATTTTTATTTATATATATTTTTTTAACTTACTGATCCCAAACTTTTCTATTTTCTTCTATTTTTTTATTTTTAAATGCATATTTTAGGCTTTATTAATTTTTGTTTTAGTTTTTGTCATTTTAGTTCAACTTTAAATGAAAATTAGAAAGGTATTCTTGGCAACTAACTGAAATAAAATGAGCAATTTTTTCAGTAAATTTTTGAATAGCTTTCATTTGAGTTGACAGATAACAACACTGATTCACCTCTAATGTTTCAATCAAGCACACAAACTATAGCAACTTCCAGATGATTCGTTTACAGAGATTACAGCATCTTCAGTAACTGCACTTAGAGGAGAACTGAAATTAGCCGTCTTGTTTTATGGTAATCGTATTAATAGACAATGACAGTGACGTGGGCTTGATGAAAAGAGGATGGTTTAGTCAGTGGGGTGGGTGTGTGTGCCCTTAACCTACTTAAAATAGTGTGTCAACTAATACGTCTCTGTGGCGTTTCCTGTCTGAACAATGACACTGGAGAGAAGAAGAATAGGGAGCGAGACGAACTTCCCCCTCCTCGCGGGCCGCAACACTTCATTTAGGAAACCGTGTCAATGTGAACCTCTGTCACACTGCAGGCTCAGAATAGCCACTGTTCCCTTGGTAGCCGTTTTTTCCTTCTCTTTTTTTTCAGTTCCGGGATCGCTTTCATGTGAGGATGGTGTGCTGTTGCTATGGCTCTGCTGATTGCTGGTTTAAGTTGGTAAATGTGTTAAGCACACTTGATCGATAATGCAGTTCACGGGCAAACACACATGCATGTGTGGATGCAGTAAAATTGGCGAATGCATGGCAAGAAATGGTGGTTCATTAGGTGCATTTAATATATTCCACTGGTAAATCCAGCTGATCTTACCGTGTTTGATGTTATCAGACAGGAACTGAGCTTACCGACAGAACAACCTGTTAAAGTTGGGATGCCATTAGTTTCAGTCCCTGCTTTGGCACAAAATGTCAAGATTTGACTGATTGTGGCTCCAGTCTAATTGGTTGACGCTGTGCAACTTCCAGTAATCGGGAGAGGCACCAGTCCGCCTGGAAATATGTGAAGTTGATGTAATGGATTATAACAAAATAAATGTGCATCCAGTCTTTAAAAAGATACTCAGAGGCACTTTGAAGCAAGTGCACTAGATGCCCACAATGTAGAGTTATCTCTCTGACATAAACACCTAAAAGATAAAAAACCACCTTTAAATAGCACATAAAAACAAAATGTGATATAGCTTACTTAGGGAGATCTTGCATGACTGTTGCAAGGGCCTTAAAGTTAATGCAATCAAAAACAAACATTTAAAGAGATCCATAGGGTTCGTGTCAGTCAAGACAGTTATGATGAATAAATCCCAGATGTACAAAGTGTGAAATTTTACAGATACAAAGCAACCCCATACAACAACAAAAAATATGTTTCAAATAGGGGAACAAATGCATCACTGATATAGATGTTAAAATATGAGTGTATTTTCACTTACGATTACTTATATTTCTACCCAAAACTACTATTTTAACATCTGTATTACAAATAAATAAATAAATATTTTATAAATGAACTTTTTAAATATTTATGCAATTTATTAAATTAAGTATTGATTAAGTATTGTTCAGTTATTCAATTCAAATACGTAAAGATTATTCAATTCAATTTGATGGAATTTTACTATTCATTAAATTGTGTAAATCTTAAAAAAAAATTTCATTGACAAAAATGTGTTTGCCTCTTGTAATATAGATATAGATATCCAATAAATGTTTTCCCCCTTGCAATATAGATTTAGACAAACTAATATATATTTAAGTGTGTGCGTAACATTTAACATGTATTCATAATTATATTTTGGCCAGACAAAAACGATGGATGAGCATGCATGACTGTGTTTATGAATCATATACATGTGCATACAGCGTTGCTGAAAACCGAGGCGTCCTGGCGTCCAGATCTTGTTAAATCATGAACGGTAATCATTTCCATCGCAGTCGGCAGCTGAATCACGGCTGGAGAGCTCAGGATGCATATCACTGCTTCATGACATCACAGTTTACTCTCTCAATCAAGAATACCAGCAACACTGAGTCAGTAAAGCAGTCAGGTTTGGACAGCCACAGGGAAGGGTTGGAAATCTCACAGGCTTTTAAGACAGACGGGATGAAGAGAGCAGGATGGCGCCTGCGTTTGAAGCGCAGCCGCACCTTTATGAAATAATGGAGTCGACAGATTAAAGTTGCAGCAGCGTTCCAGTCCTCTGCCTTGGGCAGCTGGGGAACAAGTGGAGGTGGGACCCATCTGCGGACGGATGGATGGGTGAATAAAATGTGACTCATTTCCTGGCTGGAGAAACACTATATCTGATGCTCGTACTTCCAAGAGGAAGTTCATCCAGGGCGCCCTTGTGCTTCTGAGTCAGGGAGCTGTTTGGGGTGACGCCATGTTGCTCTGGCTTTCAGGAATCCTCGCGACGTTGCCAAGAGCTCTCAGACAAAGCAAACCCGCCGAGATCTGCCTCTCCCCTCAACTCGCACACATGGAAGCCATTTGAGAGGCCTGGCCTGGAAACGGAGTCAAATACTCTCGAAATGACAGACTGTATTTGTGTCATGTGGGCTGTTTCTTACAGACTTTCCATGTTCACTTACTGTAAAAAGACTAGTCATACAAAAGGCCTTCTGTCTCAGACCTACAGACACTTCATTGGGTTTCTTACAAGCGCAGTCCTCTACATCATCCGTTGCTTAAAATGGGATGTTTTAGTGCAAAAATGAAATTGCTATTCCCCCTTTCCTTTCACTTGTATTATACTGAAAAGAGTATAATAGAGTAGAAGATATTCTTCAGCATTTCTCCACACTACAAAAATCAGCTTTCATGAGCTTTTTTTTTTTTTTGCAAAAATACAATTTCAGTCTTTACTTCAAAATTCAATGTTGTAATTAATTGTGAAATTTATACTAGTTTCTGAGTGAAAGATGTTTCTACGCCAGTTTTTTTTTTTTTTTTTCAGTGCATTTGTGTTTTACATGGAAAGTCATACAGGTTTGGATGGAGATGAGGGTGAGTAAATGATAACTGAATTTTCATTTTTGGATGAGTTACTCCTTTAGATCTATACTTTAAATATGCACATGTTGATTGTTTATGATACCTTTTTGTAGTTTTAGCCTCACACACCCTCTGACACACACACACACACACACACACACACAAAAACGGTTGATAGAGGATGAAGAGTTTTAAGAAGACACTATTGCTGAATTTGCCGAAGTTGCCTATAGGTTCGTGGAATCAGATCTTTTCGTAAGATTGAATGCTATATATTCATGAAATCAAAATGTACACTAAAAGAGAAAAGATTTTTCAAAGTTGTAAATAAAACAGATTATTGGAGTATGTTTAACAAGTAAATACTGTATACAAATTCAAATTGTAATCATTTGTGAAATTTACTGGCAGTTTCTGAATTAAAATATTCAAAGTAAAATCTACACCAAATATTTAGTCCATGCCTGTCCAAACTTTGTCCAAAAAATGGTCTTTAAAATGAAAACACAGTTGTGATCTAAAGACTATTCAACTCGATCTCATGAGAAAACATAACTACTTTACACGGTGCAGATTTTGTATGAATTCATTCAATGTGATTCATACAGAAACATACAATTTATGGAAAATAGCATGAAGTTTCATCACTAAACCTTTGACGGATTGTTTTCCCCAACTAACAGAGAACGTTCTCTCTTCCTTCAGTAACATTAACATTAACATTTAACATTTAGCAGACGCTTTTATCCAAAGCGACTTACATTGCATTCAAGTTACAGCTTCTAAATTTTGTCAGCTCTTGCTTTCCTTGGGAATCGAACCCATGATCTTGACGTTGCTAGCGCCATGCTCTACTATTTGAGCTACAGGAAAGTAACACTAACACAATGTTTGTTCAGTTATCTGATCTTTAAAATGTTCTCAAACCATTAACACAAGAGTGTTATTTCTCTATCGTCTATTGATGTTCTTCCCCAAAAACCTTTTAGTTGAGTGCTCGCCTAACGTTTTTTAAATATTACTAGTTTCAGAACATGCAAAGTAATGTTTGCAAAATTATAAAGTGGAATGTTTTCTCAACGTTCACATAAACAAGAAAAGAATGTTTTTAAAATGCCTAAAAATAAAACTACATTTTGAATGTTCAGAGAACATTAAGAAATAATGTTTTCATGACTTAATGGGATTTTTAGCAAAACACTGTTTGAACGTATTTTTGTTACTAATTTGGTCCTTTTTTGTAAGTCGCTTTGGATAAAGGCGTCTGATAAATGCATAAATAAATGGAGTGTAAGCAGATTCATATGAATTGGCTTCCAAAAAATAAAATAGTTAGTTAAAATTGCAATGAGAGTGTGTTGGACTATCCCAGGAAACACATTTAGGTAATAAAAACATTGTGGGAACGTTGTTTTGAAATGTTTCTAAATCGTTAAAATGTCCTCTTTTCTTGTCATGATTAGAATGTTATTTAAAGGTTACAAAAGCGTTTTTAGAATGTTCATCATTTACAAATAACATCATAAGGACGTTTTAAGAATGTTAATCTCAGAACGTTTCTCTCAACATTATGACAGCACATATCAAATATTAATAAGAACATTACATAATAATCACTTTAAGAACGTTTTAAAGGGGTCATCGAATGCAAAATTCACTTTACAAGTTGTTTGAACTTAAATGCATGTTGGAAGTGTGTGTACACATCCATCCCATAATGATAAAAATCCACCCAGTGTTTTTTTTTTTAAATCCCTATTTTAAGATCCTCTTTCTCAAATCAGACTGTTCTGAGATTCCTGTCAGAATGATGTAGTTCTGCGCAGGCCCCTCCCACGATAGTTGATTGACAAGACCGTTTTACCTTAGACCCGCCATGAGTGAGCTGAGAGCTGTCCGCCATTGTGTCGACTTTGGTGCAGAGGAAGACAAGATGTCTCCGACTAAACGATTGAGGTGTTTTGTTGTTGGATGTAATAATGAATAAAGCAGTCGTCATTTACTCCCCGACATCTGAGCCACTGAAGACACAGAGGATTAACGTTACTTTCGCTTTGAAGAGAATGCGCCGATCCCCGATCTGCCTAAATGCATCTATGTTCGCGTGAATCATTCGTGATTCAGCTTCATCTACAGAAGAAGTAAGTATGAGGTTTTTTTTTTTTTTAGGAATCTTTGCAAATCGCCTTTCCTAATAATGTGCTAGTTAGCCAGTTTCGCGGCTGAAGTTTACAGTCTGCTCATCACTCCACGGAAGAGAGGGGCGGAGTCAGCAGAGCTCATTAGCATTTAAAGCAACGTGGACTAAAAAACAGCTTGCTGAAAACAGAGCTGAATTTGACAGGGTAAAAAAAGTGTGTTGTTTTACACTACCATTGAGAAATTTAACCAAAGTATGTTATAGACTTTTCATTAAGACCCTAAAGAATCATATCAACTTGTGGAAAATTGGCATCCGATGACCCTTTTAAAAAAACATTCATGAAAGCTGTGAGAACATTCCCTGTTAACTGGGTATTGAATATTTCAAAAAGAATCCAGCCTTTCTATGTATCCTATTCCTATTTAAATATATCAGAAACATCAAAACAACATAGAAAACTGTGCCGATCAAGTCATTTGGAGCTTTTAGACTCAAATGGACCACAAAACCAGTCACAAGGGTCAATTTTTGAAATTGAGAATTATGCATCACGTGAAAGCTGAATAAGTAAGCTTTCCATTGATGTATGGTTTGTTAGGATTGGACAATATTTGGCTGAGATACAACTATTTGAAAATCTGGAATCTGAGAGTGCAAAAAAATCAAAATATTGAGAAAATCACCTTTAAAGTTGTCCAAATGAAGTTCTTAGCAATGCATATAACTAATCAAAAATTAAGTTTTGATGTATTTACGGTAAGCAATTTACAAAATATCTTCATGGAACATGTTACATAACATCCTAATGATCTTTGGCATAAAAGAAAAATCTATAATTTTGACCCATACAATATATTTTTGGCTGTTGCTACAAACATAACCGTGCTACTTATGACTGGTTTTGTGCTCCAGCTTCACAAATAAGGTAGAAAAGGCTAGAACAGTTTTCGCTGTTACCCGTATTCAGTGCACACAGACATTTCTAACACTCGGTTGCATCATCTGTTTTGTGCTCCTGTGTTTTACTCTGGTTTTTACGGCGTGCAGCATCTCCTGCTCAGACTGTTTGTGGTGTTGCTGTGGTTGTGTGGGATCTGCTGTCTGGGTAAAATGTCTCTGTGCTCGCCGTTGCTACGTTACACTAAAAACAATCGTCCCGCCCCAGCAGCAGGTTCATGCGGGCCTCGCGGCCAAACCCCTGTGGCTCCTTCTGTTTATCATGGTCTGTTTGTTTGGCACTGCGGCAGACTGCATGAAAACCCAAGCACCGAACCTGTGAGGACCAGCCGAGGCACGTCTGGGGTCATCAAATGTAAAGATGAAAGAAAAACACATTGATTAACCACTAATATGAATAATGGGGGGTGTGTGATTTTAAAAATGTGTGCTATTTAGATTAGACATGGTGTTTGAAACACATTTTATGTGGTGTTGATGCAGCCTTATGCAAAAGCAATAGTTTTATGCTATCCCAGAAATGCACTATTAGCAATCAGCAATTCATTTATTACATGAGTGAAAGTGAGTACAGGCAGTGTTACACCGGTCATGTGACCTCAACATGGTAGCTCCCTTGAGACTTTTATTAGGATACTAATGTAATGTAATGAGTATACATGACCTATTTCTCAAAAGTGTTATTGGTAACAGTTTACAATAAGGGTTCATGTGTTAACATGAGTTAACTACACTAGTAAACATGAACGGATAATGAACATTTCTTCTATTATTTACTAATACAATTTTTAAATCAGACCTTGTATCTGTTAACATCAGTTAATGCATTGTGAACTAACAAACAATAAACAATTGTACTTTTACTTTATTATTACTATTTAAAAATGATAAATTTATTATAATATATTTTATCATTTTCATCATTGTTATTTTTTTTTTTACATTTTAAGTGTATATTCAACAAAGATATTTTTTTGAATGGGTGCATTTTTAATAATATTTACATTCCTATATAGTTAATATTAATAACATTCTGCAATGCATTTTTTTTCCAAACCAAACCTTGAATATTAACATAAGTTAATGTAACTGAATTGTTAATCCTTTTGATCTTTTATTACAAAAATTCACAAAAGTCTAACCTTTCATTGGATAATAAGAATTTAAAATGGGAGGAAATATCATTATGAAATAAATGTTTTTCTCAAATACACTTTGGACACAATTATTGGCACCCCTAGAAATTCTTATGAGTAAAATATCTCTGAAGTATATTCCCATTCATATTCACAATTTTGAGCACTCCAGGTTGATTATGAACATGAAATTATCCAGCCATGGCTTCCTGTTTCACAGAAATATAAATAAGAGGGAAAACAAAGCCCAAATTCCCTTAATCATCCATCACAATGAATATATTTCTGATGTGCAGCAAAAGATAACTGAGCTTCACAAATTAGTGAAGTGGCTTTAAGAAAAGAGCTAGAGCAGTGAAAATCCCCATTTCCACCATCAGGGCAATAATTAAGAATTTCCAATCAACATAAAATGTTAGGAAACTGCCTGGAAGAGGACGTGTGTCTATATCGTCCTAATGCATGGTGAGAAGGAGAGTTTGAGCTGCTAAAGACTCCCCAAGGACCACAGCTGGAGAATTGCAGAAAATAGTTGAGTCTCGGGGTCAGAAAACCTTAAAAAAAAATTGTCACCTACATCAGCACATGTTGTTTGGGAGGGTTTCAAGAAAAATTCTCCTCGCTCATCCAAAAACAAACTCCAGCATATTCAGTTATCAGACACGACTGGAACTTCAAATGGGACTGGCTTCTATGGTCAGATGAAATAAAAAATGAGCTTTTTAGCAGCAAACACTCAAGATGGGTTTGGTGAACACAGGGATAAAAAGTACCCCATGTGTACAATGAAATATACTGCTGTATTTTTGATGTTGTGGGCCTATATTTCTGCTGGAGGTCCTGGACATCTTGTTTAGACGCATGGCATCATGGATTCTATCAAATACCAACAGATAAAAAAATCAATAAGTGACTGACTCTGTTAGAAATCTTATAATGGGCCATGTTTGGATCTTCCAACCGTACAATAATCCAAACACAAACCTCAAAAACAACACAAGAATGGGTCACTGGGCACAAAACCAAGCTTCTGCTGGCCATTCCAGTCCTCTGACCTGAACCCTGTAGAACACGAGTGGTGAACTGAAGAGAAGAAGCACCAACATGGAGCTGTGAATCTAAAGGGTCTGGAGTGATTCTGGATGAAGGAATGGTCTCTGATCTCTTGTCAGGTGTCTCTAACCTCATCAGGTATTACAGGAGAACATTTAGAGCTGTTAAACTGGCAAATGGAGGTTTCAAAAAGTATTGAATAAAAGGGTGCCGTTAATTGTGGCCAATGTGTATTAGAGAAAAATATTTATTTCATAATGATATTTCCCCCCATTTTAAATTATTATTATCCAATGAAAGGTTAGATTTTTGTGTTTAAAAAAAAAAAAAAAGATCAAAAGGATTAACAATGATTAATTTTCACAGCCATCTTTGATCATATTTACCAAGGGTGCTGATATTTTTGGCCACGATTGTATATGTATGTATATATATATATATATATATATATATATATATATATATATACAATGTATTTATTTATTTCAGAGGTAAAAACTTTTTCAATGGGTGCCATTTTAACTTTATTTACAATCTTGCAATTAAGATCAATAACATTCTGCAATGCAATAAAAATATAGACATATCATAAAGGTTAACGTTTGCTAATGTAGAATCAGTGCAATCTAACATAATATGTGTACAGCCGTGTAAAATATAGCAATTTATACTTTTTTAGCATTTGCACAGCATTGACAAGCACAAAGCGGCTGTTTGAATGATAAAAGCATTGAAATTACAGCATGGGGAACGATGCAAAATCAGTCCAGGGAGTGGACAAAAGTAAGTGTAAATACACACATATTATTACCACCAAAATGACGATGAGTGAGATAAACAGAGTCTGTGCCCTCCTAAACGAGCCGTGTCTCTTCCATTCAGCATCTTGCCCTTTTTTCTTCATAATCCCACCTGTGTAGGTTTACAGTATCCAACGAAAATAGCCCACGGGCTTCGGTTTTTTGTCCCCGCAACTGTGGCAAACAATCCGTACCCTCGACTCCACCTTGCTTTCAGGCCTGGGCGATGTCTTAACAGGCCCTCGGGAGAGACGGGACAAACGCACCGCGGAGAAAAGAAAGAAAATATGGAGGTGAGCGAGAAACAAAGCACAGGCTGTATGAGGGAGATTCTTTGTCTGGTGGTCTTTGCAGGCTATAGATGTTGTGTGATGGGGTTGAATGGGCTGTGATGAGTCGTTATGGAGCAGGTGAGTCTCCTCTGGTGCCTACACCTCCCATCCATCCCTGGGGCCCGTGGCTGATGTAACACCACAGCTTACGGCTGCATTCATGCTGCTTTTGTGAGTTTGTGATTTATTTCTTGTCAGGTTGTTCACATGACCTTTTCACTGTGGCCTGTATTATTTACATTGAGTCATTCAGCAGACTCTTTTATCCGGAGTATCATCACAAGCATCAGACACTGATCTGACACACCTAAACTGACTTTATGTGTAAAACATTTTTTATTTATTTGGTTAATATATAGTAAATGACATTAATGATTTATTAATATAAACTATTTCATTAATGAATTTTATTCATGAAATAGCTGTAAAATATTTTAATACATTATTAGTAAATTAATCATTTCTATTTTAATTATAATTTATTTTAGTGTTATTATTGTAATATCTATTAATATTTTGAATTGAATTAAGTTTTGTTTTTATATTTAATGCTTATATTTAATTATATTTTAATTGAAAAATGTATTATATTTTAATTAAAATTAATAATTTGTATTATTTTAAATTTACTTTAAATTTCGCTATCTTTGTTGTGCTTCTGTCATTTTATTAGTTTTATTTTTATTTAACTTTTAGTTCAGTTTTACTAAATATAACTATAAAATGCTAGTATTGTAGTATTTATTAATAATCTGAATGAGCTACTATTTATCTATGAACATTTAGAAATATTTTGAGGTGAAATGTTTACATTTAATTATATTTAAAGTAAAATTATTTATTATATTTGTTATATAAAATTACTACTTTTAAAAATTATTTTATGTTTTAGTTTGAATTATTTTTAAATTATTTTAATTTAGTTTCAGTTTTAGTTAAATTAGTAATTTTGACATTTTATTAGTTTTATTTTTATTATTTAACTTTATTTTTATTTCAGATTTAGTTTTAGTAATTTAGTGGCGTAATGTTTGTCATTTTTATTAGTTTTATGTTTTATTATTTAACTTTAGCTTATTTTATTTTTGTTAGTTGCCAAGACACTTTTCTTAAGTTTACATTTTTCATCTCAACAGTTATATTTTGTTTTATTATAGCATTTTTTTTTTAAATGATGAAAATTCTTTTTAATAGTGTAGTTTTAGTTAACAATAACATCACTGTTGTTTATTTATTAGTTCACTGTTTTAGAAGTCAAATACCTCCATCGTGCCACTGGCCATTTTGGCTGTGCTCTATTTTCTTTATGCTAAAGCTAAATAACCACGTAATTATGGCTAATGTTGAGCTAGAATGATGTAAAAAATAGCATGAATGAATGCATTTTCGAATTGAGAATCATGTGTCCAAGCAGGAAGCTTCACTTTTTATCAGACGTTTCCAGTGAACCACAGAAGCCATTGCGATGTGGAATCATTTCTTTTCTCTTTTCCACAATGACCTTGTTTAATCTCGTCTCTGCAGGTCCTTCAGCTCTGCATTTCTAGGAATATTTCTAGTTTTATTTCACCACTATCATGGTGCCATAGTTCTGCATTTTTCTGGTCAACTCAAATCAATGGAAAAGCCTTCTTTTTTCCCCGTGAGGAGTTTTCTGTGTGACTGTTGTTGGATGTGGTCTGTCCTAGATAACTCGAGAAGGCCTTTGAAGCAATCTAGGCCAGAGCCACAGCAGAGATTGGCTTTGACAGGAAAAAAAATTAAAGAGCTATTGAAACTAGTTCATGTCACATGGAGCTCACTTTATATAAAATCATTTGAAGCGGGCATGCCTTTGAGTTCTGAAAAAATAACATCCGTGCTTGTATTTAAAGAGACAGTTCACTCAAAACAGAGCATTCTGTCATTATTTACTTGCCCTCTTGTCGGTCCAAAAAAATGTTTTCATGGAAGACAAACTGAATTTTAATTATATCTGCACATAGCTCTTATGGCAATGCGAGAGATAGAGAAGTTAAACCTTTCTCAACTGTTGAATGCATTATTTCACATACTTCTGCAAATGTACTCTCTTTTGAAGCATCCTTTGCATCTATGATGCTTTAAAATGCCTCAAAATTTAGATATTGCAACAGATCTAGGCTTGTGGTTCAAAAGGGCAAAACTAGTTGAAGTTGTGTCATTATAGGTCTTGAATTCTCTCTAATTGTGTCATATTATAATATATTAAGAGTTAAATATTATGCAGCTTATTGGTGCGCCAATGATTTATTGCTTTTAAAAGAATCATTTGAATTGATTGCCAAATCATTCTATAATATTAATAATAATGTTTGAGTGGAATGCGCTGTTGAGTTCCCAAAAGAATCGCTTGATTTTAAATGAATCCAATGAACTGATTGCTGAATCGATCTGAGTCTGATTGACTGAGACAATCCACTTTGCGCTTCTCTTCACTTTGGATAAAAGTGTCAAATATAAATGTAATTGTTACTTTCACACTGAATTGCAGGCTATGGTGTCTGATTCAAAACGTGCTGAGATTTGTAACTGTTTTTGAAAACTTGTTCAATTCACACACGAAACGCTTGATCGCCTATGGTTCTTTTAAACAAATCAATTGAATCAATTGCCGAATCATTCTGAAAAGAAAAACAAACAAACTTAGTTCAATTTGCTGTCCCATTTTTTTTATTGAATCATTTGATTGACATTTTTTCAAATGGATTAAACATACTTGCAGTTCAATGTGCTGTTCAATTCACAAACAAATCGCTTGATTGCCATCGTTCTTGTAAATGAGTCAATTGAATCAGTTGCCAAATCGAATTCGAAACACTGACTGAGGCTCATCTTCATTTTGGATAAAAGTGTCAAATATACTCGCTCACTGAGGTTCATTCAAAATAAGCACAGTACAGTGCACTTTTTGAAAACGATGTTGAAAATGATCATTTGTAACATTACTGAATCCTAAATAAGTGTTCATATTTTTGTTATATCCATCTTGAAATGTAAATACTTCTGTCTTGTTATCTTTCCGTATCAGCCCTGCTGAAAAAAACAATAGAACCCTGCCCAAAACACAATAGAAAATGTAATGGTTTTAATGGTTATAATGGGAATTGTATTGGTTTTAATGGAAACTATAATGGTGTCTACTGGTATGTGACGGATTCTATTGGTGGGATGTTAAATCTTGTTTAAATCTTTAAATTTTGCAATGGTTTTACTGGAAAAAGCTAATGGTTTATAATGGTATTTTAATGGAAACCATTAGAATTTCTGTGATGGTTTCTATTGGGCTTCTATCGTTTTTTTTTTTTTAGCAGGGAGGTGTCAGTTGCAGTGAAGTACTTTGGCTGCCTGTATCCAATAATATATGTCCAAGCATATACAAATAAATACACTTCCTGACAGACAGGCAGAAAATGACTCAGAACAGAGGCGAGTCGCTGTCATAAGTCATCATATTTTAATAAGGGCAAAACGCGAGGCTGGGAGGGTGAGGAGAGCCTGTTTCTCTATTTCCATTTTTAGCTCGTGCAGTCAAAAATGAAGATGTCTCAGGCACACATTTCTTTGTGCTTTATCTATATATTTTCTTTTGTCCCTTTTTCTCCTCACACGAACAGATAGTATTAGCCTACATTATAAAGCTCGACTTAAGTAATGAATTGATAACGAGTTGAGCGTGAATTGAATGAAGCTCCCATTAACGATGTAGCCATTACAGCAATTGTGTTTTTGAGTTGTAAAAAACATGAAAGTCTTGTCAAGCTCAATAACAATAAGTTGAATATTATGGAAAGTTTGCAATTGCATGTAATTATTGCCATATAAAAATAACCAAAATGGCAGCATCAACAGTTAATCAATTGAATCAAGGGGTAGTCGTGGCCTAATGGTTAGGGAGTCGGGCTTGTAACCTGAAGTTTGCTGGTTCGATTCTCACGCCGGCAGGAATTGAAGGTGGGGATTGTGGGCACTAATTGGTGGGCGCTGGAGTAACGCTGCCCACTGCTCCGTGTGTGTGTGTGTGCATGTGCATGCATTTGTTCACTACTCACTGCTGTGTGTGTGCACTTGAATGGGTTAAATGCAGAGCACCAATTTCGAGTATGGGTCACCATACTTGACAATATGTCACGACTTAACTTAACTGAATCAATTGAGCTAACAAACCTGCAGTGCAGTCTTGATTGGCGCATTTTTAATAAATCCATTGCCGAATTATTTTGGGGTCCAAATCCAGTGCAATGTGCTTTACCATCGAATTGCTTGATCGATCAATTGAATCAATTTCTGACTTATTCTGGGAAAATACGTGCAGTGTGATGCGGTGTTCAAAACACAAACGAATCAATTGACTGGCACGTTTTTTATTAATCAGTTTAATCCATTATCGAATAATTTTGGTGAAAAAACAAACAAACGTGCAGCGCAATGTAGCTACTGTGCAAATTTACCAATGAATCGCTTTTAAATGCATTTTTTGAATCGATTGCTGAATCGTTCAAACTCATCGGTGCAATGTGCTGTTCAAACGAATCGCTTGATTGCCGTCGTTCTTGTAAATGAATCATTTGAAATGATTGCCGACTAAGGCAATTCACTTAAAAGTGTCATAAATATAAACGTATACCCTGCTAAAAAAAAAGCCCAATAGAAACCATGACAGAAATTCTAATGGTTTCCATTAAAATACCATTATAAACCATTACCTTTTTCCAGTAAAACCATTACAAAATTCCTTTTTGTAGTGTGTTTTGGGCATTTTTCCAATAGGATTTAACATCCCACCAATAGAATCCATCACATACCAGTAGACACCATTATAGTTTCCATTAAAACCAATACAATTCCCATTATAACCATTAAAACCATTACATTTTCTATTGTGTTTTAGGCAGGGTTCTATTGTTTTTTTCAGCAGGGTAATTTTCACTCGTTCACTGAAATGTAGGTTGCTGTCTGAATAAAAATGAGTTGAGATTCATTACTGAATACATTTTGAAAGTAATGTTGAAAATTCTCATTTGTAAGATTAACGTAACTTGAATAAGGCTATTCATATCAAAAGGAATAGCATAAATGAAGCGTTAGCGTTAGTTCTGGCAGGTCACGTGAGTCAAGCTTGCAACAGCTGATACTCAGCTGATCGTATCTACCTATAGGAATACAACACCTATCGCGGCATTCCTATATAAGCTCTCTTCTGTATCAATCAGCAGCTTTTCCCGCTTGCTCAGGAGCAAATCACCCTCCTCCATCCCCAACTCCTCCTTTCGCACAGTCAGGACTTGTCTTTCTGATATTCCTTGCTGAATCAGACTTAAATACACTTAAATATCACTAAGTACATTAATGATTTCTGCTTTGTTCTGTTCTGTTTACCCTAGGGGGGGTTATTATTGTTGCTCTCCCTGCTCATTCATGACAGGCTGCATGGATGGGCAGGGAATTTTTGCACAGAACAGAACCATACCGCCAAACCAAAACTTTATGCTAAGTATCTATCTTTTGACGATAGTGGTCCTGACAGAACATAAGTTAGCTTTTATATTATTTCGTAAAATACTGATGCAAACATTATTGCTAACATGAAATGGATTTGTTTTCCATTGCTGCATCAACAAATCCAGCATGAATGACTGTACAGTGCAAAGTATGCATACTGCAGAAATGGTAAGAGTAGTCTAGTAGCATGCTGTTTCAAACATAGGCAGTGAATCACGTGGTAATGAAGGTAAACAGCAGCAGCACTATAAGCCTGGCCTCAGTTTCCTGGAATTGTTATTGTGCTAAAGCCGCATCAGCAGTCAGTCAGTCAGTGACTCTCTCTCTCTCTCTTCGGGGTTTGCCCACCCCTCCCCGACCGTCTGCACACTGCAGGCTTTTCACGGTCGCATGGGTGTCCTCTCCATCTCTCTCTCTCTCTCTCTCTCTCTCTGCTTTCATTCGAGTCACGAACGCCCTCCTCCTCTTCCCCTCCACCCCTCTGTGCACTGTCAGGTCACCCGCTTGTTTGTTCAGATGGAAATGGAGAGGAAATTAAACGAATGCTCTGAGCCGGGCTTAACCCTTCACTAGGATGAGCCGTCTGCCCGACGAAATAACCCACATCTGATACTATAACACATCCCCCACTGCACTTCTTTGTCAACATAAAATGCAATCGACCTTGTTTACTTTCTTAAAACATGTTTCTGGTTTTATTGTGAACCGAAAAATAGTTTGTCCTTGTAATCTTTCATCAAAATAATAATGTAATCTGCTCTGCAACTACTTTCCATTTCAGCTGACATCACTGAGATGGCATGTCTTGGGAAATAGTCAAGCTTGTTTGAACCAGGGGTCACGGTTTAGCTGGTTAGCACGGGTCAGTTAGCCCCTGCTGGTAGATGATGTAATTGCAGAGTATGAGGACAAAAAGCATTTTTCTCCATTGACAGACATTCAAAATTAGTCATTTTTCTGCAAGCATCATATTAATTTGCATTGCAGATATTTCATTATATTATATGACACAAGTTTTAGTGGCCAACTTTTAAGGACACTTTGTTGAGGAATTTATTTATTTATTCATGCATTCATACAGACTTTGATTGGAACTAAGCAAATGTCAGAGTAATATGAAGCACCTGGGTCCAGGATTGTGGTTTTGTTCTTTTCTGTATTTTTTTTTTCCAGGGCTGCATAAACATGACATGTTCTAGAACAAGATTAGAAATGTTTGAAGATTATAGTGTTCTTAAATGTATTTGGTTGACCAATCTTGCAATCCTCTAGCTGCTGTATTCATTGGTAAGTCTGATTTGCATTGCCACTTCACTTAATATAAAATCTTTTCTTTCATTTAATTTACATAGAAATAACTTACTGTTAGAGTATATTTCACTTACTGTGATATTGTGATGATGTTGGAGTGAAATAAATGAACACTTTTGAAAATGAAGGTTCTTTGGCATGTGCGGATCGAGGAAGAACCTGTAACATCTATGAAACCGTTCCTTTGCACAGAAGGTTCTAAAAAGGTTTTAAAATGTTCTTTACACGAAGAAAAAAGGGTTCTTTGGGGAACCAAAATAGTTCTTCAATGGAATCAAAGCATAATCAAAGCAAAAATCCCCCTTTTGGAGCCTTATTTTAACAGTATATTGTAAAATAAGATTCAGTCCTAGTGAGAAACATGTGCGCTGGACTCTTGTCCATATGTGAATGTGAGAAGGTTGTGTTGTATTTGGATTTCTTCACAGGGCCACTGATCCACTTTAAGTTTAGATTATTTGTGTGGCTCTCAGACTGAAGCTATTCGTGTCTCCCTTACATGGTCTGACAAACATTGCCCTCATTTTCTCTCATGCTTTCCAAGCCAGAGACGTCCAAATGACCTTATAAAATCTGAACTCGATCATTTTTGGGAAGTGACTGCATGGTCGGCTGCAGAAAAACACCAATACATGTTGACTGGAATATTTACTATTTGCAATATAACAATATAGTTCACTTCATCCTGAAGGAGTTTATTTTGTGATGATGAATGACTCACTTTACAGCTTCTTTCCAGATAAATAGCCAAACATGGTTCATGAAATGCTCTGAATACGTGAGAAGAGATTGAATGTGTTTATCCCACACATAGACTGAACGTCTACAGTTTTCTGAGCGTAAACAAGAGCAGGAGGGTGTGTGCATTATGATGACACAACACTATCTGCCTGTTACTCAAGAAAACTATGATGAGCCACAGCCAGAGGTCAAACAAAGGTCACTGATTCACAGAATAGATGACACACTCTCGGTTACGTCAGTGGCTGCTTTAGAGTTTATATGCATTTCTGAACATGAAATGTTGCTCAAATAGTAGTGCAGGGTCAAGGTCATGAATTTGATTCCTATGCATGGAATACATGGACTGATAATATAATTCATACATTTAATGCAATGTAAATTATTTTGCATAAGGAAAAAATGCATACTAAATGTAAATTAAATCAACTTTATGTTAACTAAAACCGTAAAAATTATGTTAACTTAAAGTATTTTTTTTTTAAACTTAATTCTATTTTATTTCAGCTAGCTGCCAAGGCAACATTTCTATTTTTTTATTTAATTTAACTTGAAGATTAAAATGAAAATGGAAAAGAGAAAAATAAAAACATGCAATGCTTTTAAATTAATGCAAGATATATTTATTTCCCTTTGATTTTTTTTATTTGATTTTATTCATTTTAATTTAAATGCATAAATCTGGTGCATTTTGAGAGCAGAATCAAGTGACCAGATCAATGAAGAAATAGGTGCTCTTGTAAACAATTTCGTGCTCTAGTAGTCATTTATTTATCGGTTAGATGTAAATGTGATGGTAGGGCACAATTTTCACTATATAAATTCCTATAAAAGCTACAAATGCTATTCTGTCAAGAGCAGGGAGTGATTTTCTCCTCGTCTTTTGTTGTTTGATTATCATTAACGCGACACTTAACTCAAGAGATGAGATGAGACATGAGATTGGGTTCACGAGAATGAGAGGAGGTGAGATTTTGACCAAATGACCAAATACATGACTTGAAAAATAGTCTGCAGGTGCATTTTGATTTGTTTTAACCAATCATCTTGCAATAAATGTAATTTCAGTTTTACTTTCTGAGTATGAATTATCATATGCAGTAAAAGACAGCAGTATTCAAGCACTGTAAAAGGTTTTGCCACAAACTCAACTGACTGGCTTCTCTCCTGTATGATTTCATATGTCTCTTCAGACCTTAGGACTGTTCATGAATTATGAGCTTCTAGAACGTTTGACCTCCTAACTGAACTCCTTCTCACAAATTGAACAGAAATAAAAACAGTATAAATGACAAAAAGTAAACAACACAGTTCTTATTAAGTGCAAACAATAAGTGCAGCCATAATCAAAGTAGGCTAGCCTACTATCCTAGCCAACTACACAACCTATTATAGCCTACATACTAATAACAGCCTAGATATGTTATGTAGCCTAATTTGCGTGCATCAGGGAGTCACTCTCAAAACGCGGAGTATTAAAATCGCTTTTGAATGTGCGGGCGCTTTTTACTTTCGGTTTCAATTTAATGATCGCGTGAACTCTCCGCGGTGCTGAGTCTACAATACAAGACATTAATTTTATCATACGCTCTGCAATGAATTCTCCTTTATTGTTTCTTAAGGGCCAATTTTGAGATGCATTTTAAAATAATAATAATAAAGAAACATAATCTGGCCAATCTGGCGAAGCCTGTGCATTAAGACTGAGCAAATGAATTTGTGAAAATAATTATGGTTTTCAAACATGTTTCTCTCACAGACTGCATCTGAACATACAGCCCTTTGAAAGGTCTCTCTGTCTGAGCGTCCTGCCAGCAGGCTATAGTGATGGCTTTGGATCTTCAGCCCTTCATCGGTGTCAGGGGTCGTCGGGTGTCGGACACCGAGGAAACAGCGTCTCGTGCTTCCCCTCGAGCGCTTCCTGTGTGTGTCACTCAAGGCCGAGCTCGTCTCTGATCAAAGGCCACGAACGGGAGCAGAAGACAGGGTGACGCTGACACCTCTCACGCTGAAGGATGTCCTGATCGGTGGGGTGAACTGGGATTTGCCCCTGCATCCTCAACCCTGTAACCCTGCGGCAGTGCTCACCGTCGCCATGGCAACTCGTGCCCTGGTCTGGTGAGAGGGATGGAGGACAATAGTGTGTTGAGCAGATGTGAGTTCAGTGGATTAAGAAAAGATTCTTAAGTCAAGCATCAGTAATGCTCATGCTAAACGTTAGCAAATAAACCGTTAAACAAACCTTTAAGTAAACTTCAGCATGTCCTGCAGCATTTGTGCTCCAGAAATAAAGTGAAAATGAGACTTACAATTGTAAATAAATTTGTACAAATAAAGTGTATACATGCGCATATATATATATATATATATATATATATATATATATATATGCTCTATTATATTTCTGTTACTATATTTTATTATTAAATAAAAATAATTCTACTACAACATTGTGTGTATGTGTGTGTGTGTGTATATAATTTGTTTTTGGTGTTGCTTAATATTTAAAGTTTAATTGGTATTAATATTTTACAACATTTTAGTGTTAATTTTAATATTAGATAGTTTTAGTAATTTTGTTGAGTGTTTTTGTCAGTAGTTTTTGTTTTATATATATATATTTATATAGTTTTTATATTTGTTATATTTATATTTCAACTGAAATGAACTTTTGAAAATTTTATTTGATTTCAATTTATATAATTAATTTACATAATTCAGTTAAATGATATAATATATATGATTTTAGTTTATTGTATTTTATTTCAAGTAATAAAAATGTTTTTATTGGTGTTGTTATAGTTTTAGTTAACTACAATAAACAATAACCCTTATATTGTGTGTGTGTGTGTGTGTTTGATTGTTAGTATGATAACCTGCATATATTTACAAATATGGAAAATACTCATACTGTATATCCTACAGTATTAATAGTTCCATTTACTGTCAATATTATTGTACAAATACATTCCCGTTTAGGACAGCACAAAATAACATTTATTAAAACTGATAACATCCTGCTATTCAAGACACCTTTCATCTAACAATACAGTCTACAGTCTGTTCAGTGAAGATTTTAGACCAGACAGGCAAACAAAATAATGCTGTTTAAAATATGAAATCTCTTATAAACCAGATTTCCCTTTATCTTCTCTGCTATGTTTGTTTTGTCTTGTTCTTCCTCTGACGAGACCGTCCTGTATCCGCTCCTGTGCGTGTGGATGGGTGCCGCTCTAAACAGAAGTGACATCTCATTCATTAGTGCAGGTCAGGGTCTGATGTCCAGCACCGTCTCACTTCATCACATTAATCCAGACACGGATCCGTGCCTCAGTGAGTGAAGCATACGGTTCACATCCGTCCGACACAAACACCATCCACAGCAATTACATTACAAACGTAGGTGACAAATGTCACACGTTACATATCCACAGACCAAAGACCAGAAGTCAGTGTTTAATGAGGAGATCATGCAGTCTACACTTGATGTTCATCATCTGCGAATCTCATTTAGGCTTCTATACTGCAAAAAATGGCTTATCTTACTTGGTATTTTTTATCTTGTTTCAAGTCAGAATTCTTAAATCAAGATACTTTTACTAGATAAGCAAAATGACTTAAAATATTTAGTCTTGTTTCCAGGGGAAATTAAGTGCATTTTGCTTTAAACAAGTTAAATTATCTGCCAGTGGGGTCAGTAAAATACTCTTGTTTTAAGAATATTTTACTTACCCCACTGGCAGATAATGCAAATAATCTTTTGGTCTTATCTAATAAAAGTATCTTGATTTAAGAATTTTTAGATATTTTGACTAGAAACAAGACAAAAATACTAAGATAAGCCATTTTTTTGCAGTGTAGTAAGCACAGATGATATTTTGTTTTGATGATATTAGCTCTTATTTTTATACAAGTTATTCTAATTTTAACTTGTTTTAGCCATTTTATGTTCTTTTTGCCATTTTCATTTATATATATATATATATATATATATATATTTCTTTAGCTTTCATTACATTTTACGAAACACATGCACAAACAGTTTAGCATTGTAATTTGTTGTGACCTCAGATTATTAGAAGATTATTGCTTTTCAATGAGGAAATAAAAATAAAAATCAAACGATTCACGATCCGATTGAAGCGCTTCGAAACAGTGAATCATTTTGCGACGCAATAGTTAAACTGATTCGGAGTTTAGAAAAGCTCCGGTTCACCCACTATACGTGCTTTATAAAATCATTACAAGCGATGTAGATGATTTCGAAAATGAATGGCTCTTTTGATCTGGTTTTGCTAGTGAATCGCTTGAACCGAACGATCAAGACTCACGAGTTTGAATCAATCGAATCGGGTCCAGTGTAAATGACTCACTCAGTTGAATCGGTTTGTCTTTTCCTCCACTTTTCGCTCAATAGTTTTATGAAATTAACTGAAATAAGCGAAAAAGTATGATTTTTTACAAACAAAATGTCCATATTTCAATTCCAAAGATAACATCCAACACAAATCTAGGAACATATTCAGGTGAGGTAAATGGTTTAGGCTACCTATTATTATGACGAGCTGTAGCTCAAAATACATGTTAGATGGAAACATTGTGCTTTATGATCGAGTTTGTAGCTTAATTCTCTATATTTGAAATAGTTTGAGCTGCAGTTCAGTTGGTGACAGTTCAAGTGGAAATCAGTACCACTCATACCACTAAAGTGAATATTCAATTGATCAGTATATAGCCTATGGTAATAAATATTTGAGAAAATATTGTTTTATCCTATTGTATTAGTCTATATAGAGTGATAGTCAATGTAAAAAGAGCAAATGGAAAAAGCAGATGAACACAAAGGCCGACATAGTATTATTGTGCAAACAAGATGCACAGGTAAATAGCGACCTGCTGACACACATTAGTCATGTGTTTGTTGATCCAGTGTTTTATTTTAGAAGACATCCTATTTTAGCAATTTAGATCATTGTTGTAGTAAGTCTACAGTCAAGTTTTGTTAAAATATTTGGATATCTGCTTAAATATGCTTGTTTTGTGAATGACTGAGACACTAGAGGAATTATTAGTGTTATTATAATAAGAGTTATAGAGAGGTGGCAATATGTGATATAAGCTAATACAACATATTTGTGTACACAATGTTTTCTCAAAATTCAGAGTTATTCTAGGCTGATGAACTAAAACTAAAGCAATAAAAAAACTTTCATTACTTGAAACGAAAAAAAAAACCTTTAAATGAAATAAAATAAAATATAAAATGACCTTATTTTATTTCAGATATAGTAATAATTCAATTAAAATTAAAACTAAAATGAAAATAAAACCTAATAAAAACAATATAGACATATAGACGATATAGATATATATTTATAAAATATACAAATTTAAATTGAATCAATTAAAATAAAAATGTAATAACATTTTTTATAGTTTCTCAGTGATATTAAAATAAGTGTATAAATTCATATATAAATTCAGAAAACATATTTGGAACAGTATTTTAGAATTATTTATATACTATTTTAGTATTTATTTATGTTTTGAATTAGCTTTTAATTTGATTTTAGTGCAAGTTTTCATGTTTTTTCCCCCCATTTATTATTATTATTATTTTTGGCTTTATTTTTATCGGTTTTAGTTTTGAGTTCTTCATTTTAAATTAAGTCTTTCATGTAATATTGTATATATAAATATCAGTTTTCGGGTCTTTCATGTAATATATACATTTATATTACATGAAATTTTTAATAGTTTTAATTTTAGTTAGCAATAACAACACTGATTTGGAAACATTAATTAAGCTCAATGTTAAATTTCGGAACTGATAACTGAGTAAATGCTTCTGTTGTTCGCCAAGAACAAGTTAACAGGTGATGCAAATAATCACAAATTCATCTCTGGAACTATCTGGTGGTTTTTCACTTTCCACCATTTATCTATCTTGTCTTCTTCTACCGCATGTCGCAGGTTTCTCCCATCTTTTATTGAAACACATCAACCCACGACATGTTCTTACGACGCCCTGTTATTCAATTTCTTTGCAGAAAAGGCAGTTCTGGGTCGGAAAAAGCGGCTCAGCCAAAAAATCAGCTAGTAAAAAAGCCCACAAGTGCAGTGTTGTTGTTTGTGGGCAGATGTAGTAACGTAGTCAGTTACGCAAGCGTTTGGTCTTGGGAAAACTTTTCACACTTACATAATCAAGCGCCAGTATCAATTTTATATGAAGTTCATGCATCATTCAGAGAAACTGCTTTTTCCTGTTTATTTCCTGATTTCTCAAGGCGAACCGGGAGCTTCTTTAGATGCGTCCTTCAGCCGTTGAAGAGATCGTAGATTAAGATCGATCTGAAAGACTCTCCTGAGAACAACTTTCATGACAAAAATATAATAAGACTAGTATGGTTTATCTTGATGTTCTTTGTGCTGTGCCCCATCCCAGCTAACAAAAATATGTTTTTAACATTTCTATTAAGTTATAAAAAAGTTATTTCTGAATGTTCTAAACATTCGAATATAAAATGTTTGTCTTGTTTATGTGAATGTTATAGTTGTAACTTGTTTCAGAATGTTCAAAAGTAGCATTGATGTTTGCAAAATGATCAAATGGAATGTTCCCTTAATGTTTTTTCTAATGTTCACATAATGTTCTATTAGCGTTACTGGAAGAACGTTTGTTTTTGAAAGAACTTTGAAAGAATGTTCCCTGTTAGCTGGCATATTACTACTGCTAGTTTAGCTAATGTTATCAGAGATCTACACAACTGGCCGTAGCTTTACAAGATAGATCTTCTTTGCATCCCTGATGATCATTGTTGTTTTATAGACACTGCTGAATACGTGAACGTCATCCATCAAGATTTACTTGCACAACAAAGTGTATTTTCTCTCAACTCTCAGATATTTCAGCAGACAGAAGCTCTCTTTTAGCTTGGGTTCACATGGAGTTTTTCTCTCTTCAGCGCTGTAAACAGTTTACTCATCCAGACACCTCACACTCAGCGCTGCAGACAGAAGGCCGATCGCAGCGGGAGCGTGAGCTTCTCTCGCACACGCCGTTGTTGTTATATACAACAGGGACAGAGCCAGCGATGATGATTTCATGCCTCTCTTGTCTGTTTCTTTCTCAGCGCAAGTTAACATGAGGTATAAGACTTATGACGAGATAAGAGCAGTGTTATTTTAGTATCATTTATATACTTCTTTAGTTTTAGTTTATTTAGCTTTAGTTATTTTAGTGTTTAAAGTTAAGCTAAATGAAAATGAGAATTTTTGATTTGGTAACTAACTGAAATAACATTAACTTTTTTTTTTAGTTAATGTTTTTTTTTTTTTTTTTAGAGAGAGGTGGCTTATGGCTATGGTTATTTTAGTATTATTTATATTTTATATACAGTATTTATTAATTTTGAATTAGCTTTTATTTTTATATTTTCATTTTAAATTGAGTGAATTGTTTAGAAATTATGTTATGTGCTTTTGATGTTTTTATTGGTTTTTAAATATTAAAAAAATAATAATAATTCTATATCCGTTTGAGTAATTTTAGTACTTTAGCTTATTTTAATGTAATTTAGTTGCCGATGCATAATTCTTTTTTTTCTTTTTTTTCATCTAATATTGATGAAAAGAGTCAAGCGTCACTGCATTCTGAGGGGTTTTGAGTAATTTATAAATTGGCATTTACAAATTAAAAATATTTAAGATGAGATCCTAATTAGGTTTATGATTGAGATTCATAACTAAATGTATGATCATGACATAAAAATATATCTCAGCTGTCATTTAAAGAATTCACATGTTCCTTTAGCTGGAGGATGAAAGCTGGTTTCCATGGAAACGATGGAATCCAATTAAAACAGCCATTGGAACCAAAGCAACAAGGAAACCCGGAACTATTTATCATTCGTCTCCTTACAGTTTCAACCTGTCCTTCAGGTGCCAGGGAATAATCAGAGGAAGGAGTGTTTCTCAAAACAGGCCGATGAGCTCCGTACCGGGATAGAGTGATGTTTATGATGATGTAAGCACTCCAGTTCACTCATTCAGACTCATTACCCAGACAAAGAACACGCTGCTGCTTTACATTTCAAAGAGGCTGATTAGAGAATTAGCCGAATTCTCATTAACCTTGATACGAGAGGCTTCGTTACGGATTCAAGATGCACATCAAAGCCGCGCTGTTATTGTGCTTACCTCATCAAACTGATGAATTAGAGATTTTTTCGTCCTGATTTACACCTCCGCTTCATCTTAAAGGAAGAGTCCACCCCCCAAAATTATATCATTTACTCATAAATATGGGTTTGAAATGACATGCGGATGAGTTATTGACAGTTTATTTGTTTATTTTTTTTTAGCACTATTCCTTTAATCGTTTAATTATAATTTTTTTTTCAAATGGTACAATTTAAATTTTTGCTTAAAATATTCCTTTAGGATTTTTTGTCCAAGAATATAGTATTTGTTATTATTTAGGGCTGGACAGTATGGCGAATATATATGATGGTTGCTATATTGTGTATATTGCAGCAGTGTTATTTTAGTATAATTGAGATACTTTTAGTTTTAATTAGTATTGATAGAATTTTAGGATTTAGTGTTAGTATTATAGAATTAGTTTTAATGTTATATTTTTATTTTCATTTTGCTTAAAGGTTTTTAATTTTGTGTTGTGTGTCACTTTCATTAGTTGTTTTTCTTTTTTTATTAATTGTTATTTGTTTATTTTTACTTATTTCAGTACATCAAGTTAAACTACATTAAATGAAAATGAAAAAATGCTACCTTGGCAACTAGCTGACATAAGATAAGTTTTTAAAATATGTTATTTAATTTTACAAAAAAATATGTCTGTCGTTTTTATTAATTTTTATTAATAAATTAAATTTGAAAAAAAAAATTAAAAATGAGACACTTGCCAAAAGTATTGTTTTCTTATTTTATTTCAGGTATTTTTATGGTTTTAGTTTTACATTTTTTAAAAGCAAATAAAAAGAAATAAGATCATATTGCCCATCCCTATAATTATTAGATTTAGACATCAACAGAACTTAAAATAAAAAAAAATATATTTATTTGACTTTGTTTCATGAAAAGATATAGACGAAAGCACTCAAGATCTGTTGGGTGTTGGACAGCATGTGTGCTAGAAAGACACACGCAATCGTTGAGTCGCTGTGCTCACTTTCTTGCTGTTGCGTGAGCTGGAGACGCGCATCAAAGGCTGTTTCGCTCTTATTGTTACCATAGCAACAATCAGCAGAGGATGGACAAGCAGCCTTGAGGATCAAACACTGGAGAGGACACTTGAAAAACAGCCTTTCAAAGTCGTCAATGTATTTTACACAGCGTGGCTCATAAAATGTACAAAAAAATGAATGTCTAATTGTATGTCTGTTTGCTACATTAACACATTCATTTCTATATAATGCACACAAAAAATGAAACAAAAAAGCTGTTTCAATCTGACTGATTGACACTCTGTGCAACTTCCAGGAGTTGGAGGATGCTCACCTGCAAACGAAATTTTGGGTGAAGATACTAGAATGAATGCTTTTGAAGAAGAACTAATTGCTTTGACAATATTCACCAGGTTAGTGCCATAAAATCTTTGAAAGAATATTTTCTTATGTTAATGTTAGAAAAAACATCATTATGGGAATGTTACTTTTGAATGTCCTCAAAAACTAGTAAAAACAGACTAACATCCAACTAAAATGTTTCAGTGTATAAATAACATTTTTGTGCTAACATTTTGATAACAATTTTAAACACCAACCCAGCTCACAGGGAACAATCTCACAGCTAACAATTCAAAAAAGTAATGTTTATGTAACATCCTGATAACTTTATTAATATTTGATACTGTACATTTGCATAACGTTGAGAATAAGTGTTCTGAGTTCAACCTACTCAAAACATCCTTATGATGTTGTATAACCTATGCTTGATGAACGTTCTAAGAAACGTTTTTGCAACCTTTAAATAATGTTACAATCATGACAAGAAAACTAGACATTTTAATGTTTTAGAAAATTAATTTTGGGTAGTAGAATTTTGTAAGAAATGATTGAGTAACTTTTAAATAACATTATAATCACTGGATAACATTATAAAGAAAACTGGACATTTCAACGTTTTAGAAACATTTCAAAACAATGTTCCCACAACGTTTTTATAACCTAAATTTATTACCTGTGTGCTGACTTTCAACACATGTTCTATTAACGTTACTGGAAAAACATTTGTTCATAACCTTGAGAGAACGCTGCCAGAACGTTCTGAGAACATTCCCTGTTGGTCTTTTTCAAGTTAGTCAGTTTTCTCCTGGGCCGGATAGTCAAACTGGGTTAAGGAATATACATTATATATACATACATACATGCATACATACATACACTCTTAAAAGAACAACACAACCTGTTAATACAATGCATATAATTTTATTTAATTTTTTTCAAAAAGATTACTGGACAATGGTTGCAATCTATTCCTCTTTCTAACGAATAAGTGCAGTTTAACTAGTTTAGTGCTGCAGGCTAATTGATTGCTTTTTCTGTGGAGTGACTCATTTCTGTGGTTCAACTTCAGACTAAATGTCTTTATTTATGCTCAATACTTCATTAACATGATCTGAAAGGGATGTTTGAGTCTGGGATGAAATTAAATTCAGTGTCAAAGGCTGCTGTTTGCTTCACAACCACAAATTACATCTTAATGAATGGAAAACGATGTCTCGACTGTCTAAAGTGCAAATTGATTAGTACAAAATTGGCATTGGCGCAGCCTCCCGTTCACATATATAATCACAGCTGTGCATGCAAACTTGATAATGCAAGTTAATAAATGTGCAATTGCTTGATTAGTGCCATTTCTATATTATAATTCCCTTGAGTGCTATTGGCTGTTAATCAGTAGGCCAAAACGTATAATCACAAGCAAAGGCCAAGGCTGACTTTGATTTTCTGACCACTTTTATAATCATGTTGATGTGTCTTTTGAGGGCTCATTTATGGAAAATCATATGTAATTCAATATATGTATGTAAAGTTATGTGTAGCAGCATTGAACATTTAGTTCAATCCATTCAAAGCATAAGAAATAATGGACATTAAAAAAATGTTTAGGCATAAATTTAATATTTATGTATTTGAATTGCATATAAACTTTCCAACCACTTAGATTACACAGTTTTAACATAAACTCATAAACCTAATGTGGTGGATTTTTGTCAGTCATAAATTAAACAGGTCAGATTTGTACTAAAATAACTAAAAATCTTGCCATAGTTTATTAACTTTTTGCGTCTATTTGATTTTATTTAAATAATCATATTTTCAAAATGCATTTATTTAAACTGAATAGAATCAGTATAAATCTGTTGTGAAAACAATTAAATTTATTCAGTAAAAAGTATGAACAGGTTTAAAATATGGCTAGCAATAATCAATTATGTAATTGCATAAAACATATAAACCTGTTTTTATGTGTATTTAAAACACATTTAATTAAAAAATGATTATAAAAAATACAATTAAAAAATGACAATGAAAAAAGACAATTTAAATTTTTTTTTTTAAACAATCAAAAATTAAAACAATGAAAAAAAAAAAAAATCCATGTCTGCATGAACTATAATTATAACTAAACCTGCAACAATTACATTTATTCAGTTAATAAGTATGAACTTTTAAAAATATTGCTAGCTGCAAATGTGAGATTGAAAAAAGTTGTATTTATTGATGATTAATATATTAAGCTGGTTATTGTGTATTTAAAACACATTCAGTTTATTAGTACAATTACAGAAATCTGACCAGTTTCATTCATGCATGACTTACAAAAAAAGCATCACATTAAGTTTATTATTTTATGTTAAAACTGTGTAATCCAAATGCGTGGAAATTTTAAATGCAATTCAAATACATAAATTCATACACTGAGGCCTAAATATTTAGTTTGAGTGCATCCATATAAAAGGCCAACTCAAAACAGAGTCCTCTTGCATTAGTGCAGGAACAACTCGACTTCCTTCGCAGCATCACTAAAGCATCTGTTCAGAGGAAAGCGTGAGGTCAGTAGCGCTGGCCAGTGTAGTTGCCATAGCAACCGTTCTACAGCAAAAAGCAGCTGCAGCAGATCGCTCTACATTCTCCTGGTGCATCGCTACAAATGTGTCTCACTCAACACAGATATTTCACCCAGACGAGAGCCGTCCTTCTGAAAAGGCTTGTGATGGGAAGAAATTCTTTAAAGCCCTGAGATATTGTGACGCTCATGTTTATATTTGAGATCCGAAAAAGCTCAATATTGTATGTGTAAAATAATCATTTGATTTTGAAGCTTTTAGCCTTGTCCTTTATGCCCTTTATGCCAAATCCCAGGCATTATTACAAATTTCACCTTTCTAAAAGATGTATATATTAATGATGGATTTGTTTCTTACAAATACACATCTTTTGTCTTCTCAAGACATTAACAGATGGACTGGAGTGGTGTGGATTATTGTGCTGTTTTTATCAGCTGTTTGGACTCTCGTTCTGACGGCACCCATTCACTGCAGAGCATCCATTGCTGAGACACTGATGCAATGCTACATTTCTCCAAATCTGATGAAGAAACAAACTCATCTTCATCTTGGATGGCCTAAAAGGTGAGGACATTTTCAGCAAATCTCAATTTTTTGCTGAACTATTCCTTTCAACATTATTGCTGAATTCAACTTTTTTTAAAAAGTAACCAAATGAATCATTCAAACTCCTTTCGAATGTAATAACTCCTCTTCATGAGGTAGCAATGCCTCTATCAGTACATTACTTGATAGGGAGTATATTTCTTTCTCTCTTGCATCACCAGATGAGTTGCATCATCCTCCCGCTGTGCATGCAGTAACATTACTCATCGTGTTTGACATGCATGTGTTGTGTCTGGTCATCTGAACAGATTGCCTGGGAAACACAACAGTGTCTGCGCCGGCTGCTCTGTTCAGAGATAACAGCGTGTCATGAGAACAATGGCGTCATTTGGCTCCGGATGGGACTGTGCAACTCGATCTGCCTTTAAATGGAGCAAGACTCAGCATTGGGTTTCCATCAAATGCATTGTACAGCTGTGGTAGAAAAAGATAATAATACTACTACTAATAATAATAGTAAAAATGTAAAATACAAATGGTGTATATAGTAATAATGCAAGAATATAAAATTAAACTTAAAATATAAAACGTGCACGTGTGTTTATATATAGTATGTTTATGTATTTGTGTGTGTGTATATATATATATATATATATATATATATATATATGAAGAGTTAATTTGCAAAAACAGGTAACTCCGTTTTAACCATTTTCAAAAATCATGTTTTTCTTTGTGCATTCTAATTAATCTCAATCAAATTGCAGTTGGGTTATTTTGATTAGGTTAAAAAATAACTTAAAAATACAGCTAACTAACACAATAAAAACAATTTTTTTAAACATGAGTTATCTGTTTTTTTTTTTTTTTTTCAAATAAACTCTTTATATATATATATATATATATATATATATATATATATAATTAGTTTTTCCTTTTTATATACATAATGTACAGTTGTAGTAGAAAAATAGCTAATAAAAAATCATTTCAACTCCCATAAACAGAAAACTGTTATAGTATAGTCATCTTTGTAATGCTTTCCTTTCTGGCACTTTCCCAATCAGGACATATTTACTGAAAACATGTTTTGTGTGTCACATGTTCAGTGCTGCCGATGGCTACAGACAGTTACCAGGGTGCAGCAGCAGACGCAGCCATGCAGGAACGAGTTTGACCAGCAACAGTTGGAACAAAAGATCTGCCTGTCGAACCTGAAGAACAACTACAGCTCGTGTGTGTGTGTGTGTGTGTGTGTGTGTGTGTGTGAGACATATGCAAACATGTCATTCTGTCATGAGTCACAGCTGTCACCTGATTGTTACGGCCATCTGATGAAGTGCTAGAGCAGGTGTTCATGGGAGGTTTAGGCGGTGCTCTGTGGGTGTGTCACCCTCAGCTTTCCAAGAAAAAAAGGGCTGGGTGATTTCTGTGTCATCCAGCGTTATGAAAGACCTCGTGCACTTTTGTGTTAAAGGATTATTCAGTCCAGTTTCTCACCACAAACAATGCACAATGAAACTTTTCCAATTTACAAACAAGACATTTATACATAAACTATTGATTTGCATTAAAGAAGAAATATCAAATATAATTACAAATCTGAGGATGATGATGATTGCCCAAGCAAAACCCACCGCCCCTTTACACATTCAGCAAAAATCACAAATCAGTGTTGTTATTGTAAACTAAAACTAACACTAAAACTTTTACAAGTAATTGTATTAATTAAAATTTGACTGGTTCAAATTGTAAAATAATTAAAAGAAATGTGTTAATTAAAATGGTTAATTAAAATAGTTAAAATATTGTAAATATTACAAAACTTGAAATTAAAAAAACTGAAATATTAATAAATTAATGCTAAAAATAGTAATATTTAAAACAAAAACAATCTAATAAAAATATAACAAAAACTAACATTTAAATGAAAGCTGAAAACATAAAAATAAAAGCTGATTCAAAATATTAATAAATACTATAATAGTATATATATATATAATACTACAATAACCTTGTCACAAAGCAAAATTAGAATTTATATGTCTATATTTCATGAAATACTTCTTCTCAAATGCATGTTTATCTTCTGTACAGGTGTTTGCCAGAAGTTTCTCCAGCCACCTGCATATAGCGGCGAGCTGAAATATCCAGGAGCGAGTGATGGAGCGCAGGTGCGCCGAAGGAGCTTTGTTCTCCTCGTCATCATCAGGTTTCACTTAAAGCTGTGTTCAATGAAAATGAAAAGGTGTCGTCATTTATTCACTCTCACTTTGTTCCAGTCCTGAATGATCGTTTTTGTAGAACACAAAAGGAGATAATTTGAAAAACGTTCATGCTGAAGTAAACAAGTAATTAAAAATATATATAATGTATATATATATTTATATTATATTAAATTAATAAAATAAAATAAAACATAAAATCTTATATAATATAGTCATCATGAGTTAAATGAGTGTGGTAAACACGCACTCTCATTTTATTATAAACAGCAGCATTCACATTGTGAAAAACATCTCCTTTTGTGTTTCAATACAGAAAGCAAGCCAAAAAGGTTTAGAAAAACATGAGGCTGAATTTGGCAGCTGTTCCAGTTCCATATACTCGATTCTCGCTAAATTCAGTCAGAAAGCACACGCTTTGTGTTCAAAACAAGAAAAAGAAAACAACAATCGTTTCTTTTTCCATCTCTATTGTTGCTGTAAGCGGGTTTACATTATTCAGAGGAGCTTATAAACACCTGTGCTTTGAAGTATGAGAAATAATGCATACTAATTATATCCAAACAGGAGATTCAAAATGTGTGGTATTGAAATGGTTCATCTAATTATGGAGCAGCTTCAGAACGCTTCCTGTACATCTGCACGCAAGCAGCAGACCCTGATTACAGAAATGAGGAGAACGCTGCAGTAGTTCTCACTCGGCTCCGGCGAGTCCCTGCAGACTGTCAGAGAGTGAAGGTGACCGTCATTCAAGATCACACCCATAAACATCATTCACACTCGTTCTGCTGGCCTGTTTGTATTGATGTGAAAGGTGAAGCGTGTCATTTATGAGTCACTAGCGACACCAGATGGAATAAATACATTGTTTTATTCACTAAATGTACTAAATGCTATTGCTCTGCGGTTGCTAAGATGCATGGAGTGTTTTTCCCGTGTTGATATGAGGTTGCTAGAGTATTATTAATGTATTCTGGGGTGTTTTATTATTTATTTACTGTTACATTTATTTTATTATATTTATTGTAAATGTAGCTTTTTTTAAGTTTTAGTCATTTTGTTGTGTGCTTTTGTTGTTTTTATTATTTTTATATTTCTATTTATCTTCTTTTCAGTTTATATTTTTCATTTCACTTTTTAACCTAAAGGGAACCTGTTATGCATAATTCACTTTTACATGTTGTTTGAACATAAATGTGTGTTGCAGTGTGTGCACACAACCACCCTATAATGATAAAAATCCATCCACTCCTTTTTTTAATCCCCATAAATCATCAGCAGTGTCTCAGAGCAAGCCGTTCACAGAATCTGTCAAATGTGACGTCACATTTTACAAGCCCCGCCCACAACTGTTGACGGACACTGCTGTATTAGCATAGACCCCGCCCTGAGTGAGCCGCACACAATCTGCCATGTTTATCTTCATGCTAGATGCTTTTGTTGTTGATGTAATAATGAATATAGTCGTCATTAACTCCTGACATCTGAGCCGCTGAAGACGCAGAGGATTAACGTTATTTTCGTTTTGAAGGGAATGCGCCGCCGATTATCTGCCTAAATGCCTCTATGTTCGCTAATCATTCGTGATCCAGCTTCATCTACAGAAGAAGTGAGTATAATGTTTTTTTATGAATCTTTGCAAATCGCCTTTCCTAATAACATGCTCGTTAGCCAGTTTCACGGTTAAAGTAAACAGTACTGCTCGTCACTCCACAGAAGAGAGGGGCGGAGTCAGCAGAGCTCATTAGCATTTAAAGCAACATGGACTAGATCACCGTGCTGAAAACAGAGCTGATTTTGACAGGGTAAAAAAGGTGTTTTTACACTACCATTGAGAAATTTTAACTAAGGTATGTTATAGACTTTTCATTGAGACCCTAAAGAATCATATCAAGGCATCCGATGACCCCTTTAAAAGCAGCATTCAAGTAATAAATGTCTTCTTATTAAAGCAATAGATATGATTCATTCAAGAGCAGTGAGTGATTTTCTGTTTGTTTGGGTCATATTAACAGTATAAACAGCAGTATATTACGCTGCTGTCACTTAAAACACAGAACTAATATAAACACATGATTTCTTTCCCAGCTGTTTACCTTTAACCAACTGTGTTTTTGTAACTTGTGTGTTTTTAACATAAACTTGTGCGTATTTGACAGTTTAAGGGCAATAAGACTTGAAAGAGAACGTAGTTTAGTACTCACATGCCATGTGACAGCCGCTTTCTGTGCGTTCGCTTCAGATGTGCGCGCTCAGAAAACCGTACATCAGAAGTTTAAACTGATATGGCTTTAAAACGCATGATTTTAGCGTGATAGACATGATAATCAAAACCAAACAGATGTTTTTTGGCAGAGTATCTGAGTTACGAGCTGTAGTGGCACCATCCTAACTTAAGGCTTCTGTTTTTCGTTGTTTTCCGCTTTTAAAGGTGGCCGATTCCAATATTCCTTGAGCTGTGATGCTTTTATGGAGACACGTACACCTGTCAGATGGGAAGAGGTTTCATCAAAGAGACCCAGCGTCTCACATGTGTGCCACAGAAGGCCGAACAATGTTGTTTATTATGTGTGAATGACAGGACGTGCAACTGACGGTAAAGAGCCCAGAGTTTCCGATGCCTTTGATGTCATGATCGAGCATTCCCACCGTCCCTCTCGCATTTAAAGCTTCCTTTAGCGCTCGACTTGACGCTTGACAGGACTCACAGCAGTGTACACAAACTCTCCGATGCTCGTGAGCCAAAAGGCTTGGAAAGTTCTGGAGCACAGACCTGTTTCTGAACAGCGCTTCACCTCTTGCAGCGCATGCGGCTCATGGCTCTCTGCGTGTTTACACAGGGCCTGATTTAGTATGATGAAGCATGCAAACAATAGCTGATTATGTGACTCACAAACTCTCCTGGGGTTTAACAAAAACATGCAAAGTCATTGACTTGCGCAAAGCATGTGTATGATATAAAGCTCATCAGGAGCCAAGATTCAAAAGTAGTTTTGATTAATGTCTTTTGAAGCAAACATCAGCATTTGAGTTTCTTGAGAATGCAAAATAGGTGAAACAAAAGCCAACATATAAAGCATTCACAATCCATTTTACTTCAGAAATGGATGCATTGGATGTGATGCTTTTAAAAAAAACAATGTTGGACAGGATTTGATTTTGTCCTATTGTATTTTCAGTTTGTCCTTTCACTTTAGCTTTTCACTCTAGTGACTATATTGATATTTTGTAAATTTCTTACCATAAATGTATCAAAACTTAATTTTTGATTAGTAATATGCATTGCTAAGAACTTCATTTGGACAACTTTAAAGGTAATTTTCTCAATATTTAGATTTTTTTGCACCCTCAGATTCCAAATTTTCAAATAGTTGCATCTCAGTCAAATATTGTCCGATCATAACAAACCATACTTCAATGGAAAGATTATTTATTCAGCTTTCAGATGATGTATAAATCTCAATTTCGAAAAATTGACACTTAAGACTGGTTTTGTCACGCAGGGTCACATATATGTTTATATATAATTTTTTTATTTTAGTTTTTTTTGGTGTTGCCGTAGCGTACAAAAATCATTACAATTTTTTAATGTTTCTGAAAGACATCTCTTATCCTCACTGAGGTTCTGTTTATTTACAGTAAAAACTTGAAAATTGTGAAATGTTATTGATTCTAAATAGCTAATTTATTTTTAGTGTTTTATAGTTTTTAGGTTTTTATTTTATTTTTAGTATTCTTGTGCTGCCTTACAAAGTCTGAAATCATTAAGATTTTTTTCATATTTTTAAAAGATGTCTCGTCCTCACAGAGGCTGTTTATTTTATTTTATTTTTTAAAAATGCTGTAAAAACAGGAAAATTGTGAAATATTATTATCATTCAAAATGGCTATTGATTTCTGCTACAGATTAAAACAAAGTAATTGCAATGTTTTATCTTCCAATTTGGACTATTTCTCACCATTCTGCTTTTATATTTTGCAATTCTGAAAAGTTTTCTCACAATTCTGGGCATCTCGCAATTGTTTATTTTTTATTCGCCAAGGAATAAAAAATAAAAACTGTAATAGTGACTTTTTATCTCATAAATCAGACTTTTTTTCTCATAATTCAGAGTTCATATCTCAAAATTCTGACTTTTTTCTTGCAATTGTGAATTTAAATCTGACTTTTTTCTCAGAATTCTGAGTTTATATCTTGCAATTCAGAGTTTTTTCTCACAACTCTTTTTATGTCACTTTTGATCAATTTAATGCATCCTTTCGGAGTAAAAAGTATTAATTTCTTAAAAAAAAAAATCTTACTGATTTTTAGTTGGCTGACTATGCACACAATCACTTATTTAACACATTTAATCTACATTCCACCATCGTTTCCTATTAATTGTGAGTGTAGTTTGACGAGGCCTGTCAGTCGTGGTGAAGCATATCAGCGTCTCTGCAGCAGCGAACCCGCCAGCGAGTGACATTTTTAGACGTTTTGGCACATACGGCCCTGTTTAAAAGCATGTTTCTTCAACTCAACAGCTGCTTCCAATCCAATGGCATTTGCTTCCCCGAGCCTCGTTTCCAAATGTTGAACGAGGGCAGGCAAGTTCACACAGACCTCTCTTTTCAAAGCCGTCCTGTTCTCTGTCAAACATTGCGTGGCAACATCAAACGCTCTGGCCGGTCAGATACTTTTGTGTGTTTTTTCAGCAGCTTTGTGGGAGGATAATTGGGGGCAGGCCTCTGCAAAGCTGCCGGATATGTGGAGCATTTCTCTTCCAGGCTTTTTCAGAGGGGGTTGAGTGTAAAACACACTTCACCGAGCTCGAGCTCCTCCTCTCCATCACTGGAAGCCCTGAGTCATTCCTCAGCCAAACGGGGCCCCGGTAATAAACATCACACTGACACATGATATCTGGCCCCTGCTTGTTGAATTTTGTGTGTTTTGGTAGGTTCAACAAACCCACCGCAGCCTCAAACGCACAAGCATGCATCCTGCCCTGTCTCGGCATCTCCTCTTTTGTGTGTTACTCTTATTTATTTATTTTTTTTGGTAGAAAAAATACCTTCTCGTCGGTTTGGCAAGAGCTCAAAGAATCTCACTTGTGGAGACATGGTGGAAAAGTAAGAATATTGAGTGTGAAAGCTTGCTGAAAAAAAAAAAAGAAAGAAAGAAAAAAAGAAAGATTTTCTTACTTGGTATTTTTCTGGTTTCCCATTACAAATATCTAAAAATTCTTGAATCAAGATACATTTATTTGAGAATGAAAATTAAGATTTTTTTTTTTTAAATGTATAATGTATCAAAATTAAGTGAGTTTATACATTACCATTCCAATATTTGGAATTTAGATTTTTTTATGTTTTTGAAAGAAGTGTCTTTTTCACCTAGTCTTTATTTATTTGATCAAAAATACAGTAAAAATTGTGAAATATTATACAATTTAAAAATAAATATTTTCTAAGTTAATATATGTTAAAATGTAATTTATTTCTGTGTTCAAAGCTGTATTTTCAGCATCATTACTCCAGTCTTCAGTGTCACACGATCCTCCAGAAATCATTCTAATATGCTGATTTGCTGCTCAAGAAACATTTCTGATTATTATCAATGTTGAAAACAGTTAAAAAAAAGCCCAATATTTTTGTGAAAATGGTGATATTTATTATTTTTCAGGATTCTTTGATGAATAGAAAGAACAGCATTTATTTGAAACAGAAATCTTTTGTAACATTAGAAATGTCTTTACTGTCACTTTAGATCAATTTAATGCGTCCTTGCTGAACAAAAGTATTACTTACCCACAAAAATATGAAGCAGCACAACTTTTTTCAACATTGATAATAATCAGAAATGTTTCTTGAGCTGCAAATCAGCATATTAGAATGATTTCTGAAGGATCACTGAAGACTGGAGTAACGATGCTGAAAAATCAGGAATAAATTACAATTTAAAAGATTTGAAAAGAAAAGTTCTTTTAAAGTGTAATATTTCATATTTGCTGTCTTTTTACTGTATCTTTGATCAAATAAATGCAGCCTTGGTTTAAAAAATTTTAAAATCTTAATTATTTTCCCTTTGAATTACATTTTTCTTACCCCACTGACAAATATTATTTTTGTTTTAAGCATAAACTAATTTTACTTATTTTTCAGAAAACAAGACTTAATATCTCATGTCATTCTCAAGTGGTGGTATTTGTTCTGGAAAACAAGACTAAAATACTGAGTGAGAGAGTCTTTTTTGCGGTATATCAACTGCCCTTTTTTAACTTGAACAAAATAAACTGTTCATTGTTGTTTTAGTCTCTGCAGATGTTGGTCAGACTCGTCTCGTGGTTCGTCCCTCCTCTCGCTCGGTTCGGTGCCAGCGCTTTTGTTTTTCCAGAGCTCCATCTCTCCAACAGGAGGGTCATTGGCTGGTCAGGTCCAAATGAGAAATAGTTGGCTCGTTCCGCTGGCGGCCGCTCAAATCCAGCCTTTTACTGTTTCTCCCGCAGCAAGAGCCTCCTGTGAACGATGCCAAATCTGTAGAGTGGGTAAGAATTCACTCGGGGCCTTTTCATTTCAGCCCGCCGCTGCATTCACTCCCTTTCTTCAGCTTTTTCTTTTTTTCTCTCATCTATTCACTCTAGAGAGTTTGGTGTCAAAGTTTGTTGGTGTGAAGGTGTATTTTTGAACTCTGGTACTGCAGAAATCAGTATTTCCATCTTGTTTTTCAGCCTACTTTGATTATTCTGCATGTCTTTTAAAATAAATATGAACCAAATAGCTTCTTTTGATGATTCATTCAATATTGTTTTATTTTGATGGCTGAAACCAATAGGGTGTCATGCCTAGAGCAGGGATACCCAACTTTTTTCATCAACCCCTTTTTTTAAACTGAACAGTCTGTTGAATGCTATGCAAGCCCGTTTCCACCACTGAATAAAAACTAAAAAAGGTAATTGCGACTTTTTATCTCTCAATTCTGACTTTTTTTCTCGCAAACTCATAATTCTGAGAACATATCAGTCTTTTTTACCCCTCAGAATTGGACTTTATAACTTACAATTGCGAGTTTATATCTCACATATTTATGGTTTAACTAATTATTAAATTTTTTTAATAATTATTTTTTTTAAATCTAAATGAACAATAAAGCCTCCTGTAATTATATACATTTGTTGTTGATCGATTTGGGACGATACCACTAACTAGAAAGTATCATGATGTGTGTGTGTGTGTGTGTGTATGTATGTGTATGTACAGTGGGGCAAAAAAGTATTTAGTCAGCCACCAATTGTGCAAGTTCTCCCACTTAAAAAGATGAGAGAGGCCTGTAATTTTCATCATAGGTATACATTTACATTTACATTTAGTCATTTTGCAGACGCTTTTATCCAAAGCGACTTACAATTTGGGGAACACATGAAGCGATTCATCTTGAAGAGGGAATCCGACAAACAAAGTGCTTGTAACACCAAGTCTCAGGCATTGTTTAAATAAGTACAAGCTAGCAAGGGAAGGAATAAATAAGGATTTTTTTTTATGTGTAGGTTGAAGTCAAGTAGTGTCGAAAGAGATGAGTTTTCAGCTGTTGCTTGAAGATTGACAGGGATCCAGTACTCCGAATATGGCTGGGAAGATCATTCCACCAGCGTATACCTCAACTATGAGAGACAAAATGAGAAAAAAAATCCAGAAAATCACATTGTAGGATGTTTTTAATTGGTAAATTCCTCGGTAAAATAAGTATTTGGTCACCTACAAACAAGCAAGATTTCTGGCTCTCACAGACCTGTAACTTCTTCTTTAAGAGGCTCCTCTGTCCTCCACTGGTTACCTGTATTAATGGCATCTGTTTGAACTTGTTATCAGTATAAAAGACACCTGTCCACAACCTCAAACAGTCCAACTCCAAACTCCACCATGGCCAAGACCAAAGAGCTGTCAAAGGACACCAGAAACAAAATTGTAGACCTGCACCAGGCTGGGAAGACTGAATCTGCAATAGGTAAGCAGCTTGGTGTGAAGAAATCAACTGTGGGAGCAATTATTAGAAAATGGAAGACATACAAGACCACTGATAATCTCCCTCGATCTGGGGCTCCATGCAAGATCTCACCCGTGGGGTCAAAATGATCACAAGAACTGTGAGCAAAATCCCAGAACCACACGGGGACCTAGTGAATGACCTGCAGAGAGCTGGGACCAAAGTAACAAAGGCTACCATCAGTAACACACTGCGCCGCCAGGGACTCAAATCCTGCAGTGCCAGACGTGTCCCCTGCTGAAGCCAGTACATGTCCGCCCGTCTGAAGTTTGCTAGAGAGCATTTGGATGATCCAGAAGAGGATTGGGAGAATGTCATATGGTCAGATGAAACCAAAATAGAACTTTTTGGTAAAAACTCAAAGAATGCCGAGTTGCATCCAAAGAACACCATACCTACTGTGAAGCATGGGGGTGGAAACATCATGCTTTGGGGCTGTTTTTCTGCAAAGGGACCAGGACGACTGATCCGTGTAAACGAAAGAATGAATGGGGCCATGTATCGTGAGATTTTGCGTGAAAACCTCCTTCCATCAGCGAGGGCATTGAAGATGAAACGTGGCTGGGTCTTTCATCATGACAATGATCCCAAACACACCGCCCGGGCATCGAAGGCCAGTCTCCAGATCTCAACCCCATCGAAAATCTTTGGAGGGAGTTGAAAGTCCGTGTTGCCCAGCGACAGCCCCAAAACATTACTGCTCTAGAGGAGATCTGCATGGAGGAATGGCCCAAAATACCAGCAACAGTGTGTGAAAACCTTGTGAAGACTTACAGAAAACGTTTGACCTCTGTCATTGCCAACAAAGAGTATATAACAAAGTATTGAGATGAAATTTTGTTATTGACCAAATACTTATTTTCCACCATAATTTGCAAATAAATTCTTTAAAAATCCTACAATGTGATTTTTCTGGATTTTTTTTTCTTATTTTGTCTCTCATAGTTGAGGTATACCTATGATGAAAATTACAGGCCTCTCATCTTTTTAAGTGGGAGAACTTGCACAATTGGTGGCTGACTAAATACTTTTTTGTCCCACTGTATTTTAGTAAACAGTATATATATATACATATATACACGTGACATGATACTTTCTAGTTAGTGGTATCGTCCCAAATCGATCAACTACGAATGTGCGAATGTTCCCCTTTGTCCTAAAATACTTTCTTGAAGTTAAGATTAATATTTCAATAATTTCGCAACATATTTGCATGTTCACTGAAGTATGTTAATGATTACACTAGGCGTACATTCCAGTAAACAAATAAAATATTTCATATTTTTAGTAAGTGTTTTATTTACATTTTATTTTTAAATTATTTATTTTAAATTTAGCTTTATTATTCCACTAATTATTTTGTATTAATTATTTTTTTATCTGAACATGAAAGAAAAGACGCATATTTTAGCAACGGTTTGAAGTTAAAAACATCTTAGTCCCAATCTGAAATGATATGGTTTGTGAATCATTATTCAGATCGGGACTACGGAGCGTGGATCACGAATCATTTGATTTAGATCTGAACTTCGCAACTTCGGAGCTCGTCTTAGTGATAACTGATGGACTGGAGTGGTGTGGATTATTGTGGTGTTTTTATCAGCTGTTTGGACTCTCATTCTGACGGCACCCATTCACTGCAGAGCATCCATTGCTGAGTGAGTGATACAATGCAACAATTCTCCAAATCTGATGAAGAAACAAACTCATCTACATCTCGGATGACCTAAAGGTGAGTACATTTTCAGCATATTTTCATTTTCGGCTGAACTATTCCTTTAAGCAGGGTTCCTACGGGATTTGGAAAAGTATGAAAAAAAGAAAGCAGAGTATGGAAAAGTATTTATGTTTCCAGACTTTTGCCCCTATTTAGTTTTTTATAATAGAAAATTAAGAATTTATTGTAAATAAATTTATCGTACAAGAAGTCAAAGTCAAAATATGACTGAATGAATTCAAGGTGCAATTTTTCATTATGCAAAATTGCAGGTTAAAAGCATTTTGGGTTTCTTCTCACAATATTCTTAGCACTGCATTACATAGCCTTAAGGACCTTTGCAAAAATAAAAATAAAATTATACAGACTTTTATGTGCGCACAAGAAACTTAGCATATAGGACAATGCACACTGAGCCACCTTATGTGCCATCAGCCCATTTTGCGGTGTGGTTTCCTCCACAAAGTATGCATTAAAGAGACCTAAGGCCTTGAAATATGGCATACTGCCCTAACAAAAGCCAACTTTTAAACATTTTTTTACAGTACATGTCTTTTTTTTATAAACCCTTGAATTTGGCAAATTTTATGCCGTCAGCCCATTTCATGTCATGGTTTGTGTGCCTCTGCAGAGGATGTGTTAAACTGGACATTAGGCCTTGATATTAGAGGTACTACCATAAGAAAAGACAAATTTTGAGCAAATAGATATGTTAATTCATGTGCATCCATGCTCTTGTTTTATTCATAGTAAGATGGCAAAATAGTGTGTGCAAAATAAAATGGTGATGCACAAAGGAAGTTGGTTATATAAAACCAGAAATTGTAATGCGTAAGCATGTAAAAACTTCCCATACGCATGTGAATAGTTTCTTGAGGGCACAAAAACGTTTCTTGTAAAAGTATGTTATTTTTAGGGGCTCTGTATGTTGTCACTTCAAGAAAATCAATGAAACCCCCCCCGGAGAAAATCAAAATATTTACAGATGTACATTTACTATATATATAGAGCTGAAAATAATGCTCTATGAACCATTTATGTTAAATATGGTCTGAAAATCTACTGAAAGGTTTGGAAATTTGAGTCTGGAAAAGTATGGAATTTTGAAATGTAAAATGTGTAGGAACCCTGTTTAAGGCCCGATGCCAAATATGTTTGTGTTGGCACACAGTCAGTAACACTAAGTGTGAACTGTAAAATAACACGCACAAAGACTCTAGAGAATCCACCCCTTATTCTGTTTCACCCTGTTTCATTCACCTCACGGCCCCTGGATCCATATAGATTCATGACACGGTCCAGTTTCTCACTGGCAAGTTGTTTATTTTGGTTTCCGAAGGCCTGTAAGGAGCGATTGATTGATGGAGGTGGAGGTGAAGCGTGCTCTCAGAAGGCTGTCGCTGTTAAGCTGCTTAGTCTGATAGGCTGGACGCCGTGAAGCCCCTGTAAGCCGAGGCAATAAAAGTCGATTGTGTGGGTTATTGTGAAAGTCCCAGACGCTAGTGAATGAGCTGCAGGACTCCAGCACACATGTCACTATTAATACAGTCTCAGTGGTAGTCGAGCCAGACACATTCACCTTCAGTAATACGTTACTCCAGAGAAATAACCTGCCCTTCAAATAAACCGGCCCATTTGGCAGTCGCTTCATGTTCCTGTGTGGCATTTCTGCACAGATATTTGCTCAAATGATGTAGATTGATACTGAAAATCCAGATATCCTGCTGATTCTACCTACCTTTTAGGTGCTTTATGAAACATACAACCTCTGACATGAAAGAAATGTAAAGCTGAACTCAACATGAAACGGCGTTCAACTCATTTTACTTCTGTGAAACGGAATATTTAATGAGAAAACAAATGGTTAAATATATATATATATTTAAAGTAGTAAATAAAACAAAGATTATGGAAGTATGTTTTACAAGAAAATACTATTTCAGTCTGCTTTCTTCAAAATGTTACATTTAATTCAGTGTGTTACTGCTTGGAAAATATTAAAATAAATAAATTAAATTAAAAGGAATTATGTAATAAATGAATTCATATTTAATTGTTCATTTATAATAAATACTATAATAATTTAGAAACATTATTTTAATAAATATTAATATTATAATAAATTAAAATAACTGTCCGACATTAATGTATAAAAAAATAGTGAAAGGGGGATTTAGATGAGTTTGAAAGAGTTTGCATGAGAAATGGTAAATCCTAAACCAATTTTTTAAGTTACTGCATTTTGATTATGATTATGATTATGATGAAAACATGCACCAAAAAGTCATTCGCAGTAAGACCAGGAATATGCAAAATAGGCAAGGCAAGTTTATTTATGTAGCACATTTTAAGTGCTTTACATAAAAGGAAGTAAAATAATCATTAAAAAAAATTCACAACAATAAAACCAGAAATTTAAAAACGTTTAAAATAATTTAAAAATGGATTTAAAATGAATTAAGAACAGTAGGAAATAAAAATGATTATACATAAAATACAGTGCAGTCATTTCGGACGTAGCACAGTGATCATTCAACAAATGCACAGCTAAACAGATGAGTTTTGAGTCTGGATTTAAATGTGGCTAATGTTTTAGCACATCTGATCTCTTCTGGAAGCTGGTTCCAACTGCGGGCAGCATAATAGCTAAAAGCAGACTCCCCTTGTTTTGTGTGAACCCTTGGTATTTCTAACTGCCTCGATCCTAATGATCTGAGTGCTCTGTTAGGTTTATATTCAGTGAGCATATCTGCAATGTATTTAGGTCCTAGGCCATTGAGTGATTTATAAACGAGTAAAAGTACTTTAAAATCAACCCTAAATGTAACTGGAAGCCAGTGTAAGGACCTGAGGACTGGTGTGATATGCTCAAATTTTCTGGTTCTAGTCAGAATCCTGGCAGCAGCGTTCTGGATGAGCTGCAGCTGTCTAATGGTCTTCTTTGGAAGGAGACCATTACAATAATCCACCCTGCTGGTGATAAAGGCATGAACAAGTTTCTCCAAGTCTTGACTGGAAACAAAACATCTAATTCTTGCAATGTTTTTGAGATGGTATTATGCTGATTTAGTTACTGCTTTGACATGACTACTAAAACTAAGGTCTGTCTCCAGAATCACACCAAGATTCTTGACTTGGTTTTTAGTTGATTGACCTCTAGAGTCAAGGTCTAGGATTCACCTTGAGAACTTCATCTTTGTTTCCAAATGCAATGACTTCAGTTTTCTCCTTATTTAACTGAAGAAAGTTCTGGGACATCCAACTGTTAATTTCATCAGTGCATTGGCAGAGGGAGTCAATGGGGCTGTAGTCATTTGGAGATAAGGCTGGGTAAATCTGCGTATCATCAGCATAGCTGTGATAGCCAATTTGGTTCTTTCTCATTATTTGACTTAGTGGGAGCATATACAGGCTAAACAAGAGCGGTACAAGAATTGAGCCTTGTGGGACTCCGCATGTCATGGACGTCCACTTAGACTTATGCTCTCCTGTACTCACATAATAACGTCTCCCTTATAAGTATGACCTGAACCATTTGAGTACCATCCCAGAAAGCCTGACCCAGTTTTTTAGTCTCTCTAGAAGTATGTTATGATCAACAGTGCCAAACGCAGCACTAAGATCTAGTAGTACCAGCACTGATATTTTGCCAGAATCAGAATTGAAGCGAATATCATTTATTATCTTAATGAGTGCTGTCTCTGTGATGTGACGCGCTCGGAAACCAGATTGAAAATTGTCCAGGTATCCATTTGAGTTTAAGTAGTTGTTCAGCTGATTAAAAAAATACCTTTTCAATAATCTTACCTATGAAAGGAAGATTTGATATTGGTCTATAGTTGCTCAACATGGTGTTATCAAGATTGCGCTTTTTCAGAAGGGGCTTAACAACTGCAGTTTTCAGGGAGTTTGGAAAAGTCCCAGAAAGAAGTGAAGCGTTCACCACTTCTAAGAGATCTGCTTCTAAACAGTTAAGCACACTTTTGAAAAAAGATGTGGGAAGTGTGTCAAGATAGCAGATTGACGATTTAAGGTGCTGTACTATTTCTTCCAAAATTTTGCTATCAATTGCTTCAAAAACAGATATAGTCACTTCTTTTTGAAATTGCAGTCGAATCTGTGTGACCTCTGCATAACTTGAGGATGTACCAATCTCCTTTCTGATATTATTGATCTTCTCAGAAAAGAAGGAAGCAAACTCATTGCATTTGCTGTCGGAGATCATTTCACTGGGAATCTGACTTGGGGGGTTTGCCAGTCTCTCAACAGTAGCAAAAAGAGTGCGAGTGTTGTTTAAGTTACTGTTTATAAGGTTTGAGAAGAAGGTCTGTCTAGCTGTGGCTAGTAAAATAGAGTCTGTTTTGATTCCATGTTCACTTTAAAGGTGCACTAATAATTTGTTTTACTTCCTAAAGAAATTACATCTTTCTTGTTCCATGACAGGTTTCTGGAGATTCATTTTCTGTCTTGGAGGATTTGGTTTGATGTGACTGGAGTCTTTGAGTTTCTCCGCACTAATTGCATCATGTTTTCAATCAGAGCTATTTTTTTCCACAACAACAGATGCAATGTGTCAGTGAGCAGTACAGTTACATAACCAGATTTTACAAAACAGGCCTCTCTTACTGTCTCTGTTTCTCTTCCTGATGCTTCCTCCACACTTCCGGTTTCTTTAGATAGATCAGGGACTGTTGGGAAGCTTATTCTGGCCAGTGACCGCCTACTTTGATAGGAAGCGAGCGTTTGATTGACATGCATGGCAGCCAATTACTGTTCATTCTGTTTTGGTGTGCCATTTAGGAGCAGATTTATATGATTCCAATAAACCTGCTTGAAAAAATTCATATAAATGATAAATTAAATGAAAATGATTTATAATAATTTAATTTATATGTGATTAAAATGGTAAAATAACACAGAAAACACCAAAAAAATAATGGGATTAGAATTTTAAAGGTCTAAAAGACACGGCTGCAGAGAAAAGTATTAAATGAAGAGGTCAAGAGTTGAAAGACAAGGGATTGAGATGAGTTTGAAAGAGTTTACATGAGAAATGGAGTGTGTGGGTTGTCATTGATTCTCTGTTGGCAGTGCCGGGCCCTTCCTCGACTCCCACTGCCGTTCACAAACTGGTGAGCTGGCAGCTTTAACAATGTGCCCAGTGTAGACGGACAGCAGACAGTGACTCGCCAGACTGAAGCATGTTTGACCTGCAGCCCCCCGTCACACCATGGCAAAGACCTCATTCAGACGGTAATATAATGACTCACTTCACACATAAACATACAGCATCAGCAGAAAACCTACACCGTTACACTTCTAATAAACTTGTATTTAAATAGTATCGCACTGCGAATCAAGTTCTTTGTGTCATGTTTGTCTTAAAATATATGCCATTGTAGGAGAAAGTATAAAATAATAAGAGTGCTGTAGCATCTCTATGTGTCCTCTTGATATATATATATATATATATATATATATTATATGGTTACTATAGTTAATCCATGGTAACCAATCACAAATTAAATGGCATATTTAGTAAATTTTGTAGTTATACAAAAAAAAAAAAAAACCTGATTAGGCTACTACACTTTTACTAGGCCTATAATAAAACCATTGTTCATTTTCTTAAGGGATTTGTATTTGTATATTCTTTCTTTGTTTTTTTGGTTGTTTTGTTTTTATAATTGTATTGCCTTAATGGTTTGATGTTTTGTACTGTTTAATAAAAAATTAACTTAAATTAAATTGTACTGTTTTTTTTTTCGTAAGTCCCAATCTGAATCAAATGATTCACGAACCCGCTCCAAAGTTCTGATCTAAATCAAATGATTCGTGATCCACACTCCATAGTCCCGATCTGAATAATGATTCGCGAACCATATCACTTCAGATTGGGACTTCGGAGCGGGGATTGCGAAACATTCAATTCGCAAAATAATGCGCAAACCCGCTGCGAACTTCCTATCTGAATAAAAAAATTCACAAACCCGCTCCGAAGTTCTGATCTAAATAAAAAGATTTGTGATCGATCAACGCTCCGAAATCCCGATCTGAATCAAATGATTCGCAATACGTGATCTGATTGGAGCGCTTCAAAAAGTCAATAATTTTGCGACGCAATAGTTTCAGGTTTTCGAAAAGCTCGGTTTCACCCATCAATACATGCTTTTTAAAATCTTTACAAGCGATGTCGAAATTTGAAAATGAATGGCTCTTTTGAACTGGATTTTGCTAGTGAATCGCTTGAAATGAATGATCGAAGTCACGAATATTCAATCGGAGTGATTCCAGCATAAATGACTCACTCAGTTGAATCGGTTTGTCTCTTCCTCCGCTTTTCGCATCTTCAGGCATGTTTACACTGTCAGCACTATTACTGGCTCAGCTCGCTAGGTTTATGACATTAACTGAAATAAGCAAAAAACATATGATGTTTACAAATAAAATATCCACTTTTCCATTCCAAAAATAGCATCCAACACAAATCTACGAACATATTCAGATGAGGTAACAACATAAAGAGGGCAAACTTCTTTAATTCAACCAAACTGTGCACATATATTTCAAACACTTCTGAGAGATTTACAGGCCCAGCATCAGCATTATTTTGATGGAAAAGGGGCAGCAGTTTCATGAAAAGTTGTACGGATGATTTTGAAGATATCATAGCCAGTTTGTCTTGACTTTGAGGTTACTTTTCCCTTTCTTCACATAGTAATAAGTACTGATTACTTAACGGACATAACATTGAAAACACACAAAAACATTTCAGGAAAGTATTGTTTGCATCCTCTTTGAATTCTGTGTTACTCTAGTCTATAATGTCAGATTACTATGATTATGATTATGATGTTTTGACGCTCAACCCCACAGTCTCTACAGAAGGCTCTTCCCAATTCCCATCAAGACTCGTCCGCCCTGATTCTCCGATGGGTTTGACCCACTGTCACATCCGACCTCTCTGACTCTCGCTGTCAGAGGATGTTATGAAACACATGAGTCATTTTTTGGTCTGCTGTGTGAAACTGCTAATCACATCAGTGTGATTGAGACGGTTATGCAACTATGCACTGAATTCTTCTAAATCTGGTTTGTTTATGTTTGAATAGTTGAGAAATAACCCTTTTTTTTGCTCTCCCCTCAAGGCAGAAAGATGTCAGCTAACAGTTCAAAGTTTGAGCTCATAACTTTTTAATCAGAAAGAGAGCACAGAGAACATATTTTATCATGCGGGTAATTGCACTTGGCCGTTTCAGTTTGAGATTTTCTGCCATTTTACATTTTGTTAAAAAAAAAAAAATTCCTGCAACTTTTGTTCGATTTTCATAAAATTTGGTACAGAGGATCTTGAAGCTGTGCTGGTTGAATATTATTAGAAATAGTTTTATATACCAAACCATTCCCATGAAACGCATCAACGAATCTGATGGCGGGAAGTGAGGCCATTTTGACCTATTGACATTCATTTTGTTATTTTGTTATATTGTCATAATGTGTAACGCACACTAGAAATGTTGTTGACAGCGCCACCTACTGGCTAAAGTAACAAAAAAGACCTAAAGTCATTACAACCTAGAAATAATATGTCTTAAAGTCATGCTTTTCATTCCGACCTCCTATGAAGTTTGTCCAGTTTTCACCATACTTAAATCAGATAATATTTTTTTTACAAATTTAAATAAATAGCAAAAAAATACAAATAAATACAAAAAGGAATTAAATAAATATTTTAAAAATATATAAAATGAAATATATATTATTTATTTTAATAATAATTTCAGATGCAATTTTTCTATAAATTTATGTCAGTTTATATACTTTTAAAAAAAATGTAAATTATATAAACATTTATAAAATTTAAATATATAAAGTTGTTTCTGGAGAATAATCTTCATTAACGCTCATGTGGTTCAAATCCAATGCATTTAGATGTTTCTTAATGACCTTTTATTGTTGCTAAGTATTATTTGAAGTTAATGTTTCTACCAATATATCTAAATAAAAAGTGGTATTTTTAAAATGTACATATAAAATGTCTATATAATTGAATTATGTTTACTAATGTTTCTTAATGACCTTTTATTGTTTCAAAGTGTTACATGAAGTTGAATCAGCACAAAATGTGTAACATTACATAGTACTTTGGCCATTCAAGTCTTTACTTTTATTGTGTATTGTTACATGAATCCATAGCAGAACAGAATATTGACCGTAAAGTAGTTTGTATATATGAATCCCACAGCAGAAGCCTCAGGGGTTTGCCATACAATATTTCAGTCTCTTTGCTCTTTGGCCTCTTCATTATTGCGCAGGTAAGCGTTCAGTCCTGCAGGGATGAACTGACCCTTGATCATATACATATGTATGTCACAAACCCAGCGTTTACCTCATGCATTTGTTTTCTGCTGTACTTGTGTGAGTTGCTTAGTGATTTTCAGACAAAGGAAATCCCAGTTATCAGTGCCGCCCTCCCCCTGCAGCTCCTCTCCAAAGCCGATCGATGGCTCCTGAAATCAATAGGCTTATTAAAGCTGCGCTCGAGTGAACAACAAAGCTGATTATCCCGACTCTCAAACTCCTGTCTCAGATCGGCCTGACGGGCTGGAGAGGTCACGAGCAGATGTCACAGGTCACGGCGAGCTGCGAATGATTGCCACAGAGAGTCATGTGACCCGGCATAAAAATTCAATTAGAGTGCGGCAGTTACAAGTTCTTGGAAACCGTCTCGAAGGGATGTGAGTCACAGTGTGAAGTGCAAAACCCTTGGAAAATGCTTTTATTCACCGATATGAAGCTCCTGTGAGTCTAGCCAAGAAAATGCAAGCTTTGTTCCAATTAAACGGCTGTTTTTCCTGCCAAAAATACATCTGTCAGCATGCACGGATTGTAAATTATGCACAAATGTTGATATTAGGTCCCTGATGAGGCCTGTCCACTAACCCGAAATCTCTTTGTTTGTTTTTCTCAGGACATTTTCTGCAATCTCTGCCAAACCCATTTGACCTAAAGTACCCCTGAGATTTTTAAGGTAATATTTCAGTCGTTTAATCATTAATCAAAAATGTGATATTTTTGTTTGTTTGATTGTGTTGTTTTTATTTTTAGCTTTTTAATTGATAGTTTTATGATTTATTTAATTATTAGCCTTTCATCAACGTACTAACAAACCCCAGTTTGGGATGCTCTAGTTACTATTTTTATTCTTAATATTTACTTAAAATACTCCTGAGATTTTAAGTTAATCATTTAATGATTTATTCGTGAGTATGTTGGTTTATTTTATTTTTTTTATTATTTTTTGGTTTGTTAATTAGTTTTTTTGTTTGTTTTAATTTGACATTTTTATTAACTCGTGAACCCCAGTTTGGGAAACCCTGCTATAAGGTTTTTATATTCTTTTATTAATATTACTTTATATTTTAGAACTAGAGTTTTGTAAACTCCAGTTCTTATTTTTATAGTTAATATTTACTTAAAATACCCCTGAGATTTTAAGTTAATATTTTTAAATAATTTAATAATCTTTTTTTTTTTCATTTTTGTAGTGAATTTATGTATTGATTTATTCATAATTTTATTTTAATTTTACATTTTTGTCATTCAGTTATTATTAGCTTTCAATCAATTCACAAATTATTATTCGAATAAGTAATTATTCGCTTTTTTCATCAACTTACAGACCCCAGTTTGGGAAACTCTAGTAGTTATTTTTATTATTAATATTATTACTACTATATTTATTTAAAAATATGACTATATAAACTAAATACAAATTCATATTGATGGATCTATTAGTCATTCTCTCTGTCTGTAAGGACTATAAACCTTCAAACTTTAAGGCTTTTTAGCTCTTAAACATGGATTTGTCTGGCTTTTCTTCAACCTTTTTCTCATCTTATTCTATACTCTATATTTTATATAGCTATTAAAATAAAAACAATAATATATTTAAATATATACAACTGTGGAAATTATTCATGCAAATTTACTTGTTTCATAACAAAGTTTCAAGTTTTAGTATTTAAAAGCATTTGTGTTTGCCTTTGTGAAGTTGTTTTGGTGTTGTAGATATTATGTTGTTTCAGAGTGTTATATAAATTGATATTGATTGATCTATGCATTTTCTCTGTCCGTATGGACTATAAACCTTCAAACACTTCAAACCTTTTTAAACTTTTACTTTTAAACAAAGCTTTTGTCCTGCTGGACGGACCGGGTGTTTGTGTGGTCATCATTTTTCAGGCCGCTGATCAAATCGGTGCCATTATTATTGTATATGTGAGCTTGTTTGGTGCGTCTCACCCAACCCGCTCAGCATTATATCAGATCTCATTTCTTTCCCCAGCACTTTTCCAATTGTACTTGAGTGTTTATTGGTACACCAGGAAATTGTATCTGTTTTGTCATCATTTCGTAGCCTCCAGGCACGCAGGTATTTGGTTTGTGGTTTTGGGTCCCCTCGGACAGATTTTATTACCTTAGAGTTGGCCTAAAATTGGAAAGGCGGTGTTATTAAACATCCCGAAGGCTTGCTGGATAACATTTCTCCGGCTGCTACACAAGATGTGCTTGTTTGTCACAGACCCACTGCTTCCCGTTTCAGAGGCCCTGGACTGCAATGTAAGGCCAAATCATTGAGCTAAATTTATATTAGTTTCCTTTTGGATAGCAAAATATATCTTTTACTAAATAAATACATGTTAACTACTCAAATAATCAGCAGACGAGACAAGCACTCAAGGTGGGACAGATGACAAGAGGAGCTTTTTGTATGGTTGGTCAATGTATACACTTGGCAGGCTATATATACTTGGTATTAAATATTGGGCAATATTTAAAAATTGGGTCCTGAATTGGACACAACACACAGGAAGAGGAATTTACTGAATTGCAATTCACAGAAATTCAACACATCAGATAATAACTTTATAAATCAGGGATTACCAAATGTTTTTGTCAGCTAATCGTCATTGACCTAAAATATTTACTTCAAGTACCCCTGAGATGTTAATATTTTTTTAATGATTTAACCATCTTTATTATTAAGTGTTTCATACTCTTTGTTTAATTTTCAATTCATTTTATTATTATTATTATTGTTTATTTTAAATATTTACTTAGCCCTGAGATTTTAAGTTAGCATGTTTTTATTATGCAACCATCTTGATTGTTAAGTGTGTTTGTTGATTTTTTAAATGTATTTCTTCATGATTTATATTACATATTTACTTGAAGTACCCCTGAGATTTGAAGTTAATATTTTTTTATTGATTTGACCCATCTCTATTATTAAGTGTGTTTGATTTTTTTTGTCTAAATTATTTATTTATTTTATGATTTATATTAAATATTTACTTGAAGTACCTTGTGATCTTAATTAAGTTAATATTACTTAATTATTTAACCATCTCTATTATTAACTGTGTTTGTTGATTTTTTTTCTTTTTTTTTTTCTATTGAATTATTTTCTTTTATTTTTAATTATTTATTATATATTTTCATCGACCAGGATTTTTTTAACCCAAGTTTGGGAAACCTGCTATAAGTTTTTGTTTTTATTACTAATATTATTCTTAAATATTATTGTTAATTATTATGCATTTAAAATGATACAATATATAAAGTAAATACAAATTTATATTTATAGATCTATACGTTCTCTCTGTCCGTAAGGTCTATAAACCTTCAAACGTTTTAAGCAAGCCAACATTCAAAGTTTGTTTTGAAAAACTGTACTTTCTCTTCTTACAAATGAACTGTCGTAATATTAATTTCTTAGCATTTTTATTCATTTTGGTTCTACTTAAATTCTCCTTAAATTCAAACTGAAATGTCAAATCTGCTGTTTCCTGTTAAATTTAAATCAAATTCAGCAGTTGAATTCAAAAATAATTTTTAATTTGAACAATTCAGGCCAGAAATTAGTTTTGGTTGATCATAGCTTTCATATCTGAGTCCTCGTTTATTTTATTATTGTGCATCATTGTGGAAACATATTGCAAATTCAGCACAGGTTAACATCAATTCATAACTATTTTGGTTTGTTGCCAATTCATATGAATTTGCAGGATTAGAGGTGGAGTTAAGGATGACGCTTCATGCTTGCTTTTTCACACAAATCATACATTTTCATGAGACACATTGAATGACTGAATTCAGATTCAGTGTTGAATTCACATCTACCTCTGAACTGACTTCTTTGTTTTCATTGCAAACGTGTGTTTCTCTGATCTCACGCCAAACATGCTGATCCTCTGCCAGCTCGGCGTCTCTGTAATGTATTGTTTGTGTCCAGGGGTTGAAGTTCTTGCTGGCAGGCCGTCAGACACTGCGCTTCTGTCCGAGAGAAAGCGGGTGTTTAGCGATGGAGAGCTGAGATTGGAGGAGAGAGCGGGTCAGCCGGAGTTTAAAAACAGCCCGTTAACACGAGTCCTGTGAAAGAGGTATTCATTAACTGTGATGTTTTCATGGTGACTCAAGCTGAAGGAATCTGTCAATTCAACTCAACCTGCTTGAGCTCAGTCAAACTCAGTCCTGCTTTGGCAGCCATTAATGCTTTACAGCAGCGACTGATGATGACCTGAACTAATGACTGCATTATCGATGCTCTTTGTGTCCTTCAAACCGGTTATTCTGATTTAATGCAATCACACTTAATGAATAATTCACTCCGAAATGAAACTTTTGTAATTATTTACTCATCCTCATGTCATTGCATGGAAAAGAGCTGCTTCAAAAGCTCTACTTTTTTCAGGTTTGGATTATTAGGGTACGTTTACAACACAACAATGTACTAAAAAAATTACAAGTTTTTCCTTTAACATTGTCAAAACGATCCCTGTTCACACGGATCCACGAAAATGACTTCAAACCACTGTATTATGCATGCCAATGCCCTTTTCACAAATTTACATTTTGTCATTTACACAGCGACAATAATGGTATTGCTTTCAAAAATATGCACTTTGAAACCCGTTTTCAAAAATTTACATTTTCAGACCAAATGCATATAAAGTAGTGCTGTCAAAAGATTAATCGTGATTAATCGCATCCAAAATAAAAGTTTTTATTTACATAATATATGTATGTGTACTGTGTTTATTTATTATGTATAGGACTATTTAAGTACACACACATGCATGTATATATTTCAGAAAAATATGTTATGTTTATATATTAAATATATTTATTTATAATATAAATTATATGAATATAAATATAGACATGTAAATACATGTAAATATTTTCAAAATACTTTGTATTTCTTTGTATACTTTCCTTCTTTTGCTCTTCTGCTGACGTGATTAACGAGAGCCTTTAAAAACCCCTTATTTGAGGCGCTTTGGTAAAGAAAAAGCAGCAGAGCATGAGTGTGAAAACTGAGTGTTTGAGTGATGTAATGTTGAAGAAAGGAGTGCGATTACTGAGAGATTGTGTTAGAAAAATCAAAAAGTGAGGGAGACCGCTGTTGTAGTTCCTCTGGGGTTTTATTTTCTTTAAAGACAAAAATTTAGAAACTTTTTTCTTTTGAGTTTGTCTTTTTTTTTTCTTTTCTTTTTTAAGATTCAGTTGAAGGAAAGGTCTCTCTATTAGAGTTGAGCTTCTTTAGTTTTGGGACTCCTGCATTTAAAGGTGCCATAGAATATATTTTGACAATATACAGTCATGGCCAAAAATATCGGCACACTTGTTAAATATGACCAAAGAAGGCTGTGAAAATTAATCTGCATTGTTAATCCTTTTGATCTTTTATTAAAAAAAATCACAAAAATCTAACCTTTCATTGGATAATAATAATTTAAAATGGGGGGAAATATCATTATGAAATAAATGTTTTTCTTTAATACACATTAGCCACAATTAACTGCACCCTTTTATTCAATACTTTTTGAAACCTCCATTTGCCAGTTTAACAGCTTTAAATGTTCTCCTATAATGCCTGATGAGGTTAGAGACACCTGACAAGAGATCAGAGACCATTCCTTCATCCAGAATCACTCCAGACCCTTTAGATTCACAGCTCCATGTTGCTGCTTCTTCTCTTCAGGTCACTCATTTTCTACAGGGTTCAGGTGCAGTGAGTGAGTCACTTATTGATTTTTTTATATGTTGGTATTTGATAGAATCCATGATGCCATGTGTCTAAACAAGATGTCCAGGACCTCCAGCAGAAATATAGGCCCACAACATCAAAAATACAGCAGTATATTTCATTGTACACATGGAATACTTTTTATCCCTGTGTTCACCAAACCCATCTTGAGTGTTTGCTGCTAAAAAGCTCATTTTTTATTTCATCTGACCACAGAAGCCAGTCCCATTTGAAGTTCCAGTCGTGTCTGATAACTGAATATGCTGGAGTTTGTTTTTGGATGAGCGGGGAGAATTTTTCTTGAAACCCTCCCTAACAACACGTGGTGATGTAGGCGCTGTTTGACAATTTTTGTTTGACTCAACTATTTTCTGCAATTCTCCAGCTGTGGTCCTTGTAGAGTCTTTAGCCGCTGAAACTCTCCTTCTCACCGTGCATTAGGACGATATAGACACACGTCCTCTTCCAGGCAGTTTCCTAACATTTTATGTTGATTGGAAATTCTTAATTATTGTCCTGATGGTGGAAATGGGGATTTTCACTGCTCTAGCTCTTTTCTTAAAGCCGCTTCACTAATTTGTGAAGCTCAGTTATCTTTTGCTGCACATCAGAAATATATTCTTTGGTTTTTCTCATTGTGATGGATGATTAAGGGAATTTGGGCTTTGTTTTTTCATATTTTATATTTATATTTCTGTGAAACAGGAAGCCATGGCTGGATAATTTCATGTTCATAATCACCCTGGAGTGCTCAAAATTGTGAATATGAATGGGAATATACTTCAGAGATATTTTACTCATAAGAATTTCTAGGGGTGCCAATAATTGTGTCCAACGTGTATTTGAGAAAAACATTTATTTCATAATGATATTTCCCCTCATTTTAAATTCTTATTATCCAATGAAAGGTTAGATTTTGTGATTTTTTTAAATAAAAGATCAAAAGGATTAACAATACAGATTAATTTTCACAATCTTCTTTGATCGTATTTACCAAGGGTGCCGATATTTTTGGCCATGACTGTAGAAGGTACACTGTTAGACATTTCAAAGGGTTTTTAATTAAGATTTACAGTAGCAAACTGTATTTGATTTACAGTTGCAAACTGTACTGTTTTACAGTAAATTACTGAAAAAAAAATCCAATTCATCAGTATACTACTGTAATTCATTCATTTTAATATAGATTTGATTATTTTTTATATAGAATTCATTTTATTATTACTCTACATAGGTACTACTGGCATTCAATTAAAACAGACACAATAATTACAAAATATAAAATTGTTTATTTAAAACATTGCATGTATAACACTTAAAAATACAGTCTTTCAATGCTGGAACAGTGCAACTTCACCATTTCTCCTGTCTTAGGATGTTTTGCAGTGCATTATGTTGTGTCCTCTGGATTCATCCTCACAAAGAATATTTAGGCAATAGAAACATAATGGGGAAAAGACAAACAGCCAAGAATACGTAGCCGTCTGCAAAACCCAGGTGCTGCTCCAAAACGTGGCCACCACCTTTGCTCACCCTCCACTTTGTTAGTGACAGAAATGTCTTCTCTGAAAAACAAGAAGTAGAAAAAACACACTTTTAAAAGGCAAAACACATAGAATACACAAATCTCTCAAAACCATAGTTCTGTCAGGACCGCTATCGTCAAAAGATAGATACTTAGCATAAAGTTTTGGTTTGGCGGTATGGTTCTGTTCTGTGCAAAAACTCCCTGCCCATCCATGCAGCCTGTCATGAATGAGCAGGGAGAGCAACAATAATAACCCCCCTAGGGTAAACAGAACAGAACAAAGCAGATATCATTAATGTACTTAAGTGTATTTAAGTGTATTTAAGTCTGATTCAGCAAGGAATATCAGAAAGACAAGTCCTGACTGTGCGAAAGGAGGAGTTGGGGATGGAGGAGGGTGATTTTTCTCCTGAGCAAGCAGAAAAAGCTGCTGATTGATACAGAAGAGAGCTTATATAGGAATGCCGCGATAGGTGTTGTATTCCTATAGGTAGATACGATCAGCTGATGCAAGCTTGACTAACGTGACCTGCCAGAACTAATGCTAACGCTTCATTTGTTCTCTTACCATGAATTATAAGTCTCAGGGTGGCTGGCTTGCTCGTGTCTTTCTTGATGCTTCATTGCAGTGATAGAATAAAACAACTAAATCTATAGATTAAATGCCTTTGAAAAGTATAGCAAAAGTTTATTAAGGCATAGTAAAATAAAAGTAAAATGTAAAAAATAAAAAATAAAATCAACTTTAAATAAAATAAAATAAAAACTCTCCTTATTTGTGCTTAATACTGCTGCATTTTTGCTAAAAAAATAAGAATAAAGAATAAAATACACTCAGAAAATACAGTTATTTTAGAGGTTTTTCCAAATATTTTGTACTTGGATTTCTGTGATGATTTGGATTCAGTCATAAATAAACTAGTGCTGTCAAACAATTAATCCCATCCAAAATAAAAGTTGTTTACATATTATATGTGTGTGTACTGTGTATATTTATTATGTACATATAAATACAAACACATGCATGTATATAAGAAAAATATGTTATGTTTATATATTAAATATATTTATATATAATATCAAATATAATAATATAAATATATAAATGTATATACATGTAAATATTTTCAAAAAATATACTGTATGTTTGTGTATTTATATATACATAGTAAATTAATGCAGTACACATGCATATATTATGTAAACAAAAACTTTTATTTTGGATGCGATTAATCATGATTAATCATTTGACAGCACTAAAATAAACTACATTTAAAATTCAATTAAATATTTAAATTGATAGTTAAAATGTACATTTTAAATAATTAAACAAAAAAAATATATTTAAAATTGTTTCAGAAATGAAAATTAAAATATTCATGTAAAATAAAATAAGAATAAAATAAATAAAATGTAAATTAAACTAATTAAATCAAATTAAATTAAAAATCTCCACGTTTATGCTTCATTTTCTTGCATTTGCACTAAAAAGCTTCCTGTCATTTTAAAACGAGTGAAAAATATTAAATGAAGGAAATTGCTGGCAGCGATAAGCAGAAAATCACTGAAGCTTGCCGATCACTGGAGGCCTGCTTCGACATAAAGTAAGCTTTCTTCTCAGGCTGGTGTGGAGTTTAAAGAGCAAATATGATGCCCACAGGAAATGATATTATTATGCCAACGACCTTTTGAGTTCCAGCAGCTATGTATGCGGTGAACAAGAACTCCTCAATCTGACTGAATCACTCTGAGCCGCTCTGCTTTCATCCACAAGCAAAAGCTGATGAGTCACTGGCGGCCATTATAGTTCGTAAATTTCATTCGGCATAATGCTGCAAAGAAAGGGAAAAAACTGTGCGAAGAGCATTAATGAAATAATTATGAAGCTCATTATCACTTTCACAAAGATTTGGCTTTACACCTCCGTTCACTCTCACCTCCTCAGCTGATCTCCAAAACGGGTTTAACGGCGCCGCTGGAGCAGAACTCATTATTCTGTTTTTAGATGCATTTGTGAAGCTTATAACCAAATATTAAGAAATAAAGAATAAAATACACTTTTGAGGTAATTTAAGGGTTTTAAAAAAATATTTTTATCATGTTACAGTTTGAATTGGATTTCTGTCATAATTCGGATTCAACTGTAAAAAAAAAAAAGAATATATATATATATATATATATTCTTTTTAATATATATATATTCTTTTATATATATATATATATATATATATAAATTTTTAAATGATAATTTTATGATCTTAATGCAAGTCTACTGGATGAAGTAACATTTTAATTTATAATTAAACTATTAATTTAACATTTACAATTAATAACTTAAAATTAAACATTTACATTTAAAAATTGTAAAACTAAAATTTAAAATTGTACTGTTAAAATGTAATATTTTTATTTCATTTTTAATTCTTTAATTTTAATGTCACTTAATTTAATTTTATTAAAAATACTGCTTAAAATGGAATAAAATAATTATTTTTAAATTAAACATTTTTGTTTTATTTTAATGTAAAATTTAATGTTCAGTTATTAAATTAATGTAATTCATAATTAACATATAAAAATTGTAATTAGAAATTCACTTCATTCGATGCAATTTTAGCATGATTATGACTTTAAAAATACCAAATAAATACAGATTCCAGGACAGAGCAGGAATGTTAGTATCATTTGTTTCCAGAAAATGAATAGCTCTGAAGTCACTCTGCAGTCTGCAGGAGGTTACTGAGGTAATTATAGGAGGTGGTGAAAGGCAGATCCATCAGCTTTGAGCTTTCCCAATAGGAGCACTCTTTCATCCGTCAGAGCGGGAACATTCCCAAGCACAAAGAGCTTCTCTGAGCCTGGAGACCGGCTGACACAGTCAGACCCTCCTGCGAAATGTCACGCGTTACCATGGCAGAGAACGTCTCGGTTACATACGTAACCCTTGTGTCCTGATGGAGGGAATGGAGACGTTATGTCGTGACGATATTAGGGGATTTACTTGGGAGCCCCAATCATCTCTGACTTTAAGAGAAAACACCAATAAATATTGGCTAGTGGATTTTGCATTTGCGACAGGTGCATCCACTCATCAGGTTTTACGCTGAGGAGCCGAGAACGTGTCCCTGGCACCCAGCAATGGTTTCAAGATTGTGTCATGGGGACATAACGTCTCCGTTCCCTCCATCAGGGATTGAGGGTTACGTACGTAACCGAGACGTTCCCTATCTGTCGGTTACTACGAGTTATGTCATGACGACATTAGGGGTCTATTTGACCTTTCGACCTTCAACGAAAGATTTGCTTCAAGTCTTCCTTATTTGTTGTTACAGCTTGGCAGTAACGACAGGGAAGCGAGCCTTCCACAGAAGGGTGCTACGGAGGCCACATCCTGCCCGTAGGAAGGTGACGTGGAGACACTGATATGGACTGACCCAGGCCTGGGGCAGTACTACATACGGAGTGGGCCTCTGAGGCAAGTCCTACCTGAGAGTAGGGATGGAACAACCGCCAGCAGAGCCTGACAGAGTGCTCTGTCAAAGGGAAGACACGGGTTTACCGAGAGGGAAACCTTACCGTGGAAGAATACACATACCTGTGCTGAAGTGATCCCATATGAAGCAATCCGAGCGGCGAGACTGCAGCTGCGGATGCCATATGCCCCAGGAGCCTGTGAAAGTGCTTCAGTGGTCCCACCATCCTGCCTCTGAAGGAACTCAGGCAGTTCAGCATGGACTGGGCACGCTTGTTGGTGAGACGCGCTACCACACTCACCGAGTCTAACTCCATACTGAGAAAAGAGTTTCTCTGCACGGGGGAGAGCTTGCTCTTTTCCCAGCTGACCCAAAGCCCCAACTGGCTGAGGTGCCGTAGCACCAGGTGCCTGTGATCACACAACTGTTCTCACGCGCGGGCCATGCTCGAGACAGTTGAGGCATCCGATCAACGTGCTGGATGCCCAGACACTGAAGACAACGATCGTGGCTGTCAACGGAGGATAGGAAACGACCGCAACCAAGAGGACACGGCCGGAACGGCGTCTTTAAAAAGACGCAAACCGACCGTGATTTGCTCTTTTAGGAAATCTGCTCTTTTAGTTGAAGTGCCCAGGGGAATCACTGCAGACAGGGACACCGCTGTTCGCACCGTAACGCCAACCAGAACAGCTTCCAGACAGATCAATGAATGGCTTTGTGGAGATCAACGCGTTCATCTACTCGGCTCTGAAGCAAAAATCTGATGAGTGGATGCACCTGTCGCCTATTTATACCCGTATGCACGGGAGTGGCTCAGGTATGCAAAATCCACTAGCCAATATTTATTGGTGTTTTCTCTTAAGTCAGAGATGATTGGGGCTTCCTAGTGAATCCTCTAATGTCGTGACGACATAACTCTTACGGCTCGTTTCCACTGAGCGGTACGGTTCGGTACAGTACGGTACGGTACGCAATTATTTCCGTTTCCACTGTCAGAAGTTGTAAATGGTACCAAAATAGCGAACCGTACCACTTTTTTGGTACCCTTCCGTTGGGGTACCTAGCACAGCAAAGGGTACCAAAAGGGTGGAGCTAAACTCACTGCAGAACGTTGATTGGTTGACTAGAATCGTCACTTTTGCGTGATACAAGGGGATAAAGCTTCTCCTTCACTCGTTCCGCTCTGCTGTGTTCGGCTTATTACTTCAGAGGGCGCAACACAAAAAAAAAATATAACAGTGTATTTTATAATTTTATATTTTGCCCAAAAACTCAGGTTTTTCAGGTGAGAATGTAATTGTTTAAAACTCAAATCTGTGGTTTATTTATAAAGATAGCGCCTATTTGAAAATTTGCTATGCCGATTTCAGAGCTCCAGGCGATCACCAGGCGCTCAGTGCTCATGTATCCGCCTCGAGCAGCCTTAGCTCGGCTAGTCCTCCCGACATCTGCCGCTGGCTCTGATGTCTCTGTTGTGATTAAACATGAGATACAATTCGTGTTGGGTATATTTAACAGGCATTCGTGGTCTCATGAATCTATGCTTTGTTCCTGGTCATATCGTTTTGGCTGAACACAAAATTATGTTTAACTTTATATTTATTTTGAACTTTACAGTATAACGTTACAGTGCTGACTTTGTAGCATATGTTTGACTGAATTGTTTGCTTTTGTCTTTATTTCCTCTTATATAAGCCTCTTATACTTTGTACTTATACTTTTATAATGGCTATTATTGACAGGGAACAGGGAACATCAGCCACAGAAACTAGTGCTCACTAACCATTCTAGATATGGGTCGTTCAAAGGAATATATGCTGAAATAGATGAATAATTTTTAACAGATAATACACATCAAAAGAGATTTTTTATTTTACTTTATTTTAATTTTTTTTCATGTCCAAATTCCTTATCTCTACTAAGTCTCTATTCATGGAAATTACATTTTAAATCATTTATGAAGGCCAACGACAAATTAATTTTATAGCTACCATTTTATGTATCCTAAATATAAATATATACTTTATAATTTTTGAAGGTAGTAATAATTTTAATGAAATATGATTTAAAATAACATACAAAACATAGTTTCCCATTTGTTATTTTATTTTTTATTTTAATGTCCAAATTGTTATTTCTGCCATATTGCAAATCACCATTCATTCATTCTGTAACAGAAATTACATTTTCAAACATTTATGCAAAGGCCAACAATGATTTTATAGATAGCATTATGTATCAGAAAATATAAATAAATAAATAAATATAAATATTCACTTAAAAAAAAAAGATAGCATCTATTACAGTTTAATTTAAAATGACCCACAAAACATTGTCCACAAGAGATATTTACTTTTATTTATATTTTTATGTAGTTATTTTTTATTTTGTTGTTTCATTTAGTTTTTTTCATGTCCAAATTGTAATTTCCGCCATATCTCAAATCATATAAATATTCACTTTATATATTTTACTTTTTATTGATTTTTATAGATACTTTATGGATAATAGAAACTTTATCATTTTCAATTTTATTATTCGTCAATTATTATTTTTCGAATTAGACGCCCCTGAAGTCATGCATGTAAAATTTACATAAACCTTTTCTAGCAAATACTGAAATATTTAACTAAATTAAATGATCAAATATGCACAATATTTTCATATTTTGAGATTATCTTTTTAATCAAACCTATAGATTAAAGGCATTTTTAAAACTAGCAAAAATAAATGAAGGCAGGGTAAAAAGTGACCTGTATGTATCCTTAATTTAACAAATAAGAAAACGGTTGAAATCTGTTGTAATATAAATCAATCTCTGAGGCACTGGAGACACTCTTATGCAGTTTAATTGCATGTATAATTTGCATTTTGCATGTTTTCATGACCCATCAGAACAGAGCTGCGACCCGCCGGTTCAGAGCCACAGTGTAGTTTTACATGAATCATTGCTTCTGTCAGCCGGGAGGGTATTTTTAGAAAGGCTCTTATTAACACATTAAGCACATTTCCCATGAACCCTCAGCGATGGAAGCCACTGACCCAGTGAGAAGTTCTCACTAACCTGGCATTTCCAGTGAATGTGCTGCTCTATGGCGACGTCTGTCATAGTGTGTGTTTTAGGATCAGTCTGTTACCTCAGAGTCTGTAGAGGAACCCAGTGTGCCTAAAACACACAGTTTTGAGGAACCTGCTAATATTTGCACAGATCCAACAGACCAAGGCTCTGTTACAAAACACCACTGTGCTGCTTTCCAAGATAAATATACTCATTCTTAATCCAGAACCAAAATTATCCAAAATGTATGAACTACATTTTGTGTGAGCAATGTATTTTGATGCATTATATCTTACATCAAACCCTATAGAATTCCCAATCCAAGTCACATCATCTTTGTGTTTTGAGTAAAGCCTGTTAATACCAGTGTTATTTTAGTATCCCTGAGATACTGTTATAGTTTATATTAATATTTAAAAATTTAAATGTAAAGATTGTTTTTTTGTGTGTGTGTAATTTTTAGTAGTTTTTGTTATATATTTATATTTATATATATTATTTCTGTTTTAGTTAAACAAAATTAAAAATGTTACCTCATAACTATAGCTAAAATAAAAGTTTTTTAATTAAATATTTTATTGTATTTCAGTTAGTGTTTATTTTACTTGAAGTAAAATTAAAATTAAAATAAATTAAAATTAAAATGGTTTTAGTTAACCTTGGTTCACGCCAAGCACAATGGCGATAACTATATTAGATATAATTAAAACTCAAAAGGTCATTTTTTTAATATTATTATAAAAAACTACTACACATTCACTACATTTTTATTATAATAAAACCATGATTAATTTTATTAAGGGATATGTATTTGTGTATTATCTTTTTTATTTGTTTTATATATATATATATAACTGTACTGCCTTAATGGTTTGACGATTTTATAATGTTTAATAAAACGAAAAAGAAATCAGAAAAATTATTAGTTCTTGGAAAACAGGCCTCAAAGAGCTCTATTATGTGACTCACAGAGTAGATGTCTATATGTAGGACTCTCTAAATCAGTCACTTATGAGGTTCTATTACAGTTTGAATGCTAACTTAGAAGGCCAATCTCTAGATTTTGGAACGGAGCCCGAGTGTTCATTCATGTCTTACTGATTTGCAAACTTCAGACCGAGCAATGCATCACTGAGCTCATTTCTTTCAGCTCTTCTGAAGCCATCGGAGGTAATTATGACTGCAGATCGATTCATTCTGACCATGTAAGGAATAATTGACCACGGACCACTGAATTATGGAAAATGTTTGATAAACGCCTTGGAACGTCTGTCAGCTAAATAGAATCAAGAATTCAACAATGTCACAAAGCCATAAAGGAGGTTAAAGCATAACTTAATGATGCTATAAAGATGTGAAACGATCTGTGCTGCATAGAGAGTAAGTGAAATTCAATGAAGTGCCAGAGGCGACCATCAACTTTGACCTACTTCTTAAGGTTTTCATTGTGTAGAGGACGTTTGTAGCCATCTGTACTAACCTTAAACCCCATCTTAAATTCAGACTTTTTTGAGATGGTCAGAAATCAAAATTAGATGCTTCTAATCTAACTGATACTGAAAGACACTATGTCCCAGGTCTGGTATTGATTTTAAACGCTAGATCAACATTGCCCCCTACTGTCCATTACTGGTTATTATCAATGCTTCTCTAAGTAAAAAGCTGACTGTGCAATCCAGCATTCAATTTATTACATTTCATTGTCAGTTTTGGCTATTGCAGGTTGAATCTTACTAACCAAGTCCAAGTCACATCTTATCCTAAAATGAAATATATTTTGCATAAAGAAAACAAAGCCTACATTTTATTGTATTAGCCTATATTTAATTGTGTTCTTATTTTTGTAATGTATTTTTGGACATTTATTTTTGTATTTTTGATGAATTATTTACTACGAATAAATATTTATAGATATTTATTAATGTATGTGTATTTATTTGAGATGAAAATGTACTGAATAGTCATGGAAACAATTTCACAATGCAAAAAAAAAGAAAAGGTATTGTTGCCTTTTTAAGTGTAGTTTATATAGCTGCTAAAACTAAATCAGGTCTTGAGTGATTTCTGAGCTCTGTTTCTAAAATAGAACTAAAACTATAGTGGATTTCAGTTGACATATTACTCTCTATGGGTCAGTTTTTTGTTTTACAGTAATGCTGGACAAGCCTCCTCACTTCCCTGTGAAACTGAAAGCATCACTCAAGCGCACAACTCACTTTGACATTGATTTTCTTCTTCGGCTTTCAGACATAATGGGCAGCTCTCTGACTGAACAATGAAAATCAATAGTGCCGTCTGAAGCTGCTGGATGTGATCAGTGCTTCTCACACAGACTTTTGAAGCTTCAGTGACAGGTTTGTTATGTTTCAGAGCAGGTATTGTAAGAATACTGTCAAATAATTTATATGATTGTGATTTTAAGCACTTAAATCAGTAGATATATTAAATATTAATGTGTTTCCAATGATTTTTGATTCTGCTGGCAATACTAGACCGTAATGTTCAGTTGCCTGAAGTCTGGAGCTCATGGACGTCAGCAGAGACTGGGTTTCTTCTTTGTGACGCTTTGCGAGGTCTTTACTGCAGATGACTTCAGTTGTTGTTTGTTTGTGGATCTTTCTGTCTTTAGTTTTGTCTTCAGCGAGTGAAATGCTGCTCAATCGGGTCGAGATCAGGAGATTGCAGAATATTCCACTTTTTTACCTTCAAAAACTCCTGGGTTGCATTTTGGGTCATTGTCCATTTATACTATGAAGCGCCATCCAATCAGCTTTGCTGCATTTGACTGAATCTGGGCAGAGAGTATATCTCTATACACTTCAGAGTTCATCCGGCTGCTTCTGTCTTCTGTCTCATCTTCACTCAACAGCAGTAACCCAGAGCCACTGAAGCCATGCAGCTCATGATCACACTGCTCCATGTTTCACAGATGATGTTTGGATCATGAGCCTTCTCCATACTACTTTCTTCCGTCATTCTGGTACAGGTTCATCTTAATTTCAGCCGTCCAAAGCATGCTTTTCCAGAAGTGCTCTGGCTTTTCTAGAAGTTTTTTGGCAAAGTCTAATCTGGCCTTGTTTGCAGCTTGTGGTGAAGCCTCTGTATTTGCTCTGGTGAAGTCTTCTCTTGATTGGACGTCCAGGCCTTTTTATATTTCTGAGCTCAACCAGTGCGGTCTTTTATTCTCAGAATGTACCAAACTGTTGATTTGGCCGCTCCTAATGTTCCTGCTTATCTCTCTCTGATGGATTTGTTTTGTTTTTGAAGTCTAACAATTGTCTGTTTCTCTTGTATGGAGAGATTCTTTGACCTCATGATGTGGTTCACAGCAACAGCCTCCAAATGTAAATGACACACTTAGAATCAACTTCAGACCTTTTACCTGCTTAATTGATGTAGAAATAACGAAGGAATAGCTCACATCTGTCAACTGTCCAATTACTTCTGGTCCCTTGAAAAAGGGGGGAGGTACATATTAAAGAGCTGTTTTTCCTTAACCTTTCCTCCAATTGTGATGAGAATATCCTCAAATTAAAGCTCAGAGTGTGCACTTTAAGCCCATATTCATTATATAACTGTAACTTGTTTTTGCTGTTTGTTTGTATCTTGACGTCTCATTTTGTTGGAAGCTCAAGCTCCAGATGATCACTCCATCATTTGGGGTTTCCACTTAGAGAGCTTTCATAAAATGCTGTTATGTAACAGATGTAAGTAGGCCTTTCTGAAGAGAATAAACCAAACAAGTGACTCAGAGATGACTGTACACCCTCCAGTGACAGATATTTTTACTTATTTACACGCAGTTGCTTGTAAACGATGAACATAACTTGCAGGAGGCATAAATTCTTCCATGCTGTTGCACAAAGGGTTTCTATGGCCATCATGCAATCAAAATGGAGAAAATATAAATACATAAATGAGGATGTGATCAATGACTTACACTCAAATCACAGTCTGTGTTGGATAAAACTTCACTCAAAGATTTCAGTAATAATATTATTTACCATCCATAAAACAGCTCGTCACTTGTTTACTTTTAATGCTTCAACACCTACTGATCTGAAATCCAGCAATCCAATAATTCATAGATTTATTTTCATAATTTCATGACTCGCACAGGCACATGAAGTTAGCGTGCATCAGCCAAGCTTGGAATATGGAAAAGCTTACATTCAGCGTATGGAAATATTGCCATTTCATTGATTTGGTCAGGAGAAAAGATGATCTGAACACCGATGTTGTGGCATTACTTTACTCTGGCATTACATGGCTTACATCCCTCTGATTCCGATATACATTGAATTACTATAATTAAAAATCTTACAAACTTATGTGATTTCTTTTGATAAAATACATCATGAAATATATTCGTATATGGGTAACAGAGAAATTATAGCTTCAAGCTACATATGACAATTAATGCAACACTTTTACTTAAAGTCACTATCAGTCACAATTGAGTGTTTGTAATCTTTTCTGACTGCGATCTAGTGTGGATTTTGGTGAAATGATGAGGCAGAAATATATTGTTAGTAACATTTTAGAAGAATTTTATGGGGAAGATACACAATTGCAACTTCTGTGGGGACGTGAAGGAAAAGTAATGTAACTAGTAGTGTAACTAATTACTGTTACCAGAAAGTACTAAGTAAAGAAATAACATTACTTTTGAAAGGAGTAACTAACGAGTGATAAATTACATTTTTGGAGTAACAAGCCCAACACTACTACAAATACATTACGGATGTATTTGTAAGAAATGTTTTTGTTGTTGTTGTTGTTGGTTTCTGTGCATCTCATGTTCAATACAGTCTAATCCAAAATTCTGTCTGGGAAGTTCATAATGTTTCATAATGGAGGAATGAGGTCATTTAAATGGTTTAAGACTGACTATCTGCAGTTCAGCAGCGACCTCTGCTGGTGGCAGGAGACATGAAAATAACATCTAGTGCAGGATTGATTAAATCATTCAAAAAAAAAAAAAAAATTCAATTAAAAATTTTGTTTTGTTACTTAAGTTGTTTTACTTCAGCTAGTTGCCAAGGCAACATTTCTCATTGTTCATTTAGTTTAACTTGGAAGTGCCATAATAACTAAATGACAGAAACACAAGAAAATTACTAAAACTAATTTTAAAAAGTAAATGGGAAATATAAAAATCAATCATTCAAAATATTAATAAAAACATAATATTATATCAATGCTACTAAAATAACACTGGTTATACTCAAAATACTCAAAATTTGTAAATCGTGGTGCATCATCACTTTTATAGCCTTATTGAATTAATCAAGGACAAAAATCTCGCTTGAATAAGTCAGTAACCCCACATCCTAAATAGTTCAAATGACAAATAATTTATTTTTGTTATTTCTTTTCTTACTCTGCTTCTTTATGATACTGTTAACTAGATAACAGTACTGATAATGTTGCTGTAAACCATAGATATGTATAAGTAGATGTCTTATAAGCGGCTGTTTCTTATGTGTACGTAAGCTGTCCGCCATATTGAAGCAGTCAAAGCAGGTCGGTGAACACTCGAGAGATAAAGTTGCCAGTGTGTCTGCAACCCTAGTTATACACGAGTATGAATATCTATATCTGCAATAGACTTTTTGCACAATACAAGACAAAGCCGTAAGCCAACACAAGATTTAAAAGGCACTATAAAAAGCTGTTAATGCAAATTAAAAGTTTATCCAATTTCTTCAAGAATTTAAATTTCGGTGGTTTTTACAACCAGTGTTGTGGCATCTTGAAACTCATTGATTTTTATTGTGAGTGACGACACATTGACCGTCAACGTGTCTGGAGCAGTCGAATGTGGCATCTACCTATACATATCTATGCTGTAACCACTGTCTAGCTTGCATTAAATCACACCCTGAAGTAGGGAATAAGTCACACCCTGCAATCAGTAAGATATTAACCTTGCAGTATAGAAATAGAAACTAAACCGTTCTCATTATCCGTATTGTTGCTCTATATGTCTGAGATGGCAGATTTAAGAATTTCAGTGGATCAATACCAGTTCATCTGTCCAATTTGTCTGGATCTCTTGAAGGAACCAGTGACCGTCCCATGTGGACACAGTTACTGCATGAGCTGTATTACAGGCTACTGGGATCAGGAAGATCGGATGGGAATCTACAGCTGTCCACAGTGCAGAAAGACCTTCTTGCCAAGACCCGCTTTAGGCAAGAATGTGATGATTGCTGAAATGGTGGAGAAACTTAAGAAGACTGAACCTCGAGATGCTGTTCTTGCTGGACCTGGAGATGTGAAGTGTGACGTCTGTACTGGACAGAAAAACAAAGCGGTCAAGTCCTGTCTGGTGTGTCTGAACTCTTACTGTCAAACTCATTTTGAGGAGTTTCATTCTGGTGAACGACACAAAGTGATCGATGCCACTGGACGACTGAAGGAGATGATCTGCCAAAAACACCATAAGCTTCTAGAGGTTTTCTGTCGCACCGACAAGAAATGTATTTGTGTTCTGTGTGTGATGGATGAACACAGAAACCATGAGACTGTATCAGCTGCAGAAGAAAAGTCTAAGATGCAGGTACGAAGTGACACTTGATATTGAAATTAAACTCATTGCTAAAGAAAATTTAGGTTTGCCCAAATCTCACTGTTGTTTGCTGATATTAGAGATAATATCAAAGCTATTGAGACTTTGAACTGCGCCATAAATGTTAGAGATATGCTGTCATCAGGGACGGGTTTATCATTTTGGGGACCCCAAGCAACATCAAGACCTGATCCTAGAAATGGTGTCGGGGATAAAAGCAAGGTTTAGAACGACGATAACCCGGAGTTACATGCAGTGTGAAAAGCCCTTAAGAGTGTTAACCCAGGTTTAGGAATATACAGTGAGAAACATCAGTTTATGAATACCTAGGATTAATTATAACGCCGGGTAAAGTATGAGCTGTGTGAAATGTGAAGCAAGATTACCCAGGATTGCATTTACCTAATGACCCTGGGTTAACTATTTCAAGTTGTTTGCTCAATTTAATGCTTGATTAGAAAACACACACACACTCATCCTGTGTCATCTTAAGTACAATTTCCGTTTAAGTTTACTTTGCCTACAATGGTAAATGAACAAATATTTAGATTGGGAAATTAAACATTTCTCTTTCTTTAGCCCAACTGCTCAGTATACTACCTTAGCATACACTAACCTGTTAGCGTATTAAGCGTCTTTGATTAGCGAACTTTGATAGCATTCAAGCTACAATTACAATTACGTTTTATAATAAAACATCTTCACACCAGTTGATTTAATTTTACCACCATTTGACATAAAAAAGGCTGACTGTTCATAGAACGGCATTTAACAAAAAAAAAAAAATTTCAGTGTAAACTCTACAAAAGTATTGTTTAGTGTAAAACATGTTAAATGAAAAGCTGTTAATTCAGCATAGTGAAGCCTCTCTTCCATTGACATCCATTAAAAAAAAAACGGCCTCTGGTCTCCTTTCCCACGTACTGCCAAAGCGGAAATGTTAGCATTAGTTACGCTTCTTTGCCTAAAGGTTGCAGGCATGACTTCTAGTGGCTTTGCAAGTGAACCGTGTTCCAGTAGAGAAGGCAGAAAACCAAGAAGGATATGTCCATTGTTAGCAATACCATTCAATTAAAAATACATAAAAAGCAGTATTTTGCACAGATAACGCCATACTATCACGTTCAGGGCCGGATTATCCATAGACGGGATTGGGCGAGTGCCCTGGGGCACCAAGTGATTAAGATAATGACTAGACCTTTAAAATATTTTTCATGTTTTGTACAGTGGGGAAAAATTATTTGATCCCCTGCTGATTTTGTATGTTTGCCCACTGACAAAGAAATGATAAGTCTATAATTTTAATGGTAGGTTTATTTGAACAGTGAGAGACAGAATAACAACAACAACAAAAAATCCAGAAAAAAACGCATTTAAAAAAAGTTATAAATTGATTTGCATTTTAATGAGTCAAATAAGTATTTGACCCCTTTGCAAAACATGACTTAGTACTTGGTGCAGAAACCCTTGTTGGCGATCACAGAGGTCAGATGTTTCTTGTAGTTGGCCACCAGGTTTACACACATCTCAGGAGGGATTTTGTCCCGCTCCTCTTTGCGGATCCTCTCCAAGTCATTAAGGTTTCGAGGCTGACGTTTGGCAACTCGAACCTTCTGCTCCCTCCACAGATGTTCTATGGGATTAAGGTCTGGAGACTGGCTCGGCCACTACAGGACCTTAATGTGCTGCTTCTTGAGCCACTCCTTTGTTGTCTTGGCCGTGTGTTTTGGGTTATTGTCATGCTGGAATACCAATCCACGACCCATTTTCAATGCCCTGGCCCTGACAGTACATGGCCTCGTCCATTGTCCCTTTGATGCGGTGCAGTTGTCCCTTTAGCAGAAAAATACCCCCAAAGCATAATGCCTCCACCTCCATGTTTGACGGTGGGGATGGTGTTCTTGGGGTCATAGGCAGCATTCCTCCTCCTCCAAACACGGCGTGTTAAGTTGATGACAAAGAGCTGGATTTTGGTCTCATCTGACCACAACACTTTCACCCAGTTCTCCTCTGAATCACTGGCAGACTTCAGACGGGCTGTGCATGTGCTTTCTTGAGCAGGGGGAGCTTGCGGGCGCTGCAGGATTTCAGTCCTTCACGGCGTAGTGTGTTACCAATTGTTTTGTTGGCGACTATGGTCCCAGCTGCCTTGAGATCATTGACAAGATCCTCCCGTGCAGTTCTGGGCTGATTCCTCACCGTTCTCATGATCATTGAAACTCCACGAGGTGAGATCTTGCATGGAGCCCCAGTCTGAGGGAGATTGACAGTTATTTTGTGTTTCTTCCATTTGTGAATAATCACACCAACGACTGTCACCTTCTCACCGAGCTGCTTGGCGATGGTCTTGTAGCCCATTCCAGCCTTGTGTAAGTCAACAATCTTGTCCCTGACATCCTTGGACAGCTCTTTGGTCTCGGCCGTGGTGGAGAGTTTGGAATCTGATTGATTGATTGCTTCTGTGGACAGGTTGTCTTTTATACAGGTAACAAGCTGAGATTAGGAGCAGTCCCTTTAAGAGATCTGAGCTCCTTATCTGTATAAAAGACACCTGGGAGCCAGAAATCTTGCTGATTGATAGGGATCAAATACTTATTTGACTCATTAAAATGCAAATCAATTTATAACTTTTTTGAAATGTGTTTTTCTGGATTTTTTGTTGTTGTTATTCTGTCTCTCACTGTTCAAATAAACCTACCATTAAAATTATAGACTGATCATTTCTTTGTCAGTCGGCAAACGTACAAAATCAGCAGGGGATCAAATAATTTTTTTCCCCCACTGTATATATCTTATTTTGATGTAAGACATGCAGATACATACAAAATGAACAGTTAATGATACGATATATACAGAGAGAATATAAAATATATGCATGCCACAGTGTATTTGCCCCCGCCCCCTAGAGTCGAGCCCGCCAAATTGCTCTAATTTATAATATAAATTCACAATGGATAGCTAGCCGTTGTGCGAAACGAAAAAAAGAAAAAAAAAAAAAGGAAAATATCACATATCCACCCTTCAAAAAGTACCTGCAATATCAAGTTTTTTCTTCGAAATGAAGAAAAGACAGAGACATCGGCATCACCAGCAGAAGGCACTAGCAATGGCTCAACCGATACAACTCCCTGCTGGCTATTGAATCCGAACTAGTCAAGGGAATGGACTTTGAGGTTTTAATAAACAATTTTACATGCACAAAGTCTAGAAAAAAAAAAAAAGATGTTCTACTAAAGCTTGCCATTATTTCTGGGCAAATATGTGATGCTGATCATGTCCACAAATAGAGGTTGGATAGTAGGCCAACTGTGTGCACCACTGAGTTTATTGAGACACAGACAAACATTAGTGCTAATAAACAATATATTACAGCCATATTGGATTCTTAAGTTGAAGTTTTTCGCTCTGTCTTCGGAGGGCGTTCCAGTTAAAAGTTCCTATTGGGAACTCAGATGTTCCAACTTCAGAGTACAAATGGGACAGCCGCATTGTTTCACACTGTACACGGAGCAGGGTTTTGTTATACCTCGGGTTACGAAATTACAAGTGTGATTTGTTTCTCTACTTGGGGTTAAATGCGGGGTTTAGAAGTATGATAACTGAGGTGCCATAATGTGTAAGTGCTATTAAAAAAAAATACATCAACACCAAATTCATATTCAGTAACTTACATAATTATTTTGTGAAATTTAAGTTTCTAACGTCATCTTGTTTATCTGTATAAAGGGTAAATTGTGGGAGATGCAGAGAACATTCGAGCAGAGGATCCAGCAGAGAAAAAATGAGCTTCAGGAAGTGAGAGGGATTGTAGAGTCTCTTAAGGTGAGTTTGGAGGAGAACCATTGCTGACGGTAGCAAGAGGAGCTTGAGATTCAGTTCATTCAAGAGCCAAAGCACATTGTCTCTAATTGTGATGTGTGTCCTAACAGCGATCTGCACAGGCAGCAGTGGAGGACAGTGAGAAGATCTTCTCTGATCTCATTCTGTCCATTGAGAGAAGCCGCTCTGAGGTGACACAGCTGATCAGAGCTCAGGAAAGAGCTTCAGTGAGTCGAGCTGAAGAACGACTGGAGCGACTGAAGCAGGAGATCGCGGATCTGAGGAGGAATAAAGCTGAACTGGAGCAGTTCACACACACACAAGCAGATGACCACATCAGTTTCCTCCAGGTAACAAAATTTGCTGGGGAGATTACTTCCAAATTACATGACAAAAACGTAATCCATTACATAGTACATTTCACTTGGTATAACAACAACTATGGCAAGAGCTCTTTTCAGTCCGCTGCATATTCTTTCATTTATTCCACTGTACCTATGTAAAAAAGACAACGTATAATGCGCATTTGTGGTCTGCTTTCCCAATTTAATTTACAATACATCCCATGAAAAATTCACTGGAATGCACTAAGAATCTCTCCCGTTTTTCTCCCGAAATCCTCACAACTCTTTCCAGGTTGGTTTTCACGTGGATGCTTTAAAATGTAATTGTCTCTCCTTTTCACTTCTAATCCCTATCAGTCATGTTTACTGGAAAGTTTCTAAAGCAGGTAAATTTAATATTTGTTATCTGTCAAAATGACACAAATTTTATCACTTGTCAATGAACATCTTTGATTAAGACAAAGTATGTTACATAATATAGACGTATATTAGTACAATGATATTTAAAGGTACAATAGGTGATTTCGGAGCAAGCTAGCTTTGAAAGCATAAGATCCCACCCTCCGTGCATAATCACTCTCCAAAGCCACGCCTCCTGCAAAACACAACACGCTCAGGCAGAGCAGAGGTGACACGATGAGAGACGGCATCAACGCCGTCAGATTACCTCATGTGTCATTCACCAGTGAGAAAGCATTACAGTACAGTGTACCTTTTGAAAAGGTACCGCCCCAGTGACAGCTTTTGTACCTTTATTTCTGAGAGTGTGCCTTTAAAATGTCTATAATATTGCTTTGGAAACAATCAAGGTTTGAGATTATTCATAGTCTATTGAAAGCAATTTTTTAATGCTTTTACATTCTTGAATTTCATTTTAATGTTCGATGGTTGAAAGGTGAGTAGAATAATGTCACATCATTGTATCCAGTTTTTGAAAATGCATATTATTGAGTTCAAAGAGCAAACCTTTCGCTGATTGTTTATAGTTTAATAGAAGTTGCATAATTTGCGCAAAATGTCATGGGGCGTAGAGAAAAAAAAAAGTGGATATGGATTTTTGTGTGAAGTAATTATATTTTATCTGTTGCTTGTCTGAGTAGAGTTTCCAGTCTCTCTCTCTTGCTGGATCTTCAAAATTACCCAAAATCGACATCAGTTCTGCCGTCTCTTTTGATGAAGTTGGGAAATCTGTCTCTAAACTCAGAGACCAACTAATTCAGTACTGCAGAGAGGCGATAGACAACATATCTGGTACAAGTGAATTACATGCCATTTATTTATCCAAGTTCATGCAATATAAATGAGAATTAAATATCAAATTGTCTATTTGGTTTTACTAGTGAAACACAACCAGATCATTCTGGGCCCTGAATATGAGACCAGAGAGGAATACCTGAGATGTAAGTTTAGCCACTCTAATGGGACTTTCTGAAAGCATTCCATCTTAACCCAAGAGATATGTAAATAATGTATGGTATATGGTTTTGTTCATTAGGTTTCCGTCAGTTCACTCTGGATCCAAAAACAACGCACAGCAACTTCATTCTGTCTGATGGGAACAAAGCAATTACTAGTAACGTTCAGCCGTATCCTGATCATCCAGACAGATTTGATCGCTGGGTTCAGGTGTTGTGTAGAGAGAGAGTGTCTGGACGCTGTTACTGGGAGGTTGACTGGAGTCAGAGTAAAGATGCATGTGTTTCAGTGTCTTATAAGAGCATCGGTCGAAAGGGACAGGCTGATGAGTGTAGATCTGGATACGATGATCAGTCCTGGAAATTATTCTGCTCTCCCTCAAGATGCCTATTCACACACGGTAACAAAGTGACTGAACTCCCCGGAGTGTCCAGCTCTAGAATAGGAGTGTATGTGGATCACGGTGCAGGAATTCTGTCCTTCTACAGCGTCTCTGACACAATGACCCTCATTCATAAAGTCCAGACCACATTCACTCAACCTCTCTATCCGGGGATTTTACTAGGTAAACACACTAATACAGTGAAATTGTGTCACCTGAGAGATTCTGTCAAATATATTCTAATATAAGGTCACTGTATAGTGTAAGAGAACTGATAATTTTGCTGAATAGGTGAATGAGTCTTATATGAATGAAATAACATTTTGTTTTACACCAAGCTTCTGTCTTACCTTAGTCAGATTAGACGTCATATTGAATTTAACATGGATGTAAGAATGCCACATGACTGGCAAATTACCTACAGATCATCTTCTTTGAACTTGTTTAATTTTACTGTCATATATTATTTCACTAAAGCCAAATCATCATCTATTTACTGATGTGCTTTTTGTCTGAAAATAATATATTCCATTATTTGTACTGTGAAGCAGCTGATAAATGAATACATTTCAATGATCAGACTCAATGCGATAATAAAGATTATTAGATTGTTTCTGTTTTAATACTAAACTCTGTGTCTTTATTATTTTGTCAGCATCTATAAATACTTTTTTGCATTTAACACTCTGATGCACTGATTAAAGAAAATTACCTTTACATTTAAAAAAAAAAAAATTGTGAAAACACAAAATTACTAAAACCTTAAAATTAAAGTTAAAACAGGAAACATAAAAATAAAACATAAAATTTATTAAAGGGGTCATCGGATGCTAAATTCACTTTTACATGTTGTTTGAACATAAATGTGTGTTGGAAGTGTGTGTACACATTCATCCTATAATGATAAAAATCCACCCAGTGTTTTTTTTTTTTTAAATCCTTATTTTAAAATCCCCTTCTGAAATCAGGCTGTTCTGTTCTGCACAGGCCCCTCCCACGATAGTTGATTGACAAGACCGTCTTACATTAGACCCGTCCTGAGTGAGCCGAGAGCTGTCCGCCATTGTGTCGACTCCGGTGCAGGGAAGACAAGAACGTCTCCGATTAAGCGATTGAAGTGTTTTGTTGTTGATATAATAATGAATATAGCAGTCATCATTAACTCCAGACATCTGAGCCGCTGAAGACGCAGAGGATTAACGTTACTTTCGTTTTGAAGGGAATGCGCCGATCCCGATCTGCCTAAATGCGTCTATGTTCGCGTGAATCATTCGTGATTCAGCTTCATCTACAGAAGAAGTGAGTATAAGGGTTGTTTATGAATCTTTGCAAATCGCCTTTCCTAATAATGTGCTACTTAGCCAGTTTCGCAGCTAAATTTGGCTAAAGTTTACAGTCTGCTCGTCGCTCCACGGAAGAGAGGGGAGAGGGGAGGGGTGAGCAGTGCTCATTAGCATTTAAAGCAACATGCAACAAAACGGGTTGCTGCAACAGCTGATTTTGACAAGGTAAAAAGGTTTTTTTTTACACTAAGTAAACACTGACTACCTTGCAGTAAATCACACCCTAAAGCAGGATATAAGTGACACCCTATATTCAGGAATACATTAACCTTCCAGTAAAGTGAAACAGAAAATAAAACTGTTCTCATAAATCAGTGTTGTTGCTGTATGTGTGAGAAATGGCAGAAGCCAGAATTTCAGTGGCTCAGGATCAGTTCATATGTCCAATTTGTCTGGATCTCTTTATGGATCCAGTGACCATCCCATGTGGACACAGTTACTGCATGAGCTGTATTACAAGCCATTGGAATCAGGATCATCAAATGGGAATCTACAGCTGTCCACAGTGCAGAAAGACCTTCACGCCGAGACCTGATTTAGGCAAGAATGTGATGATTGCTGAAATGGTGGAGAAAGTGAAGAAGACTGAACCTCGAGATGCTGTTCTTGCTGGACCTGGAGATGTGAAGTGTGACGTCTGTACTGGACGGAAAAACAAAGCGGTCAAGTCCTGTCTGGTGTGTCTGAACTCTTACTGTCAAACTCATTTTGAAGAGTTTCATTCTGATAAACGACACAAAGTGATCGATGCCACTGGACGACTGAAGGAGATGATCTGCCAAAAACACCATAAGCTTCTGGAGTTTTTCTGTCACAACGACCAGCAATGTATTTGTGTTCAGTGTGTGATGGATGAACACAGAAACCATGAGACTGTATCAGCTGCAGAAGAAATGACTAAGATGCAGGTATGAAGTGACATAGAAATTAAACTTATTGCAGATCCCCTAATATAAATAAGGAACAGTCAGCATTACATTTTCCAGCTTATTTACAGAATCACTCACAAAATAAATACATGGACATGAATATTAAAGAGATAGTTCACCCAAAAATGAAAATTCTGTCGTCATTTACTCACCCTCCACTTTCAAACCTGTGTGAGTTTCTTCATTCTGCTGAACACAAAAGATGATATTTTGAAGAATGTTGGTAAATAGAATGTTGACTTCCAATGTTTTCTTTTTTCCCGTATTATGGAAGTCAATGGCTACCATCAACTGTTTGGTTGCCAACATTCTTCAAAATATCATCTTTTATATTCAACAGAAGTAAGACTCATAAAGATTTGTAAAAACCTGAAGGTGAGTAAATGATGAACTGTACCTTTAACACGAGTTTGCCCTTATCTGAGTGTCTATTTACACTCTTTAACTCTACTCTTATCTCTTAACTCCACCCACATACGTGTGCTTTGAATAGTCAACACTACAAAAGACAAGCATTCAATAATGGCGTAGATAATAAAGCGCTAGATGTGGTCATTTTTGACACGACCGACCCGAGTTCGAATCTGCCTTTTGCTGAACTTTTTTTTCTCCCTTTTCAAATCTCATATCACATCGGAAAAGTATTTATTTTCAATAAAAATTGAGGAAATAATCGAAAAGTTGAAAATAAAGTATCGGGTAGGGTTAGGGTAGGTGTAGAGAGGGCTTTATTGTCCTTATAAGGTTTTAAAATGATAATTTACACTAAATAAATTATTATTGCATACTGTTTTATAATGTATAACTATTTGCGATAAGTAGGATAAATAGCAGAAAATCCTGCAATTTTAACAGTGTAAATAGAAGCTATTTGTACTTAGTGAAAATAGCATATTGCTAGAAATACTGCTATTTACAGTTAGTGCAAAAAGCCACTGCCTTAAATGAGTTTATATTTGTACCTTAAAGGGATGCTCTGCTCAAAAATGAAAATTCCCCAATCCTTTCCTCACCCTCATGCTGTCCCAGATGTAAATGACTTACTTTCTTCTGTGGCACACAAACATAAAAAAATAATCCATGTCTGTGAGCCCATAAAATGCAAGTGGATTGTACTCTCACAGTTGATACTTCAAAACTAACATGATATACAGTATACGACCCCATATGATTCTCAGGGAGGGGCTCTGATGATATTTCCAAATTGGCCGTTTCACTTGTAGGGGTGTAATTTGTAAAGGTGCGGTTTGTAGTACTGTGGGATTCAGTCAGATATTTCATTCACTCCCTGGATCCCTGGATGAGCGTTACCATTGACAATCTGACTGCCAAATCCCTATTGACCAATCAGAATCAAGTATTCCAGAAAGCCTTTTAATTGAACTGTACGTAAACAATAGATTGGCCTATAACACATACTTATGTTGCTCATAGAGAAAAGGGAAACAGGAAAAGGTATTTCATTTACAGTAATTTACATAATGATGTTGTGATATTCCATTTCTATTTTGTGATATAAGTTTCTGTGGTCATTGTGTTTATCTGACAGGGTCATTTGAGGGAGATTCAGAGAACAATCCAGCAGAAAATCCAGAAGAAAGAGATGAAGCTTCAGGACCTGAGAGATGCTGCTGAGTCTCATAAGGTGAGTTTTCAGAAGGAGAACAACTGTTGACTGTTGTCTTAAAGAGAACTCTTAAAGAGAAATTTAAGACTTTCTTCAAGTGTTTTTCTCTAATTGTGATGTGTGTCCTAACAGCGATCTGCACAGGCAGCAGTGGAGGACAGTGAGAAGATCTTCTCTGATCTCATTCTCTCCATTGAGAGAAGCCGCTCTGAGGTGACACAGCTGATCAGAGCTCAGGAAAGAGCTTCAGTGAGTCGAGCTGAAGAACGACTGGAGCGACTGAAGCAGGAGATCGTGGATCTGAGGAGGAATAAAGCTGAACTGGAGCAGCTTTCAGACACAGATGATCACATCCGTTTGCTCCAGGTAACAGAATCTGATTGGGCCTTGATATTCATGCTCATTATATATTATATAGTTGTATAAAATAACATTAACAGCTGTGTATTAATTCTTCAAAATTTCTGTGTTTGTGGAAAAAAGAAAACAACAGCATGGGTTTGACATGAGTTCTCAACATCAGTTCTGTCGTCTCTTTTGATGATGTTAGGAAATCTGTCTCTAAACTTAGAGACTAACTAAATCAATACTGCAGAGAGGCGATGGACAACATATCTGGTACAGGTAAATGATCCGGCATTTATAAATTTATCAACGTTCATTCAGCTTAAAGGGATAGTTCACCCAAAAATGAAAAATCTGTCATTAATTACTCACCCTCGTGTCGTTCCAAACCCATAAGACCTTCATTCATCTTCGGAACACAAATTAAGATATTTTTGATTAAATCCGAGAGCTCTCAGACCCTCCATAGACAGCAACGCAACTGAAATGTTCCCAGACCCAGAAACTTACAAAGCTACGAGAATACTTTTTGTGCGCAAAGAAAACAAAAATAATGACTTTATTCAACAATTCTTCTCCTCCTCATCCCGTCTGCCAGAGCGTGCCGCCATTGTGGAGAGTATCACGCGTTCTGCTGCTTACGTTGAACACGCGCATGCATCGTTCACATGCAGATGACAGAACGCATGCATTGTGATAGTCTCTCCACAATGGTGGCGCGCAGCGGCAGATGGGATGAGGAGGAGAATTGTTGAATAAAGTCGTTTTCTACAGAATTCATCAAAAATATCTTAATTTGTGTTCTGAGGGTAAATGAAATGTCTTACGGATTCGGAACAACACGAGGGTGAGTAATTAAAGGGTTAGTTCACCCAAAAATGATAATTAGCCCATGTTTTACTCACCCTCAAAGCATCCTAGGTGTATATGACTTTCTTCTTTCAGACGAATCCAATCGGAGTTATATTAAAATTTTTCCTTGCTCTTCCAAGCTGTCACGAATCCAGTCTGTGAACTGCCATTCACCCTCCACCAGAGGTCACTCGCTCACCACATTGACTCCATGACACTGGACTCCATTTCCCATCATTCATTGCACTAATTGCACACACGGCTGATTGCACTAATCACACGCACACCTGATCCTACGCACACACTGATTACATACCTTATTTAAACCCTGGACTTTCTTTCCCTCACTGCCGAGTATTGTATGCACGTATCCCTCTCCTAGCGATAGCTACTCTACAGAGCCCTTGTTAGTAATCCTAGTCTTGCATTGCCTGTTTTTGTTTTCTAGAATTAACCCTTTCCGTGCCATTCCATGTTTCTATTCAGTTCCTGTCCTGCGTTTTTAACTCCCCTAGTGTCAGCTGCTTTACGGAACATTTGATATTTTCTAGTCTGTGTTCCCTGTATTTACCCCTGTCTCACTGTTCGGACTCTGTTTATTCCCTTGCCTGGATTATCTCTCTGCCTTGCCCTTTTGGATACTGTTCGCCCATCATCGACCTTCGCTTGCCCTAGGATTACACTTTGTCTTGTCCCTGCCATACCTGTTTGCCATTGCTCGACCCTGCCTGTATTTATGACCATGCCTGTAAATAAAAGCTTGCACTTGGATCCGCACATCCTGCACTTTGAATTGGAGTAGGTGTGTGTTTCTGTTCAACAGTCCAAAAGTAGTGAAATAAAGTGCGCGCATCCATTTGTAAGAAAAATATCCATATTTAAAATGTTATAAATACTTTTCTCTCACTTCTGCTGACTGTCATACGAACAAGCTGTTCCGGCGGATGGCGTATGTGAGATATGCTAGTCTCGCAAGTTTGTTTACAGGAGCAAAGGAAGCAAAGTTTCCTTACTTTAGCAAAGAAAGTCGGTGCCGATAGCCTAGTGGTTAGTGCGCTGACATATATCACAACTGTGCTCACGAGTTCGATTCCCATCTCGAGGGATCCCGCCACCCTCTCTCCACCCAATACTTTCCTGTCTGCTCTCAACTGTCTTATCTAATAAAAAAGGCTTAAAAAAAGAAAGTGTACTTTAGCAAAGGAAAACCAGTCTCCTCTTAGCTTATATCGACATTTTTCTTTACAAATTCTTGTTTTGTACTTCTAATTCATGACTGATGTTGTGTTTTGTTTTGCTGTCTCTCCTCCGCGCTTCCGCATTCGTCACTAATCACTGGCACATGCGCAACGCCGGTGTCCTCCGTCATCTGCCGGAACGACATGCACATAAGACAGTCAGCAGGAGTGAGAAAAAAGTATTTATAACATTTGCATCTATTCGCTACAGACCTTTATTGACCCCCCAGAGCCGTGTGAGGCACATTTTATTATGGATGCACGCTTTATTTGACTTCTTTTGGACTGTTGAACAGAAACACCCGCCTACTCCCATTTAAACGCTTGCAAGAGCAATGAAAAATTTTAATATAACTCTGATTGGATTTGTCTGAAAGAAGAAAGTCATATACACCTAGGATGCTTTGAGGGTGAGTAAAACATGGGCTAATTTTCATTTTTGGGTGAACTATCGCTTTAATGGTGTAGTGTATATTTTTTCTGATAATTGGAAATTAAACATCAGGTGTCTTTTGATTTTCTTAGCAAAACTAAATGTTAAAATCATTCTTGGCCCCAAAATTGAGACCAGAGATGAATACCTCAGACGTAAGTTTAACTCTTAAAATCCACTCTAATGGGACTTTCGGTAAACTTTTTATGTGAAATAGAAAAGAAAAAAAATACTATATGATACTATATGATATAATGAAATATTATCTGTTCATGTTCTTTAGATTTCCATCAGTTCACTCCGGATCCAAACACAATGCAAAAACGCATTTTTCTGTCTGACGGGAAAAGGACTATTACTAGCCCTCTTACAGACCAGCCGTATCCTGATCATCCAGACAGATTTGCTTCTGTAGTTCAGGTGTTGTGTAGAGAGAGTGTGTCTGGACGCTGTTACTGGGAGGTTGACTACGGTCAGAGTGAACGTTTGGGTGTATCAGTGTCTTATAAGAGCATCAGCAGGAAGGGACGCCGTGGCAATGAGAGTAGATTTGGACATAATAATCAGTCCTGGATATTGTTGTGTTCACCCCCCAAATATATATTCCTGCACAATAACATAAAGACTAAACTCATGGTAGCATCCAGCTCCTCTAGAATAGGAGTGTATGTGGATCACGGTGCAGGAATTCTGTCCTTCTACAGCGTCTCTGACACAATGACCCTCATTCATAAAGTCCAGACCACATTCACACAACCTCTCTATCCTGGGTTTTCACTGGGTAGAAATGCATCATTGAAACTATGTAATGTCAAAACATAAATTATACAGATATCCTATCAATAACACTGACATGTTAACACTGTCAGTAATCACGAGATGGGTTATGGGTCTGTTTTAAAGTCAAAGATGAATATTACAACTGAACTACAATAACTTAAGATGCATACACATAATTTTTGTAGTTTGAATAGAAACAAATAATTATTTTAGAAAAAAGGGTAATTTTACCTAAATCATATTAATTTAGTTTCATATTAAAATTCAGTCTTCTGTTGATATTTGATGTAAATCTTATTTTGTTTTCCCCCATAACTGTCAGCTTCTTGAAGGGTTGATTTTTATGTTTAAAATGTCATCATTTATTCACTGATGTGCTTCGGGTTTAATCAATTTGTATTTGGCACAGTCCATTCTGTATTTTAAAACAATTTTTAAACATTTTAAAAATGTGGCACGAGCAGCAGCGTGTGCACGAGTCTGACAGGTTTACTTCACGACAAATATGAAGGAAAGTTTTGAAAGAAGTCTGTGAGAACAATGTAATTAATATTAAGGTAAGATGAGGGTTAAACTGCAATGGATTTAAAACATTAAAACATACAGCTGGTGAAGTCGGTTCTTCAGACGGGTGAATGGTTAGGAAACATTAGCCTACGTGTAAAAAGACAAACATGTTAATAATGCAGCAGTTTGTTTTATACAAGGACATAAATGACTTATCAACATTGAGGTAAAGTGCAAATCACCCAAAGAATTATAAAGTATATCACCTGGATATTCTTGGTATTTTGGAAACTGTATCTAGCAATGCAAAATCTTGTGGCTTCTCTGGCGCTCCGTCACAGGAAGGAAAGACTAAAAGCATTATTTAACATTCAATTGATTTTACTAGCATCATCACAATTTGTATTGCCTCTTTAAACACATTACTATCGTATTAGCAAAATCCACTAATTCGTATGTATTGATGTATTATTACATAAACCAATTTCAATAAGATATGTATTTTGAACATGCAGTTGTCCTGTTTAACAGTTCACTGTAAAAAACAATTCCGTAAAATTAACGGTAAAACAAATAAACAGATTTTTACCGTAAAAAATAGGTTTTACAGATTTAAATTAAATTTACATTTAAATACCGTAATTTCATCAACTTAAACAATGTTAATATACCAACCTATGGAAGTACCGAAATCAGTTTTGTACGTTTGTAATACACTGATAACCACCAATAGCAGGTGATGATGAGAAAGTCACATGATGAACCAAAGACCATCAAAAGCAGCTTTCAATTTTTAACATATATAGAAGGTGCACAGTGTCATTCACACAAACACTAAACACCATCATGGTAACACACATGAAACTAAAATAATGCAATAAAACATTAATTTAACAACATACAACCCTAATGTACACAACTGATGAGAAAAAGCTAGAAATAGTTATTGCAGTAACAAAAAACATCAAATGTGAAATGTAATGCATGAAATTCTGGGAATGTCAATTTAGGGTTATTCACAGTAAATTATACGTTCTTTTTCACTTCCAAAAATGGTATACTACAATAAAATGTATTGTAATGTAAAATTATTGTATAAAATTTATGTAATGTCCAATACAGTTTTTCACCATATATAGTAGGGGAAATTACCGTTAACCAATTAACAGCATTTTTACAGTCTTTTACTGCTAAAATCACAGTCATTTTTTACGTTGTTGAATGTGTGTCTCAGTCTGTTAATTAACTACAAGAATCTCAAATACATGATTTATTTTGGGTTTAAAATTAATTGAGATTAATAACTCTTAAAAAGTCTTTGGTAACACTAATTTACTCCGTAGATACTCCGTTGATGTTTTGACAATATCATGGCCACAAGTGGTGTAGCTGTTCCTCATTTAAAATGTTTTCCTAGACACCTATGTGACAAATTTCACAATTAGAGCAGAAATAACGGAAGTTGACAAACATTTGGTGTTTAAGCACTTTAAAATGACTAGAAGTTTAGTACATCAGAAAACCAGAATGAAAACCTATAAATGTGGCTGAATTAAACAAAATTGTGAGTAAGATCTCCATTTTATGTAAATCTTTTTTAAAGCTCCATGATTTTAATTCAAAAACTTAATTTAATTAATGCGCTAGCTCACAGTCCTGATTGAACATGGCGAAAGTCCACTACCTCGACCTGATCAGACCTGATCAGTACTGAAGCAGTGATGAGAAGCAAATATTGCTTAAGAAAGATCACGGCCTCATTTGTAAAACATGCACACGGATTTGATCTGATTAGAGTGTGTGCACGCTAAAATCCATGCCATTCTCAAGTATATGATCTAGGCATTGCGTGGTGCAGTGCACAATTACAAGATCATTTGCCATTTTTAGATTTCACATCTAGAAGAGAGGTGTATGCATGTTTTTTGTGTGTATGTTTGTTTCTCTGAATCACGTGTACACACATTTGAGAAATGATCTTTTATCAATGTAGGATGGTTTCTAAAGAACATTTTAAAAATGAGGCCCCAGGTCAAAATTCAGGAACTCTTCCCAGAACCAAAAGGCATTTTAAACATTCCTCAGAAGCACTGTGACTCCAGTCACATGAGAAGCATTCATGTAAACTTAATACAGGGTACTGTACCTTTTTAAAACTAAAATTAAACCAACAGAATCATATTCAAAGTTAGCTGGTTTTCTGGGAAGTGTGGTTGAATTCTGCATTTTTAAAATCTCTATTAATTCAATCTTCTGGAGCGGACACCGGCTACCTTTTCTGACTTCTTTCCACACAGTTTGTAAAGTCTGAATTAATGATAATTTGATTAGCTTGGTTCAGATGTCTTGTTTAGCTCCACCTTCACTCCACCTTTCCAAAAAGACATGATTTAGAGATCATTGTAGATATATGTTACACGTCCTCTACATGACACACTATACGTTAACCATATGAAGCATGAGTGATTAAATGACAAAAGTTAACAACTCGACATTTAAAAGGGATAGCTGTATAGAATTATGGGTAAGGGTCATTATGGTAAGTTAGTAAGTTAAAACTAGTACCACAGGTGAAGTATCCTTGCCAACTATCTCTATATTCAGTCATTTACAGCCACATACCTCCTGTTTCTGAGTCAAATGCTTCAGATACTTTAGGTCGCTGACATGCACATGATGACTAGTATGTACATACTAAAGTATGTTCATTTACCCATCACACTGTCCTGTATATCCACATTTTTGAAAACTGCCTTACAGTAAGTCACAGCCTACAAAATAAACCTGTTTCCTCAAACTTAAAATATATAAGAAATACAGGATAAGCTGAGAACGGTTCAGAGAAATAGAAGCTAAGCTGTTCTCTGTGCCATCGCTCTATATGTGTGTATGTGTGCGAAATGGCAAAATCCAGAATTTCAGTGGCTGAAGACCAGTTCATATGTCCAATTTGTCTGGATCTCCTTATGGATCCAGTGACCATCCCATGTGGACACAGTTACTGCATGAGCTGTATTACAAGCCATTGGAATCAGCATCATCAAATGGGAATCTACAGCTGTCCACAGTGCAGAAAGACCTTTACGCCAAGACCCGCTTTAGGCAAGAATGTGATGATTGCTGAAATGGTGGAGAAACTTAAGAAGACTGAACCTCGAGATGCTGTTCTTGCTGGACCTGGAGATGTGAAGTGTGACATCTGTACTGGACGGAAAAACAAAGCGGTCAAGTCCTGTCTGGTGTGTCTGAACTCTTACTGTCAAACTCATTTTGAAGAGTTTCATTCTGATGAACGACACAAAGTGATCGATGCCACTGGACGACTGAAGGAGATGATCTGCCAAAAACACCATAAGCTTCTGGAGGTTTTCTGTCGCACCGACAAGCAATGTATTTGTGTTCTGTGTGTGATGGATGAACACAGAAACCATGAGACTGTATCAGCTGCAGAAGAAAAGTCTAAGATGCAGGTACGAAGTGACATTGAAATTAAACTTATAGCTAAATAAGTTTATTTGCCCAGATCTCCTAAAATAAATAAGAGTTAATGTACAGTTGACTTATTGCATTTTCAAGCCTATTTACAGGATTACTCACCAAATAAACACGTAGACAAGAGATTCTGTCATCATTCTAATAAAGTATCTATCTATCTATCTATCATATATTTACTCACCCTTCACTTTCAAACCTGAATGCTTGTTTATTCTGTTGAAAACTAAAGATATCTTGAAGAATGTTGGTAACCAAAAGTAGATGGTAGTCATTGACTTCCAATGTATTTTTTTCCCGTACTATGGAATCAATGGCTACCATCAACTGTTTGGTTACCAATATCCTTCAAAAATATCATCTTTCATATTCAACAGAAGACAGAAAATCATACAGGTCTGAAAGTGTAGGGTGAGTAAACAATCCCTTTAATATGAGTTTAAATTATTTTACAATTTTGCCATAAAGGGATACTCCTACCAAAAATGAATATTCTCTCATCATTTCCTCACCCTCATGCCATCCCAGATGTAGATGACATTTTCTTCTGTGGCATACAAACTGAGATTTTTAGAAAACGAACCATTTCTGTGAGCCCGTATAATGCAAGTGGAATGGACGCTCAAAGTTGATACTTCAAAACAATCATGTAGGCCTATATACATATATAACACGTATTTATACGACCACATATGATTCTCAGGGAGGGGCTCTGATGAAATTTCCTGATTGGTTGTTTCATTTGTAGGGGTGCAATTTGTAGAGGTGTGGTTTTTAGTACTGTGGGATTCAATCAGTTACTTGTTTAACTTCCTGGATCTGGATGAGCGTTACCATTGACAATGCAGTATTAGGAAATATCTGACTATCAAATTCCTGAGGGCCTTTATTGAACTGCATGTAAAAAACAGTGGCTTTTCACTCTTAAAAATGAAGGTGCTTAAAAGGTTCTTCACAGCGATGCCATAGAAGAACCATTTTTGGTTCCACAAAGATTCAGTCAAAGCTTCTTTAAAGAACCATCTCTTTCTTACCTTTTTATAATCTGAAGAACCTTCTTTCACCACAAAGAACCTTTTGTGATACAGAAAGGTTCTTCAGATGTTTAAGGTTCTTTATGGAACCATTTAGACAAAAAGGTTCTTCTACGGCATCATGAAGCACCTTTATTTTTAAGAGTGTAACATATTGCTATTGAAGGGAAACTGTAAATTTTGGTTATAAAAACATTGTTTGAAATGCTTCTAAAACACTGAAATGTCCAGGTTTCTTCCTGTGATTATAACATTATTTTAACATCATAACATCATTATAAAAACTTTTCTTACAACACTATACTAACTTTAATTTCACACAAAATATAACATTATTTGAACGTTGAAATGTCCAGTTCTCTTTTTAAAACATAATTTAAAGGTTACATTTCGTAAACCATTGTAGACATTTTAAAATATAACATTTTTTTAAACATTTATTTTTAATATTCTAAGAATGTTAAAATGTTCTTGTTGTGGTTATATTTAAATGTTATAAAAAATTTTCTCAGAATGTTCATCAAATACAAATAACATCATTAGGATGTTTTCTCTCAACATTATGAAAATGTATATCAAATATCAAAAGCTATAATAATGTTCCATAAATGAACGTTTTGTCCTAACATTTATATAACTTTGAAGATAATCTTTCCATATTTTTCCAATCACAATGTGAGAGATACAGAATATCACAGCATCAACACATAAATCAATGAATTTGAAATCCGTTTTAAAATTGAGTAGGCTGTAGCAATTTTGTTACATAAGTTTCTGTGGTCATTGTGTTTATCTGACAGGGTCATTTGAGGGAGATGCAGAGAACAATCCAGCAGAAAATCCAGAAGAAAGAGATGAAGCTTCAGGACCTGAGAGATGCTGCTGAGACTCATAAGGTGAGTTTTCAGAAGGAGAACAACTGTTGACTGTTGAAAGAGAAGTTTTTGAGACTTTCTTCAAGTGTTTTTCTCTAATTGTGATGTGTGTCCTAACAGCACAGGCAGCAGTGGAGGACAGTGAGAAGATCTTCTCTGATCTCATTCTCTCCATTGAGAGAAGCCGCTCTGAGGTGACACAGCTGATCAGAGCTCAGGAAAGAGCTTCAGTGAGTCGAGCTGAAGAACGACTGGAGCGACTGAAGCAGGAGATCGCGGATCTGAGGAGGAATAAAGCTGAACTGGAGCAGCTTTCAGACACAGATGATCACATCCGTTTGCTCCAGGTAACATAAATGAATTTGGGTCATGGCAGTCATTCTTATTATGATTTATGTTGTTATATAGAAAAGCTCTGTGGTGATTCTTCAAATTAGGGAATTTTCATTTTTGTCTGAGTAGAGTTTCCAGTCTCTCTCTCTCTCTGGATCTTCAAAATCACCCAGAATCATCATCAGTTCTGCCGTCTCTTTTGATGAAGTTGAGAAATCTGTTTCTAAACTGAGAGACCAACTAAATCAATACTGCAGAGAGGCGATGGAGAACATATCTGGTACAGGTAAATGATCAGGCATTCATCTATTCATTGATGTTCATACAGCATTAATGGTTCAGTGGTATATATTTTTCTCTCACCATGAGAATTAAACATCAGATGTCTTTTGGTTTTCCTAGTGAAAGACATTCAGATCATTCTTGGACCTGATTTTGAGACCAGAGAGGAATACTTAAGATGTATGTTTAACTCTTGGATTTCTGAAACCCTTTGATCTTAAATACAGGTACAGTGCATCCGGAAAGTATTCACAGCGCTTCACTTATTCCAGATTTTGCTATGTTGCAGCGAAGGCTGTGAATACTTATGTACATGTGATTTTTTTTCCCTTTTTAATAAATTTGCAAAGATTTCAACAAACTTCTTGCACGTTGTCATTACGGGGTATTGTTTGTAGAATTTCGAGGAAAATAATGAATTTAATCCATTTTGGAGTAAGGCTGTATCATAACAAAATGTGGAAAAAGTGAAGCGCTGTGAATACTTTCCGGATGCACTGTATACCTAATAAAACAAGTTTAATGAAAGATTATCTGCTTATATTTTTTTTTTGTAGATTTCCATCAGTTCACTTTGGATCCAAACACGACTAATAAAAACCTCAGTCTGTCTGACGGGAAAAGGACTATTACTAGCCCTCTTACAGACCAGCCGTATCCTGATCATCCAGACAGATTTGATTCTGTAGTTCAGGTGTTGTGTAGAGAGAGTGTGTCTGGACGCTGTTACTGGGAGGTTGACTACGGTCAGAGTGAACGTTTGGGTGTATCAGTGTCTTATAAGAGCATCAGCAGGAAGGGACGCCGTGGCAATGAGAGTAGATTTGGACATAATAATCAGTCCTGGATATTGTTGTGTTCACCCCCCAAATATATATTCCTGCACAATAACATAAAGACTAAACTCATGGTAGCATCCAGCTCCTCTAGAATAGGAGTGTATGTGGATCATGGTGCAGGAATTCTGTCCTTCTACAGCGTCTCTGACACAATGACCCTCATTCATAAAGTCCAGACCACATTCACACAACCTCTCTATCCTGTGTTTTCACTGGGTAGAAATGCATCAGTGAAACTATGTAATGTCAAAACATAAATTATATCCAATCAATAACACTGACATATGTTACTGTACATTGGAAATCAGTAAATGCGAGATGGGTTATGGGTTTTAAAGCCAAAGGTAAATATTACAGCTGAACTATTATAACTTAGGATGTATGCAAATAATTTCGGTAGTTTGAATCCAAACCAATAATTAATTCAGAAAAAAGTGTAACCTAATTTTATCTTAATCTTATTCATTTTGTTTCATATTAAAATTCAATCATCTGTTGATATTTTATGTAGCCTAAATCTTGTTTATTTTTGTTCCATAACTGTCAGCTTCTTGCAGGGTTGATTTTTATGTTTAAAATGTCATAACTTATGAACTGATGTGCTTTAGGTAAAGTGGGTTTTATTCATTTGTATATTAGCGCATTCCTCTATCTTAAAACAGTTCCAGTAATATTTAAAATTTTGAATGAGCGCGCGCTTCACAAAACCGTTATAATCTGGCGCGAGCAGCAGCAGTCTCACGGGTTTTCTGAGGTAAGATACGTTTGCTTCTCGACAAATATTAAGGAAAGTTATGAAAGAAGTCTGCGAGAACAATGTCTTTAATATTAAGGTAGGATGTGGGTTAAAATATGGTGGAATTAAAACATACAGCTCTGGTGAAATCGATTCTTGAAATGGTTACGAAACATTAGCCTACGTGTAAGAAAACATGCTAATCATATTTTTATACAAGGATATAAATAAACCAAATTAAACTATAGAGCTCGGTAAAGTAGTTACAAAGCACTGCGAGAATTATTAATTAACCGCGAGTTCATCAATCAAATTATTAAAACGGTTTAAAAACAAAGAGTCCCAAAGTTGCTGGGGTGTTGTATCATTGGATATATCTATATATCTTTTTTATTTTGGATGCACAGTAAACTGTATGTGGCATTTAATTCAATGTGAAATCTTGGGGCTTCTCTCTGGGCGACCTGTAGATTAATTAAATTGTTTTTATAGCGTCATCACGATCTTTTATTGCGTTGTTAAACATTATTATCGTATCAGCAAAATCCAATATCTATCGACCACTAATTAGTGTGAGAATTAGTAGGCTAGCATAACCAATTACATGAACCAATTTCATTACGTGTTTTATGCTGTTAGGCCTACCCTGTTTAATAAATAACTGTTTAATGTGTGTCACAGGAATCTGAGATTGTAGTGTTTTGTTCTGTATGGACATACTTGCAGGTCTTTAAAACGGTCTTAAAAAGTCTTAAATTTGACTTTCTGCACATAACCTGTTGAAGTTTTGACATTACCATCATGACCACAAAGTGGTGCAGTTGCTCAATTATTTTTTTTTTTAGCTATTCCTCATTTAACGTAATTGCTAAAAACTCTTTTCCTGCACAAATAATATCACAATTAGTGCAGCAGTATTTGAAGATAACGTTTAGTACATCAGAAATCTATTCATAATGCTTGCTGAAACCTGTGGCTGAATGCAGAAAAAGGTGAGATCTCCATTTATGTGAATCTTTGTTAAAGCCCCATGATTCTAATTCCAAAAAAAAAATCAATCCACTTAATATTCTGCTGTTCAGTATTTAAAATATTTTGTTGACATTTGATGTAAAATGACTAAGTATCTTAGAATATATATATATATATATATATATATATATATATATATATATATTATTATTTTTTTTTAATTAAATACCAGCAGATGGTCTTGCTTATAATAAAATAGTATGGTTGACAATCAGTTTATATAAGTGCTAAATTCAATTCAAGCACATGACTTAACTTTGACAGCACACACACAAAAACAGAAATTCTAATTGTTATAATTGTTTCAGAATGTTTTTAAAAGAGAAACAATGTCTATAAAGCAAACAGTCTTTAATTTTGTCAAAATTAGACAATACCGTGCAGATCATGACAGACAATAACGTTCAATACTGGACTCGTACTGACCTAGTGCATGTAAGAAAGTAAAGCTGTAGAATCGCAGATGACATTCCCATGATGCATCTGCCAGCTCACAGTCCTGAATAAACATGCCGAAAGTTCACGACCTCTCTGGCATTGGGTGTATTTCAGTATGAACAGACAATCTGATCAGAACTGAAGCAGTAATGAGAAGTAACATGCATAGTTGTGCAGCTTGATTCACAAAGATCAGGTCAAAATGCAGAAACTCGTCCCAGAAACAAAAGCAAAAGGCTTTTTAAACATTCCTCAGAGGCACAGTGACACTCCAGTCACGTGAGAGGCATTAATGTAAATGTAATACAGAGTACTGTACCCTTTTAAAAATGAAATTAAACCAACAGAGTCATATTTAAAATTAGCTGGTTTTCTGGGAACTGTGGTTGATTTCTGCAGAGTTTTAAATCTCCATTAATTCAATCTTCCACTCCTTTCTCTTGCTTCGTCACGGACACCCCTAGCCTTTTCCGACTCTTCTTTTTTTCCACGCAGCTGGTAACCAGGTAAAGTCTGGATTAATGATAATTTGATTAGCTTGGTTCAGACGGCTTGTTTAGCTCCACCTTCACTCCTTTCTCACCAGCACCTTTCCAAATAGACAACCATAAGAAGGAAAGAAAGCTAACATTACCTTCAGAATTGAGACACAATTTTTATTTTTAACTTACACAAAACATGTGCTTGTTTGGTTTTGAGAAATGCAAATTTGCTGAAAATGTCCTCACCCTCGGGTCATTCAAGATGTAGATGTAGTTTGTTTCTTCATCGGATTTGGAGAAATGTAGCATACCGTCACTTGCTCACCAATGGATGCTCTGCAGTGAATGGGTGCCGTCAGAATGAGAGTAATAATACTGAGAGTGGATTACTTGTGAATAATCACAAGTAATCCACACCACTCCAGTCCATCAGTTAACATCTTGAGAAGACAAAAGCTGTATGTTTATCAGAAAGAAATCCATCATTAAAATGTTTTAACTTCAAACTGTCGCTTCAGGCCAAAATAGAGTCTGTAATCAATAATAACGCTTCCTCCAGTGAAAAAGTTCATCTCCTGTTGTCTCTGACACCCAAATCCACCCGCGTATTGGTTTTGGCTTATACAGGTGCTGGTCATATAATTAGAATATCATCAAAAAGTTAATTTATTTCACTAATTCCATTCAAAAAGTGAAACTTGTATATTATATTCATTCATTACACACAGACTGATATATTTCAAATGTTTATTTCTTTTAATTTTGATGATCAGAGCTTACAGCTCATGAAAGTCAAAAATCAGTATCTCAAAATATTAGAATATTTACATTTGAGTTTGAATAAATGACCATCCCTACAGTATAAATTCTGGGTATCTCTTGTTCTTTGAAACCACAATAATGGGGAAGACTGCTGACTTGGCAATGATCCAGAAGACGAACATTGACGCCCTCCACAAAGAGGCTAAGTCACAGAAGGTCATTACTGAAAGGTGTGGCTGTTTACAGAGTGCTGTATCAAAGCATATTAAATGCAAAGTTGACTGGAAGGAAGAATTTGGGTAGGAAAAGGTGCACAAGCAACAGGGATGACCGCAAGCTTGAGAATACTGTCAAGCAAAGCCGATTCAAACACTTGGGAGAGCTTCACAAGGAGAGAACTGAACCTAAAGTCAGTGCATCAAGAGTCACCACGCTCAGACGTCTTCAGGAAAAGGGCTATCAAGCCACTTCTGAACCAGAGACAACGTCAGAAGCATCTTACCTGGGCTGTGGAGAAAAAGAACTGGACTGTTGCTCACTGGTCCAAAGTCCTCTTTTCAGATGAAAGTAAATTTTGCATTTCATTTGGAAATCAAGGTCCCAGAGTCTGGAGGAAGAGTGGAGAGGCACAGAATCCATGTTGCTTGAAGTCCAGTGTGAAGTTTCCACAGTCAGTGATGATTTGGGCTGCCATGTCATCTGCTGGTGTTGGTCCACTGTGTTTTCTGATGTCCACAGTCAACGCAGCCATCTACCAGGAGATTTTAGAGCACTTCATGCTTCCTTCTGTTGACAAGCTTCCAGCAGGACTTGGCACTTGCACACACTGCCAAAGGTACCGAAAGCTGGTTCAATGACCATAGTGTTACTGTGCTTGATTGGCCAGCAAACTTGCCTGGCCTGTCAAGAGGAAGATGAGAGACACCAGACCCAACAATGCAGATGAGCTGAAGGCCACTATCAGAGCAACCTGGGCTCTCATAACACCTGAGCAGTGCCACAGACTGATCGACTCCATGCCACGCCGCATTGCTGCAGTAATTCAGGCTCATACTTTTCATTTTCATACTTTTCAGTTGGCCAAGATTTCTAAAAATCCTTTCTTTGTATTGGTCTTAAGTAATATTCTAATATTTTGAGATACTGATTTTTGACTTTCATGAGCTGTAAGCTCTAATCATCAAAATTAAAAGAAATAAACATTTGAAATATATCAGTCTGTGTGTAATGAATGAATATAATATACAAGTTTCACTTTTTGAATGGAATTAGTGAAATAAATCAACTTTTTGATGATATTCTAATTATATGACCAGCACCTGTAAACATTGCTTGATCTGTGCAGATTTCTCTCCAGATTCAGACAAGACAACTTTTTTTTCACTAGAGAAAGCAATATTATGGACAGAGGACTCATATTTTAGCAATAGTCTGAAGTTAAAACACCTTAACAATGGACTTTTTTTTTTTTTTTTACAAAGCACAGCTTTTGTCTTCTCCAGATGTTAACTGATGGACTGGAGTGGTGTGGATTATTGTGATGTTTTTATCAGCTGTTTGGACTCTCATTCTGACGGCACCCATTCACTGCGGAGGATCCATTGGTGAGCAAATGATGGTATGCTACATTTCTCCAAATCTGAAACTCTCATCTACATCTTAGATGACCTTTTGTGGTTTGAACTGTCAAAATGCAGACTGCTTAAATTTTTCTTTTGTGTTCCACAGAAAATAATAACTTATTTTTGGGGGGTGAACTATGAGCTTACCTGTTAGGTACTTTTCTTTAGCTTTCGCCCTCTCATCAGCATCAAAATACCACACGGTAATGGCATATCTACAGAATGAGAAAGACAAAGTTTATGAGATAAAAAACAGGACTAGACCAAAAACATAACGTGAGAAGAAAATTCATTGCATGTGTAGAGTGTTTGTCATGTGCTTCATCAATGATGATGATGATAACCTTGTTGCATATGCAGGCTGGACTTCATGAGGGTTTCGTCTATCAGACCAGAATAAAAGCAAACGGTCAAATTTGGGTTCGATGTCTGCAAACTGTGCTTTACCCTCTGGAAATATCCGCAGTACGCCCCCATTTTCCTGAAGACACGAATAACACAGAAATCAATTATGAGATCAGGTTTATCATTAGACAAATCATCAAAAACCTGAATTACTTAAAAATCTCATCGTGAAAATACCCACAACAAACAATTAGTGTGATTACATGCACAGTATTTACATGTAAAATACAGACTATAAATGTCAATTAGGACAGAAAATAACAATATCACACAGGGTATAACAACCCCCCAAAAACTGGGTATTTTTTCTATTTATTTTTATTGTTTTTTATTTTTTATTTTTTTTAAGGATTTTTAGACTTGTGGAGTCCTTGGTCAAAAATTACTGACCTACAAACATTTTCTTGTAAATCTCTCATTATTAGGGTTGGGAATCGAAAATTTGAAAATTGTCAGGAATCGGATACTTGTTGTAAAATGAAAAATTAAATTCCACCTATCAATTCCTGTGTGCACATCTTATTGTTAGCTGGCGAAAAGAGGCTATTAAAAATTTATTTGTCTTTGAATGATTTATTCAAGAGATTCATTCAAATACACTGATTCATCCAGTAATGAAACAAGTAAATCTTGATGGAGTCGTTGAAACATTCCATTCATAAATTCCATGAGTTTTTGTTTAGTTGTCTAATATTGTTTCTTCAGAATTGTGCAGCTCTATTTTGCACACAAACAGCTCTTAATGTAGCCTTTGGATTTTTGTTCATGGTATTCAGCAGCAATTAAATGTTTTGCAAAAAGAGACAAAATAAACATGCTTGATATCTAAATGTTTGACTTAATTGTTTTAAACCACTTTGTAATCAAAAGTGGGGATGGATAAGAATCGGAATCGCTAAGCAGAATTGGAAGCGTAATTGCAATTGATAAAATTCCTACAATACCCAACCCTACTCATTATTCTATATTATTACCAAATCTTGGATTCACTTTTTTTTTTTTTTGGAACTGATTAATCGTAGGCCTCATTGTTTAGAGCTCATGCACCTCAGTTTTTAACTGAACATTGCCAAAATTATCCACAAATAATGCTTTTTTCACTCCAAAACTGAGGGTGCATGAGCTCAAATCAATACAAAACCAGTGCGAATTGAATGAAAACAAAATTACAAAAAGACTGAATCTAAGATTTGGTGATTCTATACAGCATAAGGAGAGATTTACAAGCAAATTACTGATCTTATCTGTGTAAAACAATGTCAAATTTTATATAAAACTTTAACTCAAGTCCTTCAACAAAATACAAGCTGCAAATTCTTGCATTTAAACTCCTTAGACTTTCAATAGACTTTCATTGTAAATGCATTACTGTAAAAGCAATTGCATTTTTTTTCCAGCTTTGTCTCTAATGCAGTTATCAGTCATATTAAACTAACGTGACTACTGACAATATAGTCGAATCAGCAGTGCGTGACTGGAGCTTTTTTAGTGATAATGATAAATTCCATTAGCAGAAATAACAGAGCGACACAAACAATGAGAGGCCAGGTCTGCAGGAGGTTAGGATAGGAAACGGCGGCGGAGCGCGGCCTTCCTGAAGAGGGACGAGAGGAAAAGGCCACATGCTGGATAAAGAGCCGTACGCGAGCGCAGAGAGCAGACTGCTGAGGGTGCGAGAATCAACCATTCACACATACGATCCGCACGCACAGCACGTTTCTCTCCAGGGAGCTGAACACGCGCTTTATGCAGGTACATAGTGAATGCTCACGTATGCACAACAGTGCAAAATCATCAGGGAAACACACTTGAAAATGCTGTGAAGTGCAGCTATTGTAAGTTTTTCCTGTGGTGCTTTAAAGTGCCCCTATTATGGATTTTTGAAAATTACCTTTCATGCAGTGTGTAACACAGCTCTAAGTAGGGCTATGCAATTAACCGTATTCGATTATCATGCGCATTTCATCAGTAAAGCCGGTTTCGTGATTAGCAGTAAATCGCCATCACCTGCTTCCAGATGGAGCGCCAGTTACAAGCTAGGCAATATCGCGTTCATTATCGAAGAAATCTTTATTCTGAAAGTGGAGTAATTAAAAATGCATGTCAACCTGTTGTTGGGGACTCCCAAAACCAAAATATGAACCTTTCATAACCCATAATAGGGGCACTTTAAAAAAGTTTATTGTAGTTCTCCTAATATGAATACTATACCATCACAATAATCATTATGACCCAACTTATCTTGTATCTGACAACAGGCAAAAATGATTTGCCTTTTTTTTTTTGAGACTGTTATTTTAGATAATATTGAGATAATATTGTTGTTTTTATTCATATTTTGAATTCATTTTTTTATTTTAGTTAAAGTTTTAGTAATTTTTGTTGTCATTTTTAGTTTTAGTTATGTCTATATAGTTTTCTTTAGTTTGATTTTACTTTATTTTAGTACATCAAGATGAAATGAAAAATGAAAATTTATTTTTTGATACATTTATTAGTGCTGTCAAGCGATTAATCGCATCCAAAATAAAGGTTTTTGTTTACATAATATATGAGTGTGTGCTGTGTATATTTATTATGCATATATACATACAAACAAACAAACACATGCATGTATATTTAAGAAAAATATGCTATGTTTATATATTAAATATATTTGTACGTGTGTGTATATATATATACACACAATTAAAAAATTCAATTTTTGCAAGAAATACGTTACAGAAACATTACAGTATTTAGACTGAAAAATCGACAAACTATAGAAGTAAATAAATAATTTAATTCTTAAAATAAATTAAGAATTAAATAAAATTATTATATAGTAATTGCAATGTCAGTTACTATATTATTAATTGTATTATTATTGTTATTATTATATTAATCTGAAATGAAAATATGGTGTAGTAGTACAATATTAAATATAAAAATTACAATATTAATTCCTTAAATTACATATTCTGAAAGGAAAGAGAGAAACAGGGAGAAAAAGAAAGAATTATCTTCCTTTTTCCTATAAGAAAAATCAAGATCCATAATATTTGGGGCTGTATCGCAGGGGCAAATTATTAACATTTGTCATTTAACACAAATCATTTGTGCTTTCAAAAAAATCTAGCCTTGAAAAAGGCTGTCAGAGGAAAACAGGATCACGGCAACAGGTAAGTGTCAAATGTCCTGTCCTGGTTTTCTCTGGAGATTTCAATCGCCGAGGTTAATGGGATTAGGCTGAAATGATGCAGGCGACACTGGACATTCAGCATGCTTCAAAAACCGCAAGGCCTTAAAATCTTCCAGAATAGGGTGCAATATGGACCGAACATCATTGTTCAAATTAAAAGTCAGATTGCAAGATTTGTTCAGATCATACGCTTTTAACATTAAGACAAAACTTTTGATGTTACAGATGACTTGCGTACCTTGGCATCCCAATTCTTATTAAGGTAATATATGCATGTGACACATCTCCCATCACCGTTCGGGTTGTCCACATGGCGTACATAACCAGTGCCTTTCCCCGGATAACATGCCACCATCGCCTGTGAACAAAACAGCCAAAACGGTCAGTTACACTTTAATGCATTTTTGCACTTTTAGTTTTCATATGTAAACTTCATATCCCACATTTGTTTGGTGAATATGAAAAATAATTTATTTGGGAAAAAATTTGTACATTTTAGTTAGTACAACAAATACTACTACAATGTATAAATACTTACAAAAAATCAATTTAATTTGTGTAATGATTATTATGAAATGATTATTTTTAAGTTAATTTTAACAATTATATAAAAAAGAGCTAGTTATTTCAGAAAATAATTTCCCTCTTAAAAATATAAAAAATATTATTATATTAAATCGATTTTTTTTACGTGGAATAAATATAAGTCGGGACAACACAGTGCACAATGCAAAGTTTTATATATATATATATATGTGTGTGTGTGTGTGTGTGTGTGTGTGTAAATTGAGTTCTGAAATATTGCAGATCAAATCACAATATGATTTCTGACCAATTTCTGCAGCCCTAATAACATAAAAGATAAAGTGGTTTATGTCAAAAGCATGGGAAGGTTTTAGTGGAAATCTTAATATTCTGCATTGTTGAGACTGATGTTTTCAGGTCAGATCAGCATTGCCAGTGTCTCACATCAGAAATCAAGCCAGTTCTTCCACATTCTACACACATTACCACAAAACTATAGCAACATGATTACAAACATCATAAACACTACAGTCCTGCCTGCGATCTTGAGCCAAATGTAACGACCTGCTGGAAGTGCGTAATGAAAACATACGTCTTAGTTTCCTCAACATTTGCTGTTATTTCCCTCCTTTACAATGTGGAAGGATTTAAGGTTAAATGAACATTAATAAAAGCATTAATGATTTTCTTGAGAAGCCATCAGATTTGCTTGAGTAGACACAGGACTCAGCAGTGCTTCTTGATCATTATTTTTACAAGTTACTGACTAAAAAACCCTTCCAGATGAAGTTCTTTGTGCTACAATTTACTATTTTCATTTTTTCATAATATAAAAAAATATATAAAAACATACTTTCAAATAAACAAAGTCCATAAATTTAGTTATTAATGAGTGTAATGGTTTTGAATTATTATAAATACACTTTGTATTATTATTATCATTATTATATTTTATTTTAGTTGATTATTATTTGAGTGAATATGAAAAAAAAAAAGTTTAGTTCAAAAATAAAAACAATGCTACCACAATGTCTAAATACTTTATAATTAAATTTAAAACAAAGAAACTTCATAAATTTAATGCAATGATTAATGTGTTTAATGATTTTTATTAATTATGATTAAAAATGCATTTTTCTTTTCTTTTTTTCAGTTATTTTTTTGGGTGAATACGAAAAAAATAAAATTAAATACTGCTAATAATTTAATAATTAATGAGTTTAATGATTTTTAAATGATTAAAAATACAGGTTTTATTCAATTAATTATTTAATAATTAATTCTTTAAATTATTTAATTATTTTTAATTAAGTTATAGGGTACAACGGGGCTGAAGGCACACCTTAAGAAAAAATGTGCTATTCACTGTGCCTAAAATGTATAATTGCAGAAAAAATACATACGTTTGTATTGAACATTAATGGAGCAACAGATTTTGTGTTAAAATAAATCATTCAAGTTGTTTATTTTGTTTAAAAATCTTATAAATGTATGAGGTGGCACACCCCCCACACACTGGGTAAAAGGCCCACGGTATTGATACAAATACTTCAACTAAAATAATGTTTTTTAAATAATGTCTAAGTTAATACTTGTTCAGAACACTTTAGCAAAGTTTGTACTATTTTCTGATTATTTTGAAAAAATAAAATAAATTTTGTAATTGAAAACAATAAAATGTTTAAAATAAAATGTTTATATAAAAAATATATTTTAAAATACAGGAGCAAAATCATTTTAAAAAGTAAAGATTCTGAAAGAATTGAAGGAGATCCTATAATAATTTAATATAGATTTACAGTAGTAACAACAAATTATATTTTATTATATAATATGATTAATATCATGTTTTTAAATATGATGGTTTCATTCTAAACATGGTGATTATCTCTAATATGGACACCCAACATAATATATGATATTTACCATCTGAATCTAACCATGTCATGTCAACAAATGGAAAATTTATTAATTATCATGTTAATTACTGTTGGCCTTTAGCCCCAACAGCAGGGGCACTTTTTACCCCAAATACCATACTTTTACATATTCTTTCGTTATTAAAAAACTTCTTTTTTTTTAATTATCTTAAACAAAACTGAAAATCATAAAGAAGACCTTTGTCTCAAAATATATGCATTAATTTTAGCGATTCTCATTTGCTACTTAAATCTACAACACTTTAAAAAACAGAAAATATAAGATCAAGTAAGCACAGAATCTATGTCAAGGATCAGACAAATATACACGTGCATCTTGAAAAGTGAATGTTTTGGAAAGTGCTACGCCATGTTTTTGTGCCAACTAGTGGTTTAGAGCAGGACCGTAACCACAGACCTTGAGGGGGACAAGTCCCCCCCAATAATTAGAAACGGCCAATCTGTCCCCCTAATATCTGAAGTTCTTGCACTGATTTGCTGTACTCCACTACGCAGTGCTCTATAGGATGACAAAAAGTTTTAAAAGTTACATTTTTAGCCTGGTCTGCTCAGCAGTGTCAAAATAATTGAGCTGGCCAATCAAATCAAAGTAAGTGGGCTTTACTGTTCTACTACTCAACTTTTTCCCTCAAACATGGTTATTTTGAGAACGAGCGAGTGAGAGAGAGATATATTAAAGTAGCATATGTGAATTAAGATACCTGCGTCTGTGCGTCTCTCTCAACAATGAAGCTGTGAGTTTTACTACAGAGATTTTACCCCCTTGTTGCTAAGAAATATAATGTAGTGATTCAGGATTCAGTATCGCTATTTCATTATTAAAAGTCAGCGTTGACAGCAAGTTTCTGAATGTTTCTGTGCACGATCTTATGAAAGCGTCAGTGCATTAATATAGAATGGAGTTGGAATTAAACGTTTTAAATGCACACCTATATATATATATATGAAGGCTGGAGCGGGCAGCAGCCTGGCAATTGTTTCCTGAGCGTCACAACATTTCGTGCTTTAACCCTCACTGCTAAACCTCCACCTCCATGTGTGAGCGCGAAAGACAGAGATGAACTAATCTGAACCCCGGATGCTTGGCCTCCTGCCAGAGGAAGCAGTATTTTAATGACCCTGCTACGTGCGGCGCGTGAGGAGATGAGCTGGAGATGGCTAAACACATCTGTCACTGTTGAGAAAGTGTGAGGTCTGCCACACAAAAGGACAGGATACTAGATTTAAAAAAAAAACAAAAAAACATGATAAATCACAGCTTTAGTTCACCGTTGCTGTTCTTGTTGGCGTGGGTCAGTTACGAGATGAGTGTTTTGGAGGGGTTTGACTTCAAAACCAAATGACTAAACAAAAAACACATGAACCTTCCTTCCCCTTCAGGCCCTTCACTCACACTTCCCGTAAAAACTCCTGAAAACAAAACCACCGAGACCAGTTCAGCAGATAGTGTGTGCTTCCTCGAGCAAATAACTCCAGAAATCTCACTTAGTTTGGTGGTTTTTAAATGATTCAGATTACTTTAAAAAAAATAAATAAACAAACAAAAACCTATTAATTAATTCGGTAATTATGAGAACAAAATCAACAAATTTCACTTAATGAGTTTAATGATTTTAAATGAATAAAAATAATTTATACAATTTATTAATTATTAGTTAATATGAAAAACTAAATAAATTATCTGTTGCATGAATGCCACTTAATGATTTAAATTATTTTAAATTCAATTAATTATTTAAAAATTAATAATATAAAACAAGTTATTAAAAATTAGCATGAATTTGAAAAACAAAAATCAATTTCTCAATTCCATGCATTTCACTTCATGATTTTTAAATGATTATACACCTTTTTAAAAAAAGATAATTATTAATTGGGTGTACATGCAAAACAAAATCAACAAATTCTCAATTCCATGCATTTCACTTAATGATTTTTAAATGATTAAAAATATGCATTTAAAAAAAAAAAAAAAAGATATTAATAAATTGGGTCAATATGAAAAGCTAAATTAACATTCACAATTCCATACATTTCACTTAATTAGTTTAGTGATTTTTCAATTGTCAAAAATAGCAGCTTAATCAACAAATGTTGTTTTTTCTAAACTCACATTAAAGTCAATTGTTACTCGGTTCTCTGTAATACTTGATTGTGATTGGTCAAATATTTATGTATAGTTAATTTTATGCACATTTTAGCTCAAATCACCATTTCACATCCATGCATTATTTTATAAAGTATTTTCCAATTAATACATTTAATTATAAAGGACCTTTTTTAGAAGATTGAGTTCTTTGACCATCAGAAATGGCCACATGCTTCATAATCTTCAGATCAGGCTTCTTTGTACAAAACGTCACATATACGGCTCAAAACCGCTGGTGAATGTGCCGCAGCTAAACGGCAGCTGGATCTTATGGATGTGTGTAAGATACGCTTGGGTCTTACTGTAAAGGATGTGTTTATGTGGGTGTAGTGGCTGATGCTCCATCCTAGCAGTGTCATTCTTCCGCATTCCTTACAGCCTCATTAACAGGCCGATCTGGCCGCTGAGGGCTTTTGTTTACATTCCAGCCGGTTTGAGCCCATGTCGGAATATTAAGAGAGTTCCTGCCCTCCGAACCATAAAACCCCGACAGCAGGATCCCTCATTAGAGAGGAGCTGTTCACACGGATGCATCATGGGACTGTCATATAATCTTAAAACAGCTTCGATACAAGAGTCCAAACAGCTGATAAAAACATCACAATAATCCACACCACTCCAGTCCATCAGTTAATGACTTGAGAAGACAAAAGCTGAAACAAATCCATAATAACGCTTCCTCCTGTGAAAAAGTCATCTGGTCTGAATCAGGAGAGAAATCTGCACAGATCAAGCACTGTTTACAAGCGAAAACAGCTCTAAACAAATATGTGGCTGGATTTTGATGTGAGAGACAACAGGAGATCTGGAGGAAGCGTTATTATAGATTATGAACTCATACTTTAGATTAACATGTCGTGATGGACAAAGCTTTTGTCTTCTCCAGATGTTAACTGATGGACTGGAGTGGTGTGGATTGTGATGTTTTTATCAGCTGTTTGGACTCTCATTCTGACGGCACCCATTCACTACAGAGCATCCATTGCTGAGACACTGATGCAATGCTACATTTCTCCAAATCTGATGAAGAAACAAACTCATCTACATCTTGGATGGCCTGAGGGGGTGAGTAAATATTCAGCTAATTTTCTCTTATTCTGAACCTTTAAAAAAATCTAAAGAACCTGCAATGGAAAGATTCTTAAATGGAATCATCAATGCCAATAAAGAGCCTTTCTTTTAAAGAGTGTAGGTAGCAGGAAAGCAGGAAGTGTACATAATAAACAGTAAAAAAAAAAAAAAATAGTAAATGTAACATGTTTGAGATTAGAACAGAAAATAGCTTTTAATGCATAGCAGAAAAAAACTATTGCTTTTTTTTCTCAATATGCACTGTTTGCATATCACAATATGCATCAGTCTTTCTTGTGTTCATTTTCACATTAAAAATGTGGTGAAATATAAAACTGTTGCATGGTGCAGTGCTGCAATGCTGCGGGAAACACTGTAGCTTGAGGTTTTTTGAGGCAAATACATTATTAAACTAACGCAGAATATTTAATACAGGAAGTGAAAAGCAGAAACTGACTGTGATGCTCATCTGCACAAAAAAAGACATCCTTTACATTTATGCATTTGGAAGAGCTGTTCATTCAGAACAACTTGCAATGCATTCAAACCAGACGTGTTACCTGCACCAAAATCTGCCAGCCTGAGATACAGGATCACTTTAGCCAACAGTGCAAATGTTCTCCAAATTACATGAGTGCAACGTGGCATTATTAAGATGGCAGATGAAAAAAGGACATTTGTTTTGTCGATAAAGCATTTTATGGACAATAAAAGCTTTTAGGGTCCTGCAAAACAACTGATTATTGAAACAATAATATTTGGTTTGATTGTTTGATAAGAGAAGTTTAGCACAGCTAGCCTCACGCCACTGTTTATTTTTGTGTCCGATACGCTCTCAGCTAACCTTCGCTGACTCAAATTAAACTCCAAAAATAAATCAAGTGAACATAATAGTAATAAATAAATAAACTGACAAACTGAGCCACAAGAAATTCATTCGGGACGGTGGATACATTATCAGATTATTTGGTAGGATTAACTTTCCTCGTTAAAAACAACTAACGGTAAGTTTATTCATTTTATGTTTTTAAATGATGCATTTAAACTGATGCATATTATTTGCATCGCTATTTATTTATTTTAAGTTTTGGACAAATCTTGGGAGACTTCAGGAAAAAAAAAACTGAGCCTAATTGCTTAAACGGATAGTTCATGCAAAAGTTATTAAATTTGGTCATTGGTGACTGTCTTTCTTCTGCTGAAATAATAATAATAATAAAAAAAAAAAGATATTTTGAGGAATGAATTTTTGGTGAACTATCCCTTTAATGAAGTCTCTGCAGTAATGATGCCTCTGGATATTTTTGATTTTAGAGTGATAATATCAAATTTACACAGTCTCTCAGGACACAACAATTTCCAAAGTAGGAGGAAAAGGAGGATGACCTGAAGAAAGCCACTGCAAACACTAGCAAGGCGTGATTAACCCATGCAGAACATGATGCTGGAACAATATTAGTCTCAAACAATTCCTAATCTGCCACTGAAATCAGAGGAAAGATTGTTATTCAAGCCTCTGAAACCTGTCCAAATGCTAAAATATGACTGGTTAATAACATTTACATTAAAGTTGCAAACATAGAGTTCTGCCGACATACAGTAATGCTGATCTTTACATCAAATTAACATTGTAATTTAAACTCAAATTTCTGCATTAACTGCAGGATTTAATTTATTTACTTTTTAATAAGTTGTTGTAACTTGTTCCCAGCATGCTTTGCATAGAACTGGACAAGGAGTGTAAACATTGAAATTAGATGTTAAATAGAAAGACCTGTTAGTGTTTAATGCCGTTATGTTGGACATCTAAACGAGTTTTTGTTATGTTGACGTGCCTTTTTTTGATCAAAAAATCTCATTATTACACAGGTGTGCAACAAAGTGGTTCAAATAATCATCATCTACATGCTGTTCTGAAAAATGCAGAAAAAGGGTAGAAAAATGAAATGCCGTTTTTTGTTTTTGGAGTTTTACTCAAATTGTATGAAAGCAAATAAAGAAGTCTCCCTTTAAAATCACTGAAGTTATCAATTAAAGAAGCTCTTTTTTATCCTGTGCACTTTGTTGATTATAGAGAACTTGAGTTTAAACGGAGGACGTTTTATTAATCAATGATTTAGCTAAATCGGGGGCAGGTTTAATTTATTCGTTTCTTGTTTCTTGTGTACATGCACTGCAAAACATGGCTAAATTAAGTGCATTTTGCTTAAAACAAGTAAAATTATCTGCCAGTGGGGTAAGTAAAATTTTCTTAAAATAAGAATACATCATTTTACTTACCCCACTGGCAGATCATTACTGTTTTAAACAAATACACTAATTAATTTTTCCCCTGGAAACAAGACTAAAGATCTTAAGTCATTTTGCTTATCTAGTAAAAGTATCTTGATTTAAGAATTTTTAGATATTTTGACTAAAAACAAGACAAAGTAAGATAAGCCATTTTTTGCAGTGTGCCGTTCTGAAAAAATGCAGAAAAAAGGGTAAAAAGAAATGAAATGCCATTCATCTCAAATCTGAGCCACTTTATACAGTAGTCAAGTATTTATTCAGAGCCAATGAATTCTTGCCAATCTAATTCACACACTAACACTAGACAAAAAAAGTTATATTTTGAGGCCAACATTTATGCATGAGCAAGAACAAAAGATCAAGACACCAACACGGGCATCAACAAAAAATGTAAGCTTGCCATTTTGCTCTGAAAGCCTCGGTTGTGTTAACCGTACGTGTACGTGATCATTGAAGGCTGGCTGATACGATCTACATGAGCAGCAGTCCAGACATTAAGTCAGAAGGGCTTTGGCTCAACATTATATTAACAGGAGAGAGTTATTAACGATTATGCTTTAACATGTTTAGCATTCCCATGACACACCAGGACTTCCGGCATCCTCTTTTCCTATTCGTCTGACAGCTGCAAACTGCCAAAACAACAGTCTCTGTTCTCAAGGCGGATCTTGGATTTCTGCCTAAAGGAATAGTTCAGCCAAAAATGCAAATTTGCTGAAAATGTCCTCACCCTCAGGCCATCCAAGATGTTTATGAGTTTGTTTCTTCATCAGATTTGAAGAAATATAGCATTGCATCACTGTCTCAGCAATGGATGCTCTGCAGTGAATGGGTGCCGTCAGAATGAGAGTCCAAACAGCTGTTAAAAACATCACAATAATCCACAGCACTCCATAAATTGTCTTGTCAGGAGAAAAGCTGTGTGTTTGTAAGAAACAAATCCATCAAGTTGTTTTTAACTTTAAACTGTCACTTCCATTGAGTCTATAATCCATAATAACCCTCCAATCCATAATAAACAAACAGCTTTTGGCTTCTGAAGATGTTAACTGATGGACTGGAGCGGTGTGGATTATTGTGATGTTTTTATCAGTTGTTTGGACTCTCATTCTGACGGCACCCATTCACTGCAGAGCATCCGTTGCTGAGCAAGTGATGGAATGCTACCTTTCTCCAAACCTGATGAAGAAACAAACTCATCCTAATCTCGGATGACCTGAGAGTGACTTTTTGGGTAAGCTATTATTCCTTTAAAATGCAAAATACATTTTAACAATGCATTAGCTAAATAACCAAAGCAAGACTTTATATAACCATATCATATGAAATGATTCTATATAGAAAAGTTTAAAAGTCTCAATGCAGCTACATGCAGAATAAAGCCTTCTGAAGCAAAATCCACATGACTTCCCCTTTGCACAAACCAGCAAATTAGGTCAAAAGGTAAAAAAGCAGGACTCTCTCCGTATGCATTGTTTGCCTAGATCCACTCACACAAACTATGAAGTGCACAGAGAGGCTATTGTAATGCTGCATCCCATAAAGTCACGTCACATGTTACAGTCGAATCTAAGAGGCTGTCAGCATCATTTACTAACCTTCATCTCATTTCATCGTAAGTAATAAAACAGATTACTGAAGTACATTTTACAAGAAAATGCTATTTCAGTCTTTCTAACCTTCATGTTGTGTCATTTTAACCCAGAAAGGATTTTCCTTTTCCCAAAAATGCAGCTTAATCCTAAGAAAGAAGTCAGAAAGGTTTAGGTCAACACGACAGTGAGTAAATAATAAAGAATAAATATATTCAGTCAAAAATATGCATCCGTCACAAGCATGAGATAAAGTTGTGCAAGTTCTGCATGGTTGATACAGTATTTCTGTTTGACCTTTGTCAGTGTAATGAAATGCATGAAGTTGGCTCAGACGTGCTGTACAATATCAGCCTCGTGCAATGTGATGAAACATTCATGGTCAAAGAGCAGAAAGAGAGAGACAAAAATTGTTAGTCAGTGTCGCCCTTGGAAATCAAGGCAAAAAGTGAGACCAACATTAGCATGTTTTACCATGAGAAAAATGTCATTTTCATTTGTCTTTTGAAATAAAAGAATTTGATATACGATAAAAACATACTTTCACACACAAGCTACGGGTTTACTGTCGTTGCAAATGCATTTTTAATTCTCCAAGCCTTCAAAGACGGCCTGAAACTGTTAAACGTGAACTCTTGTGGTTATGTCCGTCTGTCTACAAGACTCTTTTAGTAGTTCATAATAATACTAGTTAAGCAGGTTCATTAGTTAAATAAACGTTAAACCTTAAAAACTTTTTTTTAATTAAAATATTTTAAAAACTAAACTTATTTTATTTTATTTCAGCTAGTTGTCAAAGCAACATCTCATTTTTCTTTAGTTTAACTTGATGCTGAAATCATTCAAACTGAAACAGAAATCAATAAAAAAAAAATAATAATACTAAAACTAAAATGTAAATCAAAAATGGAAAATATTACTCACTATAACCGAAATAAAAAAACAACAAAAAAAAATGTATAAAAATTAAAACATGAATACAAATTGAAAAAACACACAAAACTAACTAAACTTTAAATAAAAATGGAAAATATTTCTCATTTTCATTTAGTTTAACATACTAAACTACTAAAACTGAAATAAAAATCAATAAAAAATACAAATTAAAATATTAATAAACATGGTATAAATAACAAAAACAAAAATACTAAAATTTAAATAAAAATGGAAAAACTAATTAAAAATATTAATAAAAACTAGCATCTCATTTATACTAAAATAACGGTAACACTTTACAATAAGGTTCATTAGTTAACATGAACTAAGAATGAACAATACTTCTACAGCATTTATTAATCTTAGTTAATGTTAATTTCAGCATTTACTAATGCATTATCAAAATCACAAGTTGTGTTTGTTAACATTAGTTAATGCAACATGAATAAACAATGAGCAACTGTATTTTCATTAACTAAAATGAACAAATATTAATAAATAGTGTAATAAATGCATTGTTCATCGTTTGTTCATGTTAGTTAATACATTAACTCATGTTAACAAATGACACCTTACTGTAAAGTGTTACCAAAATAACTCTGGTTAAGCGCTAATATTTCATAGGAAATGAGCAGAGTGAATATGATTAGAAATCTGTGTGGTTTGGCAAAGCTACTGAGTTCGACAGATTTGTTTTAATCTCTTTAACTCAAAAATATTTGCCAAGCTAAAGCTTTAGACAAGAGGCGTGGAGACTTAACTCGCTCAATTAAATAAAAGTTAAATGCCAGAGAAAAAAGCAAGACCTGTGAGACCTTGGTTACAACATTGTGGGCTGACTGAAGGACTGCAGAAGAGTGCAGTGCTGCTGAGAGCGCTAAACATCAAGGTAACTCGCTTGATCATTTGTAAACCTTGAATATGAAAGAGTTCGGGGGGGCGGGATGAGTCAGTCGCTCTCACATACTCCGGGACAGTGAGAGGGAGGCCAACCCGAGAGATCAGAGGTCACACGCAAGGAGAAACTTATGCTGAAGCCTGAGAGAGGAAAAACAGGGATATACAAATGCAAATGTGGCCTTAACTCCCACTGACTGTATACTTTACACTACTTAGAATAATAGTGAAGTCGTCAAACTCTGAATTTACACTTTCAGAAAAAAAGGTACAAAAGCTGTCACTGGGGCGGTACCTTTTCAAAAGGTGCTAATGTGTACCTTTAGGGTGAATAAGGTACAAAAGTGTAACTTTTGAGAAGGCACCACCCCAATGACAGCTTTATTTCTGAGAGAGATGTATGGGAATCATGTGATCAAAATGTGTCACAAACAGTGTTAATTAAGTATCACTGATATACTATTATAATTTTTGCTAATATTTTGAATTTGATTTTATTTTTACATGATCCATTTTCATTTTAGATAACGTTTTAGTAATTTTGTTTTTACATTTTTATTAAGTGTTAGTTTATTTTAGTAGCCTACTTCAACTTACAAAAACTAGTACAAAAGTGAAATTGTGAAGAGTAAAGTTTAATTTTTTTATTTTTTATTTAGTTAACATTTATTTTAATAAAAAAGTAATATTTATATAGTTTTGGTTTGTTTAATTTTAGTTTTTTATTATTTCAACAAACTAAACAAAAATGAGAAACTCTGCTTTAGCAAATAACTGAAATAAAATAAGTTTAACTTTATACATTAAATTTTCAGTTAACTTTTATTTTAAGTTACAACTTTGTACTTTTAGTTTATTTAATTTTAGTTAATTTAGCACTTCAATTTAAACTAAAAAATTAAAAATGTTGTTTTGGCAAATAACTGAAATAAAATAAGTTTAACTTATTTTTTTCAGTCAAGATTTATTTCATCTCATTTTTTATTTATTTTAGTTCATATTTTAAGCAGCAGTTTTTTTTACAATTAGTTTTAAGGCCCCGATATACTTCAAACGAAGTTCGTTTTCGTTCTTCGTTTGGGGGCAAGTTCGAAAAGGCTGAGCGACGGTACTGTTTTCGAACACTGGAGGCAGGGTGTAGATTAATGTAAACGTGTCGCGCCGCTCGCGCGTATGCCCTAAACACAACAACGATGCAATGTGTATCTAGGTGTGAGACGGGTACCAATGGTCAGGATATTATAGACAAAAGAATAATGATTAGCAGCAGTTCAGAGTCAAGTATCATGTTTGCAATACAAAAGAACCATTTCATTTGCATAATCAGTCCTTTAAGTGTGAATAGCTCATAGTCTGAAAACTTTAGCATGATGTGGAAAAATATATTGGAGTCATCTCAATAATACAAACCTGTTCGTTACTTTATTTTATTAGTGTTCATTTATTTTTTTAAACTGGATAAATTATTACACCTTTTTATATTTTATGGGGTGTCATGATTTAATAAAAACGGGTCGTCGACACTAAACTTTGTTGCAATTTCTTTCTAGTAATTAAATGCTTTCTCTTATCTTTAAAGGGTTACTCCACCCCAAAATGAAAATTGTGTCATTAATCACTTACCCTCATGTCGTTCCAAACCCGTAAAAGCTTCGTTCGTCTTCGGGAACACAATTTAAGATATTTTGTGACTGTCCCATTGACTGCCAAGTGAATAACACTGTCAAGGCCCAGAAAAGTATGAAAGACATCGTCAAAATAGCCCATCTACCATCAGTGGTTCAATCTGGATTTTATGAAGCGATGAGAATACTTTTTGCATTCGCAGATGAGACAAATTGTTGAATAAAGTCGTTATTTTTGTTTTCTTTACGTACAAAAAGTATTCTCGTAGCTTCATAACATTACGCTTGAACCACTGATGGCAGATGGACTATTCTGACAATGTCTTTCATACTTTTCTGGGCCTTGACAGTGTATGACAGCTTTGTTCGTGATTAATGACACAATGTTCATTTTGGGGTGGAGTAACCCTTTAAAGCCTCTCCGTGAGCGATCGTACAGGTGCGGATATATTTGTGGCAGCTCAGCTATTCGACACAGTGTATTTATGTTGCTAGTGACTTGGAGATGTTGTTCTCCTGCCTGACCTCCGTTGAATGAGAAACGAACCGGGAAAAGAAAAAAAAAAACACGTCAAAGAGGGTGGAGTTGCAGAACACACCCACTGATTGCGTAATCGCCACGGACCAATGGTAGCTTAAAGGTGTTTAGGAGCCAAAACAAACTCCCCCAGGAAGTTCGCTTTGGTGAGCCGTTTCGAACATATGGACGACAAAACCAGTCTTAAGTGTCAATTTTTCGAAATTGATATTTATACATCATCTGAAAGCTGAATAAATAAGCTTTCCATTGATGTATGGTTTGTTAGGATCGGATAATATTTGGCCGAGATACAACTATTTGAAAATCTGGAATATGAGGGTGCAAAAAAATCAAAATATTGAGAAAAACGCCTTTAAAGTTGTCCAAATGAAGTTCTTAGCAATGCATATTACTAATCAAAAATTAAGTTTTGATACATTTACGGTAAGAAATGTACAAAATATCTTCATGGAACATGATCTTTACTTAATATCCTAATGATTTTTGGCATAAAAAAAAAATCTATAATTTTCACCCATACAGTGTATTGTTGGCTATTGCTACAAATATACCCCAGCGACTTAAGACTGCTTTTGTGCTCCAGGGTCACATATCAGTTCGTGAAGTATATCAGGGCCTTAAATTTTAACACTTACACTCTAAACTATTTCTTTCATCTGCTCTAAAAAAACATTCTTTTTTGCATAAAAACACATTATTTTCTAAAGAAATATACGCCTATAACATATCTCAAGCATTTAAGCATAAATATTTACATTAGAAAGTTTTTATGAAGATGCATGAACCAATTCTGTCAAGTGTGTTTAGACTTTTGAGTGCTAGTGTTTACAATTTTAAGAGCACAGAAAAAAACTTCCACTGTGCAAAACTGCTTGAGTAATAGTCTTTTTATTATTTTGGTAATTGCACTGGCTGCCGTGTCAAATATATGGTTAGAGTAAACTTCAAGGAAAACTCAAAGTTTTTGTTCATAGATCTGCATTTATATCATCAACTAGAGGGAATAACAACCCAAATATAATTTACATTAACACAGACTTGCACACTTTATCAGTTCATTCCCTGGGAATCGAACCCATGACCTTGGCTTTGCAGTGTTTGTGCTGTTCGAGATTAACGTGTGCTGTTGCAGGCCGTGTTTGCAAAGAAAAAAATGAAACTGTTGCTCAACGCTTCTAACAGAATCTAAATATAAATACTCACTGTAATTTTCTTTGCAGAAACTATTACTTTCCTTACCCAACCCAAAAATAAAGGAATAAATCACAATTTGCCAGAAAAGATTGGAAAGAATGCATCTACTCTGGAAATGACACAGTGAAATTAACCAAAATAGTTTTCCAGTTGCTCACAATAATTATATCCAAAATGAACTAAGTCACAAAATATCTATAATAAATAGTAACTAATAGCCTATATCAGCCAAGCCACAATGATCAGCATCAGTCTATCAATCAAGACATGTTGTGACATTTTTATGGCGTCTTTTTGGAGTTTAACAGCCAATATGCATTCATTGCATGGAAAACACGCAATGTTTCTTGTGTTATATGAAAGAAAGTAAGTCATTTGGGTTTGAAACAACACGAAAGTGAGAAAATCAAATAGAATATTGTATTAAATAATTGAAAATATATGTAGTGTGTGTTCAAAAATGCATCCATCACTTTGGTTCTGATATTAATGTAATATCATTGAAATTCTGGCTTTTGTTAATCAATAATAAGTTTTTAATTTTTGTCTCTACATAATCACCATTTTTCCTTTTGTGTTGTTTTGTGATTTTACTATTACTCTAAATGGTAAAACTCTATAATAAGAAATGAGGAGATGCATCTTTTGACCGATACTCATTTAAAAAAAAAAAAACTTCAAATAAAAATAATAACATTGAACTGCATTAGTTTCAGCAAAATGGGAGTAAAGTGTGCAGTTAACATCACAGTTTGTCTTCTTTGGAAGACGAAAGAAGATATTTTTAATAATGTTGGTAACTAAACAGTTTCGGTTCCTATTGACTTTCACTGTATGGACAAAAAAACAAACAAACAATGGAAGTCAATGGGAACTGAAACTCTTTGATCATTTAAAACGTATTATATTTTGTGTTTAGCAGAGATGGAAATGTATACAGCTTTGGAACGGCATACGAGTGTGATTAGTAATATGCATTGCTAAGAACTTCATTTGGACAACTTTAAAGGTGATTTTCTTTTTTTGCACCCTCAGATTAAAGTTTTATCCTAACAAACCACACATCAATGGAAAGCGTATTTATTCAGCTTCCAGATTATGTATAAATCTCAGTTAAAAAAAAAAAAAAGACACTTGTGACTGGTTTTGTGGTCACGTTGCTTCTTTTTGTTTTGGTGTACTATCCCTTTAAATCAGCAGACTGAACTGACACTGCAGACAGTCACTCATACAATCCTTCAAAACAATGATGCATGCAACCATGCAACCCTGATAAGCCGGTGTTAACAAATCATCCACACTACTGCTGCATACTTACTTTAGTCCTTCCATTGATTGTGTAGTTTCCCAGTTTACCATTGCAATTCCTGACCAGGTCATCCATGCGACTCATCAAGAAGCGGATCTTCTCGCATCCAGGCTCCTTCCCCTCGATCCAAGTGATTTGATCCCCCCTTATGTCCTTAGTAGAGTCACTTTTCTGACTCACCAGCTGTCCATCAGTGAATTTACCAGTCTGGTGAAGCGTTTTCACGTCCTCCAGTATGGACAGCCCGAGGTCTTCACCCAGAAAGTTGTCCACTACACAAATGCCATGTTTGTTCATGCATGGGACTATACAGTCAATGGCCAGTTTGTGGTGTTGGGGTTTGGGTTTGGTGCTGCTGCTGTCCGTTCCTGAGCTTTCGGTTCTGTCGATCAGGTCTTTTCTGTCTGGATCAGCTGCTTTCTCCTGCTGATGTGGAGTTTGAGGCACAATCTTGGTCTTGTCAGCCTCTCTGCAGGTGACTTTGTGTTTTTTCCAGTGCTGCTTCTGATGTTCCTTGCTGCAGTAGAAGGAAATCCGGCACCTACCGCACTTTAAAAGGTTTTCCATCTTTCCACAAAGCTCGCAATACTGTTTATCCGGATCCAGAACCGTAGCGCATCGGTCCATGTTCGCGTTTGCGTGCGGCTGGCCCTTTAAATCCAGTCCTTCCCCACGCGATAACTTTCACGTTGTTCAGCCTCGACAACCGAACGCGAATAACGGCGTCCGTTTCACCGTACAACAACATTCACGCTTTCTCCGTTAAACAAACAGCTCCATCCTGGCGCGCTCGCGCTCTCTTCCTTGCGTGAGTTGCGTCGGTTCGCGTTCCGCACGTCGCCAGTACAAACCAAGCCTCTGACGTCACTCGCGTGGGCGTGGCCAAGGGGGTCAAAACTGATAAATAGGCGGCGCCTCGTTTCATTCACACACATTGAAGGCGGGCTGAAAGTGAAATTGAGTTAAAATCTGTCGCATTCAGAAGGAGCTTAAAATGTTAATGCTTTTGTTAGGAGTAGGTGGCCTAATTAGTGAGGATTTGGAGTAGCCTATAGGCTGCAGGTTTCGCCGGGGCTCTGTTCAAATGAATCGGTTCTTTGTGACAAGATCACTTTAAATCCAATTACTTTTATTGTTATTGCATTAAATCGAGTTGAAAGCGACCTGCTAAATTAACTCAATCTACTAGTCTATCTAACCAAATCTAGATTCATTTTCTTTTCTTTTTAACTTAATCATGCTTATAATCCTATTGAAAAATGGTCTTTGTTTAGTTGATTATTACACACCTGTTTATTTCACAGTTATTCAAGAACAAAAGGCTTTTAATCAACATTAACAAAGACAGCAGATCTGTTTTCAGTGCATTGAAAATAGTGGAATGACCTGATTGACCTGATCTGATTGAGATAGTCCCTATCCATCTCAAGAAACGACTAAAAACACATCTCTTCCATCTTCATTTGACCCTAGCACTGTCTATACTAATTCTATTTTATCGGTTTGTTGTTGTTTTTTTATTTAAAAAAACACTTGCACTCTCTTTTCTATTTTTATTCTAACTTGTTTCCTTTTTATTTAGCCTATTATTAAAAAATCACCCTCTACTGGCATTCTCTATTTTTCTATTCTTTTGACTTGTTTTATTTTTATTTATAACACAAGCGTTCTCTATTCTTTTTTTTTCTATTGTATCTACTTGTTTTCTTTTTATTTATTATATAAAAAACATTGTGTACTGCGTCCATTTAAAAAAAAAATGTTTCATTGGAATTTACTAATTTTTTTAAGGTAAGTGGTTGCAATCAGTTTATTTTAGCTACATTTAAATAAACAAATTTAGTTGACTACCTTTCAACAAAATTTGTTTATTTAAATGTAGCTAAAATAAATTGATTGCAACCACTTACCTTAAAAAAAAAGAGTAAATTCAATTAATAATTTTTTTCAGTGTAGGCTAACTGATACTTGTCACTGCAATTACATATTATTGCTCTCTTGTTGGTTTTGATTGCTTTTATTGTTCTCATTTGTAAGTCGCTTTGGATAAAAGTGTCTGCTAAATGACTAAATTGTAAATGTAATGTAATGCATTGTTTTGTAATGTCATTCATGTAAATGGTATAGCAGCATACCAGATGGGCAAGAAGATGGACTAATAAATTCACTATAAGGTAAAAACACCTAATAAATAGCTACTATATATTCTCAGTTCTAGCCTATATAAAGATTTTCAAACTGATGTGAAAAAATTTACAGAAAAAAGAAAGATAAAAATGTAAAAACATGTTTAAATGTTATTAAAATATTAATAAAAGTTGGTTAAATAAATAAGATAGTATAGGGAAACAGTAACATATAACAGACAGTAAATTTTTGCACATTTATAATATTAAATTTAGTCTTAGTACATGAAAATATTAACTTATTTTTACATTTTATAATGGGGTCTCATGTGCGAGGATGATTGGGGTTCTGTATAGCATCCAAAAGAATGAAAACTCCTGGTCTAAATGGCCAAGTCATGCTATTTTTGCAAGTTGCCAAGCAAGCAAAAATAGTATGGGATTGCAATAAACTGAGCAGAAATGTCATTTGATGATTAAGAATGTGTATTTTGTTGTCCACTGCCCCCTGTAGGAACATGCTGGCATTCATTCAGACAGTGAGGAGGCACTGGGCAGCACGTACACATTTGGCATGAATCCTTAGCAGGGAGCTGATATACTGTAAGCACCTCTCAACTAGCTTTCATTCACAATACTAATGTATGTGTGTCAAAGACTTTAAGATGTATTACACACACACACACACACACATATATATATAGTATTATCATTTTGCACCGTCAATGGTATAGCCACAATACTTTTTTTTTTTTTTTGAAATCTTCATTTATTTAATTAATGATAATTTTAAGATCACCACTTTTACTACTGGACTTTTTTTTTTTTTTTTTTTTTTTATGAGTGCAAAACATGCGTAGATACAAAAGTTAATGCAATTCCAATATTTAAGTCACAGCAAAAACGTAAATACTAACAAAACAAACAAACAAACAAAAAAAAAGACAAAAGAAAAGGGGTTTCAATCAGCAAAATATACCTCTAAAAGTTTACACAACTTAAGAACTTTTTTGTTATACATTAGATTTAAAGATTTGAATAAGAAGGAGAAATCTTAAAACACATCAGAACTTGTGCATAAAATAGTTGGCCAAACCTAGAATATTATTAAGCAAAAACTCAATATCCAAATTCAGACTGGGGAAAACATATTTATATATATATATATATATATATATATATATATATAAATTATATATAATTTATTTATTGTATTTATTTATTTTTTAAATTTGCATGAATAAAATTAATGTTCAACTTCAGAAAAGTACGTGTCTGAGGAACTCATTACACGGATGAATGTCATTAATAATTTGAAACTAAAACTCTTTAGCCTTCGAGAAAGGAGAAAAATAGAAATCTTGATCTGACTCGCCACTTTCTCTTTGGCGAAACCAAAAAAGTGATTTTTGCGACGTAAGTCAATGGACCAATCTAAACTACGTTACCCAAAATGCCGCGCGGTGGCACGCAATTAAGACGCGCAGGTCCCGTGTAAACAATGGAAGTCCGTTCGCGTGCCAGTGTTTAAAATAAACAAAATTACACGCAAAATGCCGTTTTTACAACGAAAACACGATATTGAGAACACGTTTATAAAATACGTTGTTTTTAGGTTTTATATTTGAGGAAGTACGCCATCATAGAGACACATGTGAAAAGCCTTGATGAAGGCGTTCAGCTGGATTTAAACGCACTAAAACCACAACCAGCTGGTAAAATAAAAGCAGTTTACAGTCCATCCATGCACACACGTGTCCAGTGAAACAGACTTTATTATAGAAATGAGTAAACGAGAAGGTAAAGCCTGACAGGCAGCATCTTTCATCGCAGTTTAAAATCATTTGACGTTCATGCTGAAATCTGCGTCGTTTGCTCATAGATTACGATGATGGCGAGTTATGCTTTTGTTTATGTAAATATATATGTTTTTTAATGTTCCTCGCAGACGATGGATGTGCCAGAAAACGAAGGACAGAAGCTGGATATAAATCAGAGGACTGTATGAATCCGGATTCATCTGTCATCGCTGCTTTCAAAGGTGAGACAGTCATGTGTTCTGCTCCAGATCAATGAATCTCATACATTTACTGCTTTGTTTTCACATTTTGACAGTATTCCAGCAAGAGCTGGACACGAAGCATGATAAATACGAGCGTCTGGTGAAAATCAGTCGAGATATCACCATCGAGAGCAAACGGACCATATTCCTCCTGCACAGAGTCACCAGGTGAGATTCATGATTTTAGTTTTTTTTTTTAACAGTAATATTGTTCGTTTTAAATTATTTGGGTGATTTAGAAAAATATTTTGCACTCAATTAAAAGAAAAACATATATAGATTTTTTTTTTAATAAAATAAATTCAAATTCAAACTAATGATGGATGAGTTTCATAACATTTAAATGCTTAAAAATACACTTTATTTTTCTTATTATTTTATAGAAAATATAAATATTATTATTTAATTTATTCTTTATATTATTGTATTATATTTTTAATGTTCAAGTATTTGGGTGAATACAAAAATATTTTTTGGCCTAAAATCATTTTTTTTTTTTTTATTGTGTGTGTGTGTGTGTGTATATATGTATGTGTATGTGTATATATATATATATATATATATATATATATATATATATATGTGCATGTATATGTGTGTGTAGAGGTGTCCAAATTTAGGTATGTAAACTGTAAAAAAAAAACAAATGTTGTAAAAACAATTAGTGGAGTACGCTTTACAAAAATACTATTTCTGCCTTTCTGCTTAAAGAAAAAGGCATCTGCTAAATGAATATAAATAAGCACAAGTGTTTTGTGTTTCTTCAGTGTTCCAGATGTTGAGGAGATCCTGACTGAGGCCGATGTGAAACTGGACGGCGTGAAGCAGAAGATCGGATGGATAGCAGAAGAGCTGAAAGGAGAAGATTTACACCAGTTTCACCGAGCGTTTACACCAGGTATGACGCTTACAGTGGCCAGCTGGCGTGTCATGACGTTGCAGTTTTGTAAACTTTAGGTAGATAATGTTATATATACATATTATAGTCTAGTCTTATAATATCTTGAATACAGGGTTTAAAGTGCTTGGATTTTGGATACAGTGCTTGAAACTTCCGGAGATTCTAATTTCTTTCATAATAATTCACTGAGTGTGACATGATTATTTGTGCATTTGCAGCAATTATGCAACCTCCTGTTGCATACAGTCAATTATATCAAGTCAAAATTATGTCACCTTAATAAGCTCTTGAAACAGATCGATCCAAACTCTAAAACACCCATTAAGTGCATCTTAAGTAAACCGACTTGTAAAGGTCACCAACTGAACAACTGCAAAATTACATTGAAACTGTACAGTAAGACATAATGCTTACGATTTTGTAGCTTGGGTGTAGCAATATGAGATTAAAGTCAAAAGCTTTTGAGAATAAAGTCGGAATTATAAGAATTAAGTCAAAGCAATTACAAGATTAAAGCTGCGGTGTGTTTATCATATAATATCATTCTACTTTAACCTTTAGAACATTTTTATTACTTTTTTTTATGTTAAATACATTAGAAGAATGGAGGGTTGGATGCCACAGATTTTTTTTTTTTTTTTTGCAAAACACATTTCACTTTAATCTCATTTTGCTACAACTTTAATCTCGTCATTTTGACTATTCTCAAGATAATAAATAAGACTTTAATCTTGTATTGCTATGATTTCATTCTCATAATTTTGACTTTATTCCCAAAATATTATTACTTTAATCTCATATTGCTTCAGCTTTCTCAACATTTTGATGTTTTTATCAAAATAGTACGCAATAACTTTAAACTCATGATGCTACGGCTTTATTCCCATAATTTTAACTTTATTCTAAAAATATGATCTGGTATTGCTACGACTTTGTTCTCATAATTGGCTTCTCAAAATCTTATGACTTCAATCTCGTAATCTTATTGTTGCATGCACAGTCTTGTATTTGAAGACTTTTGGCCCGTTGTGCACAAGCTTGTGCAGTTGATCTCCACTAAATATCTCTAGTTGCTTAATGTTCCAAGGTCACTGTGCTTTTCCAGCCATTATTATTTCTCTCTTTCTAAGAGAAAAGAGGGCAGACACAACGTCTGCAAACTTCTGAGGAAAGCGTGGATAAGGCAGGGAGGGGACCTACCAAATTCTGCGGTTATCTAGCGGGGAGGGGAAGTCATTTTTAGATTATGCTCGCAGAGAAATCATCGGGGTCTTTCTTGAGACGTGACCGAGGTCAGATCCTGCCAATTATCTTTCTATTTTTCTTTGTATTTGAAGAGCTTTATTGGGCTGTGACCCTCGGGCTCAAGCGTTGATAAAGCGTTTCATGAGCTTGTGTTCGTGCAGAAGCCATTAAAGGTGTTCAGGGCTGAGTCTGACACTAATTACCGCTCATACGGTGATCTAATTAACATCAAGTTTGTGCTGGTCAAGAGGTAGAAGAAGATTTTTAACGCTAGAAGCATTAGTGCATAAACAGGTCAAATAATAATAATAAGGTGACCTTAATCAGAAGGGTTTATTAATTGAATAGTTGCTTAATTTATGCTGTCAGAAAGATCTTATTTATAAGATGAGTGCACTTAAATGCTGCAATAAATGTTGTAATCACTAGTGGATTAATTTAAGGACAGACTTTATGCATTGATTTAATATTAATAGTGGAAAAAAATAGTGGCATTGCTCAAAATTACATTTTATTTGTGAATTTTGATTGTACAGTTTAGTGAGCATTTTCCATTTCCCATAGATAAAACATCAATTATGCACATAAAGCACATTTGCTCTTTATTTTTGTTGTAGTAACATTAAACAAAATTTTTGTTAGGATTTTAAATGGACAATAAGAAATTATTATTATTATTATTTTTTTCCTATTCACATTTTTCTTCTTTTGTTCATGCAGGTTTTCTTTTGTGCCATTTTTTTCAAATTATTTATTTTTTGCCATTTGTTATTATTTTAAATAAATTTTATTGTAATTTTAAATTTTTTTTTTTTAAATCTTTGGTTTCTTTGATGAACAAAAAGATAAAAAGAACAGCATTTATTCAGAATAGAAGTCTTTGCTATCACTTTAAAAAAAATAAAATAAATTTAGCAAATATGCTGACAAAGTATTCAGTTCTTTCAAAAAAAAAAAAAAGAAAGAAAAAGTATTGACCCCAAACTTTTGAACAGTAGTTTATTTTTCAAAATCTCTGTTTTAAATAAATGTTGTTTTTCTAAACGTTTTATTCATCAAAGAATTCAGAAAAAAATAACACAGGTTTAAAAAAAAAAAAAAACATTTAAAAAAACATTGATGATAATCAGAAATGTTTCTTGAGCAGCAAATCAGCATATTAGAATGATTTCTAAAAAAAACATTTACTTTAAAAAAACATTTAAAATCTTACCAATCCCAAACTTTTGAACGGTTTTATATTATGCGAATTGGGTTGTCATCCCTCAATCCAAAAAATAAATAAAAAATTCAAATCAAAACATTTAATTTACACCCCCCCCCTGTTTTATGTTAGCCAAAGTAATTAATTAAATAATTCATAATTATGACTTTGGAACTTGACTTAATCAGTAGCATCACAGGAGGCTGCATATTATATTTTCTACAATAGAAAATGTTTATTTTTGTTTTTAAGCCACAAAAGGTGACAACAGCATGTTTGCATGAAGAGTTTCCCGGTTCATCGCAGACAAACACAAAGTTTGTTTATCATCTGAAGCCCAGTGGCATTGCTGTGCAGTAACCATGAGGAGTGATTTCTACACACTGTTCCTGATAGAAATGAAGATAATGTTTCACCCGTATTAGAATCTGCACTTTTCTTTCTTGCCTGGCACCAAACTTCTCTGCTGCACAGCCTTTCGACTGTCACTCCTATTCACACAAACATACAGTGTGTTTGCAGTGTTTGGCTCACTGAATGCCCAATTATCTGTTTCCTTTTGGCTCCGAGTGCTGTTTCACACTGGCACAATTCATCAGCATCTGATCCGGGTACAGAGATGGACGATGTATAATGTTCCAAAAGGCATTGAGCATTTAACTCTTGACAATGAGAGATGGTCTCATCTGTGTAGTTGGCCAGAGGTAGATTAGTAGTTTGGGTCCTGGTCTTGTTTGGGCTACATTACTGTATGTCATTCTCAACCTGTTAATATCATCCTCTTGCACCAAATATTGACCCAAGTCCATCTTAGTCATGATTAAATATTTGTGAATATTCAGTTTTAACAAGATTTTGAATAGAAAGTTCTTATGAAGCTGTTTACATTATTCTTTGTTTGTTTGTGTGTTTTTTTTTCTTAGTTCGTGTCAGTTTTTGCCTATTAACTTATATAAGTGATTAACTTATAATTTTATTATCTGAATCTGCTTGGAGGATTAACATGTTGTTGAAATAAATGCATTTATTCCACTGTTTGTGCAGCTTTCTAAACTAAGATGGCAATATCTGAAAAATGCATCAATTATCTTTAAAAAAAAATTATGATCACTTATAATAGTGATATTTTAGTGTCATTGAGATACTATTGTAGTTTTTATGAATATTTTAGGTTAGTTTGTATTTTTATTTTTAAGTTTTATCAAAATATCAGTTATCCCTATTTTGGACAATAAAGTATATTTCAATATTTCAGTAACCTTGGTTTATAATATAATAAATATATACATTATATATATTAATATATATATATATATATATATATATATTTATTGTGTATATATTATAATATATCTTATATTAAATTATTACATGTTTTATTAATTTTATATATATATATATATATATATATATATATATATATATATATATATATATTTATATTTATTAATTATATATATTATTTTCCCCAGAAAAATTAAAGTTAAAGAAAAAGGGTCAGGCGTTCTAACAGTTGTAAGTTTAGCTGGAGTTAGTGGTTTTGACTAGTAGCCTCAGTGTGTTTACATGCAGTAAGGTGACTGTTCTGACAAATTAACCTCCAAAGAAATGTCTTGCAGAGGGAGTCTCCAATCTCATGCTTGATAACGTTATCTCTCTTCCTGCTGAGCCTGAGAGAAGACAACAAAACCTCCTGTACGTGGAGTGTTTGTGGGAACCCTGCTCAGCATCATAAAGAGCCGTTGCGTTCTGGGCTGAGACTCACGTTGAGATTTTGTTTTCATTTTTATGTTGAACATCGTCACACTGCATGTAGAACTGTGAGCGGGGAGCGACAGATAAGAAGGTCTTTGATGTTAATTGCCACTCCAAAAGTAAAGCTTAATCACAAAGTCTTCCGTCCTGTCATTATTGGCCTGATGTTTACACAAGAGCTGGACACAAATACAGTTTAGTCAGTTTAACATCATCTAACTGTGACTGTTTGAATGGCAAAAAACCCCAAAACTTGCATTACTTATAAAAGTATATTTTTTTTTGGAGAGAGAGGAAAAAGTACTAATATTGGCCAAGGGCGTAGAATTTAGTAGGGACGCTATGGACGTATCCCTAACAAAATCCAACCACTACTAAATTGTGGTGTAAAAATGACTGAAGACGCGGCGGAACAGACAAACCGAATAAATTGAGTCATTTACGCTGGAACCGCTCCCATTGATTCAAACTTGATCAATCAGTTCAAGCGATTCATCAGCAGAAACCAGATCAAAAGAGCCATTCATTTTCGAATTTTGACATCGCTTGTAATGATTTTAAAAAGTGCTCTCAGGGGCGTCAAATTGAACACATGAAGTCCTGTTTTCTGAGAAATGCAAAAAAAAATTAATTAGTTTATGCTTAAAACAAGAACAAATGTCTGCTAGTGGGGTATTATTAACTCGTATTCCCTTTGAATTAAGTTGATTTTTCTGTGCCTATTTGTTCATGTTTTAACCATAAACACATTCCATTTTGATCGGTTTCACATAATGTCATTTTCTTTTCAAGTAAATGCATCTTGATTTAAAAATCTTTGGACATTTGCACTGGAAAACAAGACAAGAATACAGAGGAAGTGCACCATTTTTTTGTAAAATGAATTAAAATGTAATGGAGATCTGTTGAAAGTTGTATCTTCAAACTTTGAAGTAATAAAACATATTGTGTTCCATTGTGTTCCATGCTTATAGTGATGGTTGAAACAGAGTTTTTTTAAAACTCCGAATCAGTTTAACTATTGCGTCACAAAATGATTCACTGATTTGAAGCACTCCAATTGGATCGTGAATCATTTGATGTCGATCCGGACTTCGGAGTGGACTGGTGAATAATTTGGTTGGAACTTTGCGTGTCACGAATCATTTGATTCAGATCAGAACTTCGAAGCGGGTTCGTTAATTGAATGTTTCACGATCCACGATCCAAGCTCCGAGCCCTGATCTGTCAATGATGGTTCGCAAATCATTATTCAGATCGTTACTTCGGAGCGTGGGTCGCGTATCATTTGATTTAGATTGGAACTTTGGAGCACAAATCATTTGATTTAGATCGAGGCTTCGGAATGGGATCTCGAATCATTTGATCGGAACTTCGAGTATCGCGAATCATTTGATTCAGATCGGAACTTCTGAGCGCGAATTCACTGATTCACTTTGCAAAATGATTCAGGACTATGGAGCGTGGATTGCGAATCATTTGATTTAGATCAGAACTTTGGAGGGTGGAGTGCGAATCAGAAATGTTTCTTGAGCAGCAAATCAGCATATTAGAATGATTTCTGAAGATCATGTGACACTGAAAACTGGAGTAATGATGCTGAAAATTCAGCTTTGATCACAGAAATAAATTACATTTTACAATATATTCACATAGAAGAAGAGATATATCAAAAAAAATTTAATTATAATAATATTTCACAATATTTCAGTTTTTTCTATGTTGTTGATCAAATAAATGCAGCCTTGGTGAATCTTACCAAAAAAAACAAAATCTTACACTCAAAAATGAGTGTGGGCTTTTTGAAGTTTATTGAAACCAAATAATCAAATGAAAGCTTTGAGAACTATCACACGGCTGGACCGTGATAATGGAGAGAGTGTCCTTGTTTTATTTCCAGGCATTCAGGAGTATGTTGAGGCCGTGTCCTTCCATCACTTCATCAGACATCGCGTACTGATCAGCCTGGAGGAAATCAACGCTCGTCTGGTCTTCATGAGAGAAAATAAGGTACGATAATGAATCCTAGAGTCAGCATTATGCATTCATCTTAATATGAACACGCCCTCCTTGATGTTGTCTTGCCAAAACAGACAGGCTACGTTCCTGAGAGCACTTTCACCAGGTTTATCAGATTGCTGACAATCACTCCATCTTTTGCTGCTATTTTTAGAAAGCAGTGGTGGCTGCCTGCTTTGCACGTCTCTCTGTAATTGAGATATTTTTAGACGCGTTGGACCAGTTTGAGTGAAAATGTGTGGCCATTGAATTCCCAATTTTCTAGGTGTTTTGTTTGTGAATAAACTCTTAAATACAGTGGGGTTGATGTATTTTTGTAGGCCAAAAAGTCAATTGTTTTTTTTTATGCTTTAGATTGTCTGTGGTCTATTTTGGTGTATTTCTGGTCTATTTTCACATGTATTTCACATAAATTACATCAGTAATACCTCACTCGTGACTTTTAAAGCTTTTACAAGTGTTTAAATGGCACTACAGTGGTTATTGGGGACATTACACGTCACATCGAACAGGTGAACTCATCTACTAGTCGCCTCACTGTATCATGCTTTTGCAAACTATTCTAACTCAAACTTTTAGGGACATGGTTTTTATATAAAGATTGAAAGAGTTATCGACACTTAATGGTGGTGAAGTCATGTGACAGTGGTGTAGTTCATATAGCTGACGTTTAACTTTTTATTTCTGCCAATTGTATGTATATATGCTTCAAAATTCACAAAAGAAGAGAACAATTTTTTTTATATGAACAAAACGCATGTAAGAATCAAACTTTAGCTTGTCACAGAGCCTGTTTTCTGCAATAATCCAAAAGCCAGTGGAAAAACCCTATTGGGTTTTTGTTGAGGGAATCAGGGTGATGCTAATGGTGCTTTGAAGTCCTCCTGGGACGTTTGTATTTACAAGTTGGAAAGTCGTAATTGACATCAAGTGCGTTATGATTTTTAAACTCTGCTTGTAAAAAATGATGAAGAAAGAATGGGCATCAGTATGTTTTTGTTTTGTTTTTATTCAATTAATGAAGGTGCTGTGATTGAATCATTATATATTCTTAATATATAATGGTCTTAAAGTCTTAATTCATATTTTCACACCTTCAAAGGTCTTCAGTTGGAGCAGAAAGCGTTAATTTCATAAAGTCATGGTATTAAATGTAAAATGCACTGCAAAAAATGAACATCCCTCAGTATTGTTGTCTTATTTTTGTCAAATTGAACACATGAAGTCCTGTTCTCTAAGAAATGGAAAAAAAATTAAATGAGTTTATGCTTAAAATAAGAACAAATGTCTGCTAGTGAGGTATTAACTTTTTTTCCACTTCGGATTAAGTAGATTTTTCTGAGCCTACGGGCAGATATTTGTTCATGTTTTAACCATAAACACATTCCATTTTGATCGGTTTCACATAATGTCATTTTCTTTTCCAAGTAAACACATCTTGATTTAAAAATCTTTGGACATTTGCACTGGAAAACAAGACAAAAATACAGAGGAAGTGCACCACTTTTTTGCAGTTGTTTTAGCATGTTTTTTTAATTTTTTTTTTATGTAAAATGAATTAAAATGTAATGGAGATCTGTTGAAAGTTGTATCTTCACACTATTGTATCAAAACATATTGTGTTCCATTCAATTTATTCCTTTCTTGGTCTTAAAAAGGTCATAAAAGTCTTAAATTACCTACATAAAACCTGCAGAAACCCTGTTATTGATGCCCTCAACTCGGAAATTCTGGGCTTAAAGATTTCCCCAAAATGTCCCACTCATAATTACAACTTTGTGTTCATGTGTGTTGAACTCATACATGTGATCTTTCCAACGTGACCTCAATGCACCAGAACTACAAAAATACATAATCGCTGCAGCTCTCTATTGGTCATACTGAAGATTAGGGTCACTAGTACTACTGGGGCTGCACAATTAATCGAATGAATCGTATTTTTCAATGAAGAATGGTTCTGTGATCAGTAGTAAATCTTCAGAAGAAAGGTAATGTACGTCGTTCCAGGGTGTAGTAAATGTTGCTCCATCTGAACCCGCGTCTGCATACCATCGAGCCTTTACCCAGCGAGTCTGAGTCATTTATAACATGCATTTGAAAAAGCAACAAGCGTCAAACATCTTTCCAAACATGAGAAGCATTTATGAACCTCAAAATACCACATTTAATAACATGTTTTTATTCCAAACTCACTTAGCATTGCATTATAAATATACTTTATTATAATGAAAATTATAATAAGAAGAACTTGACAAACATTCCCTATCTTCTGCAGGGCATATTTGGAGTTTCAGCATGAGAGCGCCCTCTGGCCTTCGCATAGAGATTTACTACTGATCACAGAACTGTGCTTCACTGAAAGATACGCCTAATCGCGATTGCGATTTAATTTCGATTAATCGTGCAGCCCTAGACTCACTACCAGATTGATCAGCCATTCATTTATTAGTTAGAGTAAAAACTAATGATCCAGAAGCCATTTTTGGCAGTATGAACTCTGTTTGCTTGACTTTTTCTCTGAAGGGTGAAAGCGAGGTTGCATGGACAGGCCCGAGCGTATTGACCTTCCAGATAACGCCGACCGACTACCTGCTGGGCGTCGCGGACCTGACGGGCGAGCTGATGCGCATGTGCATAAGCAGCGTGGGCAACGGCGACATAGACACGCCCTTCCAGCTCAGCGGCTTCCTGCGGGAAATCCACGACGGCTTCTCCTACATCGGCAACACGGGACCCTACGAGGTGTCTAAGAAACTGCACACACTGCGGCAGAGCCTGGGGAAGGTGGAGGACGCGTGCTACACCCTGCGTGTGCGCGGATCCGAGATTCCCAAACACATGCTGGCCGACGTGTTCACCAGCAGGGCGGCGACGCATTTGGACCCGGATGAGCCGATGGTGTGAGATACCGAGATGCGACCGCGTGTCCTTTCCTGTGCATGTCGGACTTTGCAAACTGGGCATATTATTGTTAGAGTATTTTTAGTTTAAGGACTATTTGTTTAAATGGTTGCATGTTGTTAACACGTCTAGTTCTTCAGTTGTGAGCTGTTGTATTTCATATAAATTGCAAAATGTTTAACTGATCTTGTTCCTTCTAATCTTCCTGAAAGTTATAAACATGTTTACCATTATTTTGAAATCAAACAGCCTCAGAACTGTCAATAAAACTTGTTTTTGGTACAAACTTGGCCCTTGGCAACATCTCAACAGATCACATTAGGGTGACCATATTATAAGAGATTAGTTATTTATTTCTTAAATACCCCAATTGTTTTACCCTTCTGCACTCAGTTTTATGTATTAATTGATTTTTAATCAAGAAAAAACTCTTTCCCCCACTAAAAAAGTTATTTGAAGGATTTTCAAAGATGGGAAGTGATTTCCAATTAAATTTTTGAATTTCAATTGGAAATAAAATGAACAAACACCTGGAATATTTAATAAATTGCCAGTTTTATTAAATTAAATATTAAATATTTTTATTAACCTGCTGGAAATGCTTAAATGATTCAGGTGATATTCTGTAAAAAAGAAAAAGAAAATAAAAAAATTGTTATTATTATTATTATTTGTGAAGATACATAATGTGAACAGAAACATGTAAAACTTATTAGTTAAAGTGCCATTACAAGAGCGATCACGAGTTCTTTGCCTGAGCAAGTAACCATAGCAACAGAAAACCGTTCGAGCGATCGAAATGGAATGCGAAAACTACGATCGCTCCAGCGGTGTTCTGTTGTTATGGTTACCTCAGCCGAGGAGCACTTTTGTTCGCCCACTTTAGTTCCTAGGTTTGGCTTTCTTACAGTGTGTAGCCTATTATATTTATTATATACTAAGCGAGCGCTACGTAATCCGTAGAAATTTAAAATCGGCGTGCTCTTCGGCGGAGGTAACCATGGCAACACCGCTGGAACGATAGTAATGAAACGCCTATAGCCTATACGTACTACCGGCACATCCGGGAACTTAACTGTCAATTTCGTCACCGCCCCTTTTTAGGGGAAAATAAACTAGGCTGCCCAATAGACTTCAATACAAAATAGCGGCACAAAGCAACGTCCGTACACAGCCGGCAGGCGTGAATAACTTAAGAAATCACTAAGATTAAACATGTCAAGTAATTATATGTCCACCCTGCCTGCCATAGAGCGTGAAAGAAACATCCACAAACTTAATTTGGTCAATTTAAAAACTCATTATCCCAGCGTCAAATTGGTGTAACAACCCCACTCAGTGGCCAGAGGTGTCTTACCGGACATTTACTCGTACCTAATCTAATCACAAGGTAAGCCAGTGAATGATTTTACTTCGTATTTGAAAGTAAATATCTTTAAATGTATATATTATGTCCTTATATTTAGAGTACCGAGTGCACTTTTCTGTCCAGCCATACAACTAGCCTGGCTTAGCTTTCGATAGCATCATCCGTAATTCATGATATTTTCATAACAGCAAGATATGGATGATGATGGCAGGTAGCCTGGGCTAAATTCGGGTTTTTACAAACATTATTGGTGCACCCAACCACACAAGAACTCTTTGGCATGTTGTAAGGTTAGTCCACTTCCTCGATCCGATGCTGTTTGGCGGTTTGTTTTCCCCTAAAAGTGGGCGTGAACCTGTTCAGAGACATTCTATGACGTTGCGCCGGTTGTGAGTATATAGCATGAAGCCTATATACTGTATATATAACACAAATACAAAAACTAAATGGAAAAATGTAAGTATATATATATATATATATATATATATATATATATATATATGCCCCTGCAATGAGTGGGCATAAATTAATACAAAAAAATAAAATGTATTTAAAACAAAATCATACAATTGTTTACATAGTTGATCACTTGTAATATTCTCTCAGTCTTCTCTCTAAACACCGTTTCAAACAGCTCCCCTATGCGAGCTCGAGATTTTGCGTTAAGTTGTACAATACGGACACATAGTGACTAATTCAAGTCATTGCAGGACATGACTACAAGCATTCACTTCTTAAAGGAATTTGCTTCCATAGTAGGGAAAGAAATACTATGGAAGTCAATGGGGACCATCAGCTGTTTGATTACCAGCATTCTTCAAAATATCTTCTTCTGCGTTCAACATAAGAAAGAAACTCAAAATGTTTGGAACGTCAGGAGGGTGAGTAAATGATGACAAAATTTGCATTTTAGGGTGAACTATTCCTTTAAAGAGCGATAGTATGTGTTCAGGTCTCAAGCCAGGATGATATCTGAAAGTAAATAAACTCTTGAGCTGGAATATAGACAATATAAATATAAAACCGTTGTCATGAACCATGTCATTTGTGTTATTTCATAAGTTTTGATGACTTTACTATTGCTATAAAATGTGAAAAAAAGTCATAATAAAGAAAAACAGACTTCTGACTGGTAGTGTTCTTTGACTTTCACGTGTCAGCAAAAATCAAAGGTTAAATTATCAAATACCTCATAATCGTATTCACACTGTAACCTGGAATATGTCAGATATTCACTTACATCGACAACATAAGAACTATCATTTGCTGGTTCAGTTGTTCACACTGAGTCCTAAAGTCATGAGATCAGATGTTAATTTGATTTAGCTGCTTCTGTAAAAGACTTTGATTCTGACGCTCTGGGCGGTTTAGCTCAATTAAACCATTATGAGACAAACACAGGGCTCGAATGAGACTTTCCACTGGCTATAGAGCACAACACAAAGAGCGGCTCTGTTCGTCCGCTTACTGCTGCTTCCTGGGACTGAACCAGACAAAAAGACAGAAAGACACACAACAGGAACACATTCAAGCAGTGATTGCATTTGGCAAATGGATCAGATGTCTGATTATGGAAGACAGTTTATTACTCCAGTTTGTACTTCACCATAACAGAATGGAAAATCTCTCAGTTTAACGTTTATATAAATTATACATTACATTTATTAAAAGGCATAGGCAAAACCAACCAGTTACAGAACCGCTTCAACATCTGTTAAACACAACCAGAACTGCTAAAATCTGCTCTGAAACTTAAAATATACTGATAACCAATATAATAACAGGAAATGTTCTCAGAACTTTGGCAAGCGTTCTGGCAACAATCTTACAGTAACATTAATAGAACATTCGTTCAAAGTTATCTGGTCTTTACATTAGGCCTACTAATTTATACATATTTATGGAACATTGAAACATTGTACAGTAGTTGGACCTCCTTCTAAGATGGTTCAGAGAACATTCAAATGTAACATTCCCATAATGTTCGCAAAATAATAAAATGAAATGTTACCTAAACACCGCGTCCTAACTACACGTCTTTAACAGTCACTTAACCAGTTTTGTAAACATGTTTTAAAATGGACGTTTTGAACATTTCTGGAATAACGCTTTCATAAAGGGAGCGTTAGCTAAACGTTCTTAGATTATATTTTGTTAGCTGGGAATAGGCCTACAGGGATTTTATGGGAATGTCTTTTGATATATATTTTACTATTGTTGCTGAAAAAAACAAAACAAAATTACTTTATTGTATTGTTGAATATATGTGACCCTGGACCACAAAACCAGTCTTAAGTCGCTGGGATATATTTGTAGCAATAGCCAAAAATACAGTGTATGGGTCAAAAATCAGTGTATGCCAAAAATCATTAGGACATTAAGTAAAGATCATGTTCCATGAAGATATAAATTTCCTACTGTAAATATATCAAAACTTAATTTTTGATTAGTAATATGCATTGCTAAAAACTTAATTTGGACGACTTTAAAGGCAAGTTTCTCAATATTTAGATTTTTTTGCATCCTCAGATTCCAGGTTTCAGCCAAATATTGTCCGGTCCTAACAAATCAATGGAAAGCTCATTTATTCAGCTTTCAGATGATGTATAAATCTCAATTTCGAAAAATTTACACTTATGACTGTTTTTGTGGTCCAGGGTCACATATAGCATAGATTTTACATTGATCGTCTAGTCAAATCTAAAATAATTTTCCAGTGTGTGTTGTACGGTTACAACTAGCAGGTTTTTCTGAAATTGGTTTACAAAATGTTTTTAAAGTTAAAATCAAGTAGTAGCCTATCTGTGTGTCTCAATTGCTGCAGGAAGTGTCTTTTTGCTTTTCTTAATTATTTTAGCTCAATGTCTTTGTTTTGGTGATTTTTGATGGATAAATGAAGTCAGTTCTCCTCAAGTTCACACATGGGTGTCCTACAAAAGCAACCACGGGTGCGTTTCAGATTTCATTTTCAACACTTTAGCTTCTAACTTCTGTTTTGTGAAATGTTTTGATTGTGCATCTTTACAATAAATGGCACTTGGTTTGGTACTTTGTCATGACTTTCTAAGATAAGTGACATAAGTGTCCAAGTCCGTCCAGTAGATGAAGTTGATGGGAGTTTTGCTTTGGTGTGAATCAGAGGAGTCAAATTCCAGCAGACGTCACAGACGCCTTCACGACACGCACATAACGGGACAAAGTGCGGCTGTGATCCGGCTCTCGTCTGCTTTCTGACAACCCTGCCGCAGCTTCATTTTTCCAGAGGATAGCGGAAGTAAAACAAAGAACTTAGAAAGATTTTCTCTGAATTAAACAGAGGAGCACAAACGCGAGCATTCTTCGGGTTTCCCGACATCGTTTCCCTCTCGCAGGAAACTCGCCCTTTACGTCGCAGAGTTGGATTTTTTTGTGGATCTGTTTTATTCAGGCGTCGATTAAGATCACATATCTGGCAACCCAGCTATCTGCGGACTATTAAGTGGAAAGTGTAAACAAACAATTCATATTTCTGAAGGAAAGTGAACGGCGTTCGGTGCGCGCCGCCCACCGGAGAATGACACGCGCGGCGTTTGGCGTTTAACTGACCCCGACTATAACTATATTTCAGTGGATTTTACCGGTTTTAAACAGTCATGATGTTCGCAGGAATGATCAGGGTGGAAAACAACTCAAAAACACACAAAACTGACACCGACTCCGGGTGTCACCGGTGCGCTTCTGTGAGGACAGGTAAGAAAATACCATGGTATTCCCTGATGTAGCCTACCTTATCACTTCTTTGCACTTGGTTAGTCTGATGATATATTTTTAGTGCTGTCATAAATTGAAACACTAGCAATGGATTATCAAGATACCAAGGCATTGCTGTGTTTTATTGGACGTCATTATTGACGGTTGTACCATGGTATTCTTTAAAGTTGCCATAATACCATAGTATTCATTGATGTTGGTTGGCATTGCATTAAAATAGATTAGTATAGTACTGTAAAAATGACTTTTCGAAGTTTGCTGGAGTACGTTTTTCCAAGAAATTACTACCTCAAAATAATTGCAATTATGTGTGAAATTTACTAGCAATTTCTGAGTGAAAATGGCTTGAAAACCTTGTTTTAGTATATATGCTAAAAATAATTTAATTTCATGTTTGTACCCTAATAAATTGAGACACTAACAAAAAAGTAGGCCTGTTAAAGGTACCATGATGTTACATTGGACATGATATGATGCAAGTATGGACAGTTGTACCATGGTATTCTTTACAATAGCATAGCATGTGAATACTATGGTAGTCATTAAGCACCATTGTGTCCTATGATAATGTTACCTCGTTTTTGTCCATGTTATCAAAATGCCATGCTGTTACCATCTGATATCATCCCTCTGCCACCACAGTATTTTTTTACTGTGACTAATGGGATGTTTTCTGAACGTTAAGCCTCATGTTTTGATTTCTAATGTGCAATATGATCTTTGGGAATGCAGTACTTTCCTTTATTCCTTTCACTGCAATCTCTTCCCACATCAAAGCTCAGCAAACAGTGTCAGAATACACCAGGACGGAGCATCTGGTGGTTTAGCGGTTGAATTATTTTTAGACATCCATCAAAAGGTTAGATAAGTTTTCACTGAGTTTAACGAACCTTTCCAGTCATAACAGCCCTTTGCAATTCAGATCTGGCTTTCAGACATAATATTGTTGGTGCTCATGGAGAAACGTGAAACTCATGTAAAAACACTCGATGTGGAGAGTAACTCGAGCAAACATTGAGATTTAGTCCAAAAATTCTGCCTTGTCACAATCTATCTATATGTAGTAAAATACTTACAGGACAGCTTTGCGGGCGTTTAGCAGTTGGCATGCAGCTAATTGGCATGACCGAGATTAGGGAAGACAGCCATCATGATTAGAGTCGGTATAGAAGCTACTTAGATGGGTGCATCTGTGTTGTCAATCTGTCAGAGTCACTATTCTGTTTTTACATCCATGATTCAGGCGTTAAGGCCAGTTTGAGCATCTTTATCTGTTTTTCAGTGTGGAATGGCGTGCATGAAAGAGTTTTAAAGAAAAGTTAATCCAGAAATGAAAATACTGTCATTATTTATTTACTCACCCTCACCTTGTTCCAAAATTGTATGTCTGTCTTTGTTGTGAAACACAAAAAAGGTCTAATTCTTGGTGAAAATGTTGTTTGACATCATTTATGTCAAACATATGGGTTTGGGACAACATGAGGGTGAGTGATGACAGAATTGTCCTTTTTGGGAGAACTATTTCTATTACAGTGTGCTATTTTGGTTCATTTTCTGTTACAGTTTCATGGTTCTTTTTCTCTTTTATTGTCGGATTTGTTGATGTTCAAAGCTGTTTATGTTCAAACAGTTTCCTCAGTTCACATGGTTTAGAGAGTGTGTGTGTGTGTGTGTGTGTGTGTGTGTGTCAAGTGATTTCCAGCTGTTTGTGTCTCCTCTGTGAGCGAACAGGAAGTGCGTCGAGACTTTTGCCAGAACTTCAGCAGAAGTGCAGCTGCTAAATCTAAATGCAGTACGGGGGGGGTTCTTTTGTCAGATTCCCCTGTGCACGAGTCCTTAACAAAGTAGACCAGAAAATGATCCTGTTCTTTGAGCAGTTGATGATTCATTAGAGCTGTCACTTTAAGTTTTTAACTTGGTATAATTTGTTCTATCTATCTATCTATCTATCTATCTATCTATCTATCTATCTATCTATCTATCTATCTATCTATCTATCTATCTATCTATCTATCTATCTATCTATCTATCTATCTATCTGTCTATCTGTCTGTCTGTCTATCTGTCTGTCTGTCTATCTGTCTATCTGTCTATCTATCTATCTATCTATCGTTCTGTCTTTCTGTCTGTCGTTCTGTCTATCTGTCTATCTGTCTGTCTATCTGTCTATCTATCTGTCTATCTGTCTGTCTGTCTGTCTGTCTGTCTGTCTATCATTCTGTCTGTTGTTCTATTTATGTCTATCGCTCTATGTAATTTTAATTGCTATTTTTAATTAAATTTTATTTTTATGTTTTCATTTTAATTTCAGTTTAGTTTTTAGTAATTTTGTTATGTGTTGTTATGTTTAGTCATTTTTAGTAGTGTTTGTTTTTTACAATTACATTTTGCATTTATTAATTTAGCAGATGCTTTTATCCAAAGCGACTTACAATTGGGGACTCACAATATTTATAAAAAATCGATGTCTAAATAGTTTTATTTTTATTTTAGCAATTTTAGAACTTCAACTTTCAGATTTTTAAGTTAGTTGCAACATTTCAGGCAACATTTCAATTTTTTGTTTAGTTTAAGTTTTTAATCTAATATATATATATAATTTTTTTTTTTTTTTTTTTTTTTTTTTCGGTGAACTCTGACGTTTTGGCTTTTGTTAACAGTAAAAACACTTCTGTGAACATCATGTTTTGGTTGTTGTGGGCACACAGAGAGCTGAGCTTGGTCTCACTGTCGACTTGACTTTCTGTGTGTTAAAAAGGGAGGAAAAGACTTGCAGAAAATGACCATCGAACTCTCACTTCCTCAAACGCTGCTGTCACTGGACGAGTCACACTATACATGCATGTGTAAGTGTGGTGAATCAGCTCAAACAGTGAAACTTTCTGAAACGGATTGGCATTTTCTCCTCAAACACTCCCTTTTCCTCTTCATGATCTCCTCCGCATACCGTCGTGTGTGTGAACGATCATGAGCAGCCAATGGGAGGCCAAGTACAGCAGCAGTGTGTTTGGAGAGGGCCTCTCTAATCGGGTAAGGTAAACACACATGTTTTTCTCACTGGAAAACCATGACTTTTCAATGCATGTCAATATTGATTGAAGCTTGTGTGGTGTTTCTGTTAGTGGTTAAGCTGTTTATCAATAATTAGTGGTGTTTGCTAAGTCAAACATCTATTTCTCTTGCACATACTTGGTGTTTTCATATACTTTGAGGATGTGATGAAACCTCTTAGTGCTCCAGACATAAATGATTTCTCAAGTCATGTGTGTTGTTGAGAAAAAGCACCATTTTCACCTGTTGGGGACAAAAGATCCCACAGATGCACAATGAAGGAGAAATTGAATTCAGCTGAAAAATAATGTGGATTCTTTTCACTTGAAACTGTAAGAAATCACCTAACAGCCACCTAGCAACCATTTAGGTCACCTTAGCAACCACATACGTAATGCCCTTTGAATTTTGCATGGGACACACTCATATAGTAGTTGTTTTTGCATAGACACTTTTATAAAACAAACCACTCAGATATTTCCCATATAGGCTACTTCTGTTTTTTCTGTGTTTGAAGTTTTTTTTTTTTTAAGTGGGTTTCATCTGTTCTTTTAGGGAATTGTGACAAGCATGTGTCTTTACAGAGACTTGTGAGCGTTTCCTTCCCTTTTGAGGGGAAGCAGTCCTTTAGTGTGCTCAATGGTGTGGTGTCTATTGAAGACTGAATGATCTGAAGCTGAACTAGACGGTGTCTGCGACAGATGGAGGATGATGGTTTGTCTCAGTTGTGGTTGAAACAGGAGTGCAGGTGTTCACCGTGAAGGGCTGGGGTTTGTATGCTCATGCAAAGATGATCTACACATGCTGCTGTTTTCTGTTTATTCTTCAAAATATCTTCCTTATAATGTTCCACAGAAGGAAAAAAAAAATAACCAAAAGTTGTTTTGTGTAGGTCATAGCAAACAGTCATTTTAGGTGAAGTACAGGGTTTTCCGAACTGGAGAACTGCAAGGGGTTTGAGTTGATGAAAAGCTGATGATTAATTTAATCATATAAATAAAAGTAACTTGAAATGTGAACTTAAAATCATTAAAATATAAACAATCTGTATTGTATAAAGTGTTATAGATTTAATAATTACTTAACCATATAAATAAGTGACTTGAAATGTGACTTAAGGTGGATGATAAAAATAAAAATAAACAACAAAATTTATTGTATAAAGTACCATATAAATGAGTGACTTGAAATATATATATTGATATATTACCGATATATTACCTATGGGATGAAAATAAAAATATGAACTGAATTGAGCTGAATAATGACACTAAACTTTTAGTGTTGCTGAACTGAACTGAGATGAAAAATGACACTGCAGTGCTTTCTAGCTGAAATGAAATTTGCTTCACAATTAATTAATTGTGCAACAATAACACTGATATTTTCCTTTTCAGTAATGTGAAGCTGTTTTGAAGCAATCTGTATTATACTGTATAAAGTGCTTTATAATGCATACTTAATGGTTTAAAGGACAATTAATATTTAGTAATATCTATTTAACTGGATTGACATGATCGGATGAGAACAAAATTGTAACTGAATTGTGTTGAATAACGAACTTTGCATCTACAATGCATAACATTACAATGTTATTGAACTGAATTTAATCAAAATTGCACCAAATTTAATCAACACTATTGGTTTCTGTAGAGCTGCTTTATAGCAGAAATTGAATTTTTCATAATTAATCAAATTTACAGCATCAACAATCTGAAACATAAATAGAAGTGACTTTAAAAAAAAAAGGTAATGTGACTATATTAGCATCAGAGATCTGTAAGCATGCAAGTGTGCTGTTAAATTAAATTATTGAAATGTTAACTTCAATTTGCAATTTTAAGTAAAAGGGGTCGGGTAGCAAAGGCTTGGGTCGACTGCTCAATAGCCTTCAGAGGATGTGTCTCTCGCTCAAGCAGCTCTTCCTCTCTCTAGAAAACATTCTTTAGCTGTGACTTCATCATTAGCTCCGTGTAAATTATGGTGAAAGATTGCAATGCCAGGATATAAAAAGAGATTCTTTGGCTTCATTTTTCTTGTCTTGCATATTTAAGACCTATTTTGAGGGAAAACTATTTGCACACCATTTGACAAGTGTAGAAATCAGTGATATAAATGTGAGTGAGTTTATGTGTTTTTGTTTGAAATATCTGCGAGAGAGACATTGAACTGCAGCTGTTCTCTCTCTGCATTCACTGCAGTGAGGGATTGTGGGAAACGCGTTTAAAGAGCCAATCACAGCTGCAGACAAAGAGACCGTTTGAGAGTTTTTCCACTGATCCCTCCCTTTCCCTCAGAACAACAAACCAATGTGTTTTGTGGACTATAGGGATGTGGAGGTTTTGGTTTCAGACTTGTTTTGTTTCTGTTGTTTTGGGCTTCATCATTTTGTGATGGGTTGTCGTCTATGCATTTGAACTCATGAACTCATTTCGGCTCATTTTACTCGCCCAGAGGAACGTTTTATTGCTCAGATGTTGCTTTCATAGTTTGGTAAGGTTGATCTCAATAAAGTATCAAATTAGTCACAACCTTGTTTAATTTACTATAAAACAACTCTTTAGGCTTCCTGCAAACACTATTTATTTTTATTTATTTAATGAATTTGTTTATTTAATTTTAATGTATGTAATATGAATTTTAAAGTGAAGCATTTTTCATTTAATTTAACTTGACATACTAAAATAACTAAAACTGAAATAAAAACTATATAGACATATAAAAACAAAAACGAATAATTACTGAAACTTTAACTAAAATGAAAATGGAATATATAAGAAATAAAATATAAAAACTAATTCAAAGTATTAATACACTATAATGGTATACACCATAATCTCTATTATGCTAAATGATACTGGTTCATATTGCTTATATATATATATAAATCATATGAAGAGTTTATTTGCAAAAACTCCATTTTTACAAATTTTCAAAAATCATGTTTTTTCATGTTATCATGTTTTTTATCAAGTTATTTTTTAACCTAGTCAAAATAACTCAACTGCAGTTTGATTGAGATTAATTGGAAAGCACATGAAAAAACATTATTTTTGAGAATTGTTAAAAACTGAGTTATCTGTTTTTGCAAATGAACTCTTCATATATAGATTATAGATTAAATATAATCTCTCTGTCTCTATATTTGTGTGTGTGTGTGTGTGTGTGTGTGTGTATATATATATATAAAAATCATGTTTTTTCATGTGCTTTCCAATTAATATATATATATATACAGTATATAGAATGTAAACTGAGCATCGTTTGCAAAAATTTCAGTCAGCGCATAAAAAATGCATTGAAGTAAAATCGTTTCAAATATTAACAAATGTTCAAAAAATACAAATTAAAAAATTAAGTGTACAAATGTACAAAAATATATATATTTCAATGTAAAAAAAATTTAAGTGCAAAATGTACAAAAATGAAACATTTAAAATGGAGAAAAAGTTGTTTTAAGCGTAAAATGTGCATTTTTAAATGTAAAAGAAAATTTACAAAAGTATAATATGTAATGATGACCATGTTATTAAAATGTCAATTTTTTCATATTTAAATTGTCTTTACACTGTTATTAAACTCTTATAGTTGTTTTTACTGTGCATTTCCTGAAGTGCCCATCAGTTTTCATTTCTTAACAGCTGTATTGCATTTGACATGCTGATCACAGGGAGATTTCATAGCTGGAACACATGATGGCAGCTGTCATGACTCATTATTTGTTTACAGATATGCCATTGTGAGAGTTTACATATGTTTACATAGTTTGCAGTTATAAAGCACCTTTCACGGTTTATTATCACGACTTAAGACGTTTAATCGGTAATCTGTTCTCAACAGGTGGTGTGAGTCCGACGGCGGCAGCGGGAAGCCATTGCAGGAGGAGCTTCAGACGGCCGGGATACATGCGCTCAGATAACCAGTCATGTGACTCTGAACAAGAACATTCACAAACCGTTTCTGGCTCGTCCACTAATGAGAACATTCAAAAGAGCGCTTTGAAATTGCCCAGCAGCCCCAGTGAGCGATGGCTTAAGGAGGTTTTCGAGAGAGACGACGGCCAGGATTCTTCCGAAACTCACAGTTTGCGTGACGCTGAGGAAAATTCCCCAATGCCATCGTGCAGCGTATTCAATTCCAGCTTCAGTTTCATTCAGCAGTCGCTAGAAACTAGTGATCTATTAGATGTGAGCACAAAGAAATCTGTGAGCAAACAATCTGAATGGGACCGACTGAAGTCTGAAACGTCACACTCTGGTGCTTTAGAACCTCACACTGCTTTAGTAAATCACTTGAGCCAATCAGAGATCGGCACTGTTCCGATTAGCCAATCAGAACACGAGGTTTTCTCATTAAGCAATTCACCTTGCTCCATTGGCCAACAAAAAAGTATTTTATTGGACCGAGAGCTGTGGCTAGCAGACCTGGATGTACAGATTTCATCCTTCATGACGTCTTATGTGAAAGAAAGCATCCAGGACTCCGACTCTGGCTCTCTAGACACTGAAGTCACGTCTTCATTCTCGATTGACTCGTCAGACTCGGCCTCCTCGGTCACGTCCGGCTATGACAGCGCAACCCCGTCCTCAGAGCAGAGTCGGGACGGTCTTATAAAGAAGTACGAGGATGTTCTGCAAGACTGTCTGCAGAACAATCGCACAAACACCAAGGTCAGTACGACTCGATGTTTAAGATGGCTAGGAAATAGGGATGCACGATATTATCGGACTGATATCGGAATCGGCCGATAATGGCTTTAAATGTAAATATCGGCATCGGCCCGATATGAAAAATTATGCCGATATGTCATGCCGATAAGAAGAAGTAGGGCGCTGTTGGCTTACTTCTAACTAAATTAAACCTAAAATAGCCTACACAAATAACATTTAGACTTTGTTTCTGATTAAATAAAGCAGTAATTGATGTCATAAAATGAGTTTTGATTTAATGGTCAGAAGCTATAGCTTTCATGAAAAAAAAAAAAAATCACAAACATGACACTTGTAAATTAAATAATTTTATATATAGACTGATTTATTCATTAATGTGTAATATGTTTTATTTTTTTAGCTCTAAAAGATTTTCAGAATTTTTACAACTCTTTTGCTTTAGACCATCTACAAATGTTAACTCTTAAAATAAAATGTTAGGGTTAACACTGCATCTTTCAGGGGGAAAAATGCAGAGATTGATATATAGTTTATTTATAGTTATTTTCAAAGCTTCAATGTACTGTCAAAAAACCTTCATTATTTTTTATTTAATTCTAACAAATAAGTTCTTGTTCAAAACTAACCAAAATTAAAAATATTTTGCTTATTATTTGCTTATTATTTTGCTTATTATTTTGCTTATTATTTCAAGTCTATTTATTAAGACTTGGTGTTGTTTCCAAACAAAAGGAAATATATCGGTATCGGCCAAAATTAGTTGAAAAATATCGGCATATCGGCAAAAATCCAATATTGTGCATCCCTACTAGGAAATACATTTTACAGGATGTTTTATAGTGTTTGCTAAGTGAACTATTGCTCATAGGACTGCAAAAAAATGTTTTTTATACTTGTTTTTTTTTTTGTTTTTTTTTCAGTACAAATATCTAAACATTCTTATATAAAGATAAATTTACTTGAGAAGCAAAAAGACTTTAGATATTAAGTCTTGTATTCTGAAAATGTTTTCAAAATTAAGTGTTTTTATGCTTAAAGCATGAACACATATCTGCCACTGGGGAAAGAAAAATAAACTTAATTCAAATGGAAAGCAATATAATTTATGATGCCTAAAGGTCTGCTTTTACTTAACCCTGTTTAAGTAACTAACATATGAAGTAATAGTCAGAAAAATTTGACTATTTAAATGGAATCGTTTTATCAAACATTTAGACATATTAAACATTTGATGTTTTGTATCTTACATCTTTTTTTTACATCAGGCTTTTATGGCTCATATTTTCTGATTTAGTGAGAATAAGGGAAGAAAAACTATTTTTTATTCTAAGGCCCAAACTGAGCAAAAATATGAAATTTGTTGCAGCTGCTGATTTATTTTACTCACAATTAGTGCTGTCAAATGATTAATCGCATCCAAAATAAAAGTTTTTGTTTACATAATATATGTGTGTGTACTGTGTATATTTATTATGTATATATAAATACTCACACATACAATATATATTTTGAAAATATTTATATGTATATGCATTTATATATTTATATTATTATATTGCATAATATATATAAATATATTTAATATATAAACAACATTTTTCTTAAATATATACATGCATGTGTTTGTATTTATATATACATAATAAATATACACAGTACACTCCTATATTATGTAAACAAAAACTTTATTTTGGATGCGATTAATCATTTGATAGCACTACTCACAATCTTTAACACTTTTTTTTTTTTAATGTTTGACAATCTTTTACCTTCTATAGATCGAGTCCATAATGATGAAGCTTCAGAGACTACAGCACAAAGCAGTTCTGGATGATGATTATGACACAGGTCAGACATTTACATGCTCGGTGTTGGTTTGATCATTTATTTGATGAAGCATAATGGTTTCTCTAGCTAATAGTTTGTATATATTAGGTGTAAATATGTTTGGATTTCATATTCCAAAATATAATTAACACACTAAAAACTGAAAAAATTATGTAGCCATTGCTTCACATTTAATCTAAAAGTATGATCACATTATATATCTGTATCTGTAAATATCAGCACAGTTTTATGTCCATATAAGTCCACAGCTGATGACAGAACACAAAGACATTCATGTGGTTCAAACACACCCAAACACTCCCAGCTGATAGTCTGTACTCAGCGATAGTGACCTTAAACCAAACCAAAAAACATTAGCTTGTGATTGCTGACTTCATAGCAAAAATATTCCCTTTTTACATCCCACTTGTTTGTTTGATTAGCAGTGACACACAAATCCACCTCGTCTGACTCAGTGATGTTGAACAATTCTGTTCATACAGTTCCTGCATATTTTCAACAGAAATGTGCATTACCATTCTACTTATTTTATTTCAGTGGTTTATAGTATGCACACTGTACACTGAATTTATTCAGAGTAAGATCCCATTTCAAATGTGTATCTTTGCATCAGGATTATTTTTTGTGTTAACTAAAACTAAAACCATGAAAACAAAAAATTCCTTGAAATAAAATAAACATTAGCTGAATATAATATAATATATTTAAAAAATGAAATTTATTATTGTTATTATTATTTTTCCAGATTTTATTTCAGTTTCTAAGGCAACATTTCTCAAAATACTAAAATAACTTAATAAATAAAATAGAAAATATTAAAAATAAATAAAAGGAAAAATAAATAAATAAATAAAATTACAAAAGTTAAAAATTAATAAGCACTATTTATATTATTTTAAAACAAAAAAGAATACAAATGACAAAAAACACAACAAAATTACTAAACTAAAAACTTGAAAGTGAAAACTGACAGAAAATATCAAAATATTAACAAATATTATTTTATTGATACATATAACAGAAAATAGCAAAATATTAGCAAACTTTTGTAGTATGCTGTTTTCAAACAGTATTAGTATAACTTGGAGATGGATCTGTGATTCAGTGTTGAACAGCGCCATCTGCTGGTCTTGGACACAGTTATCTCACACAGCGCGCTGTTCATGGAGTGAAGCAGCAGTGTGACATGGATATATTTTACTGTGTAATTCCTTCATCCTTCGCTTCATTACTCGCACTGAGTTGCTGTACTCAAAAGTACCCTCTGTATCTTCAGTGTGTGACTGGAGAATCTTCTTAAACTTCTTCTTTATCAGATCAGATGATTGACCTACATTTGTCAGCTGGAAGTCTTCTTTTGGCCCCTTTTGAGCACGATGAACCTTGTGACTTGCATAACTAGTCTTTTCCCAGAACCAGATTTGTGTGTGTGTGTGTGTGTGTGTGTGTGTGTGTGTGTAAAGTGGGTCAGTTGTGTTTGTTTTGTACTGTCTCTGAGCAGACACACACACACACACACACACACACACACACACACGTTTACTTAGCTATCTAAATGGGTACATTCCATAGGCGTAATGGTTTTTTTTACTGTACACACCATATTTTCTATTGCCCTACACCTAAACCTACCCCTTACAGGAAACTTTCTGCATTTTTACAATTTCAAAAAAAAATTTAGTTTATTTTTAAACCCATTTTACAAATGAGGACGTCCCCAAAGAGAGGTTTTTGGGGATTTTGTCAGGTTTACCTGACTGTTGGGTACAAATTTGTCCCCAAAATATGGTTAAGTAGGTACACACACACACACACACACACACACACACACAGAGAGAGAGACATTTCCTGCGGTGTTTCAGTTGCAGATTAGAGCACAAATGCTACAAAGGGGCTCATTTTGGGCTGTAATCAACAACAGATCAATAATCGGATAGGCTGGTTTAAATTTGGTTGTTTTTGAGATTAAGAAGAGAACATGAACTTTCAACATGTTGTCACACCAGGGTACCTTATGAATAATTCTTGTATTTTTGTCATGTTTTTGGATTGATTTTGACCTAAATTGAACATAAGCAGGTGTATATTTTTGTTTGGTTTACCCCATCAAAGAAAGACTGTTGAAAGTTGAATTGTGTTTGTGTGTTTAGCCGAGCGTTTTGGTAAGAAACTAGAGGAGCTGAGGAGAGAGCGAGCGACGCTTAAGCCTGGTTTACCATCCAGACATCCGGAGGTCACTGGATTTCTAGAGCGTCTCAGAACGGCCGTTCACAGCGTCATCCACAGGACAGACACAGACTGCAGGTTTGGAAACATTCAACAACTCAACAAAGCTGCATTATTTGATTTAAAAATACAGTCAAATCTATTTTACAAATTACAATTTTAAATATCTCTTTTCTGTGTGAATATATTGTAAATATATATAATATTGTGAATATATTGTCACATGATCCTTCAGAAATCATTCTAATATACTGATTTTCTGCTTAAACATTTCTGATTATTATCAGTGTTGAAAACAGTTGTGCTGCAAACCGTGATGCATTTTATTTTTCAGGATTCTTTGATGAATAGAAGTTCAAAAGAACAGCGTTTATTTGAAATAGAAATCTTTTGTCACATTATAAATGTCTTTAGTGTCACTTTTGATTAATTTAATACATCCTAGCTGTATAAAAGTATTAATTTCCTTTTAAAAATAATTATTTTTTGATGCTAGCACATCTTTATCATATCTAAACAAAATAATCCCTATATGAGTTGAATCCATTCTTCACAACTGAATTCTGAAAATGTCTTATTTCTAAATCTGACTTGATTTCCTCCAACACTACAGAACACGTCACTGTATTGTATTTGAGGGATGGTTAGTTGATATTGGTTTCAGAAATAACTCATTAAAACAGGAAAGCACAGAGGTGGGGCTGGAATGTGTCTAAACAGCACTTCCTGTTACGTATTGTTTCCATATGTTTATCATCGTGCAGTATGGAGTCTGTAACTGAGCTCAGAGACACTCATCATAGGAAAGACACTAGAATATTAATGATCATAATAAAAAAGTTGAAGATGTCCACATCATTTTTTTTTTGTTAATATTTGATTTATTTTTATATCATGCTTTTATTTTTATTTTAAAGTTTTAGTAATTTTTTTTTGTCATTTTTATGTTTTTTCTTTAAATGTCTATCTTTTTTTTTAACCCCTTAACTGTCACTCACAGTTTTGAACATAGACATTATAGTGAACTATCAAAACTTAAATTTTTATAATTCGTGAATGAAAATATTTTGTAACATGATTTTGATGTACCATTTCCATGGTAATGCAATGTCTGATTTTAAAATGGGTTTCAAAGGATGAATTTTGAGATTTTAAGTTTTCAACTGATATATAATTTCTTATGATTTCTAATACGTAATAGAGAAAAAGGCAACTAAGAAGACTTTCTATGACAAAGGTCAGAACTCCTGTTATGATGTAGATTTTTCAGGTCCACCCTTGTCATAAATTAATCTATTACTTTTCCTGTATAATATTTATTTAGGAGTCTTAGACCTTTCCAACGATATATAGTTTGTCATGATTAGATTAGGATTTAATTGTAAAATAGTGAAGTAAACGTAGGTGTCCCACAGAGGGGACGGTGACAGTTAAGAGGTTTTAAATTAGGTTTATGTTTTTAGTGGATTTTATTGCTTCAAGTTAAACTAAATGAAAATAAAATTTGTGCCTTTATTTCAGTTTTAGCTTCAGTAATTTTAGTACTTCAAGCTTATTATTATTATTATTATTATTACAATCATATTTTTTCAAATTTAGTAAAAATTTGCTTTCATGTTAATTTTAATTAAAGTTTTAGTAATTTTGCAATGTGTTTCTGAAATTTGTATTTTAGTTTTTGTTGTTTTTAAATGTATAGTTTTTTTTCAGGTTTAGTTTTAATTAATCTAGTTAAATTTAATGAAAATGAGAAATGTTACCTTAGAAACTTGCTGAAATATTTTATTTAAAAAGTTTTTATGTTTTATTTTATTATTATTTTTTTATAGTTAACATCTATTTTATTTCTAGTAATTGTAATTATATAATAACCCTGGTTTTCAAAAATCACACTTTTCTAGTCATGGTTTGCAGTGGCTGATTATAAATATATTTGTATTTTTTTCAAACAGGCAAAATGGTGACTCCAGTGACGATCAGGGATCAGGCAGCTCTCGGAGCCGGTTTCGAACACGAGAGAAACTGTTAGAGGAAAAACAGAGGATTCAGGTGAACAGAAATATATGATCATCACTGATATATGACTAATGAGTGCATAATATATGCATGTTAATGACTGACTGTCAGCATGAAATCTAATTCCTTTTTAACTTGTAACAGATCTGACTGATCTGTTGTCAAATCTGAAGTTGATCTTAGCTCAGTAATACGTTAAGAGGTTAAGTACGTGTTGTGCTTCCTCAGAAGGAGATGTGTGATCTTCAGCGGAGGCTGCAGGAGCTGCAGGAGCGGAGCAGATCTGTGGAGGAGCAGCTGGAGCTGGAGGAGCCCGTCCTGAGAGCCTGTGATCCGGCTCAGCTGCGGCTGATGGGTCGAGCGCTGGAGGACATGATCAGCTCTGAACACCGGGCTCAGATCAGCGTGTCTCCATCCGCAGAGATCGTCAGGTGAGTGCAAACAGAGCAGCAAAATATGCTCATATCTCATTTACACACATTCAAACCTGCACGTCAATAATGGTCAAGGCACATGTAAAAGTATGATGCATTTTTAGCCTGTGTTTGAAAAAAGCGCAAATGTAAATAAGGTTTGAGAAGTAAAATCATACAGGTTTAGAAAAAGTCAATGTAAATCATTATAACTCACAGATTATTGATTCTGTAAAACAACAGTAACAGCGTTATGTAAAAAAATGTAAACAATAAATTAATAATAATAATCAGTTATTTTTATTATTGTTGTTATTATTTTTATTGATAATGTTATTTTATTGTTAATGTATATTATTGATGAAAACAACTACAGCAATAATAATAATGATTTATCATTATAAGGGTTTACAATTGAATAATTCTTTTTATTATTGATGATGATGACTGATATATTAACAATATTAAAAATTATTTATTTTTATTATTGTTTTAATTATACAGTACATTATTATTGATAATAATAATAATAATAATATTTATTATTATTATTATTATTTATAATAGTTTTTGATCATATATATATATATATGTATATGTGTGTGTGTGTGTGTGTGTGTATATATATATTGATAAAACAACACCACCAATAATAATAATTGTTATTATTATTGATTATAATATTTATATTTTTATATTCTATTTACAATAATAAATCTATGTATTTCATGTTATTTATTTAAATGTGTGTATATATATATATAAATTACATATAATATTTATTATTATTATTATTAATGTACATTTATAGGTATCCGAATATCAGATATTTTGAATTGACTTATGACGTGGCTTATTCAGCCAGATTTAAGATTCAAAGAGATCTTATGAATAAGATGCATTATGCCATCAGGGATAAAGGCACAATATGCAAGTTTTGGCCACTAAAGGTCGCATTTTCAAAACAATAACAAAGGTGAAGCTTGATGAGGTAATTAATTCATTTTTTTTATTACCTGTACCTTCCACAGTTATTCAAACAGCGAATAAATTATACACAGAATGCAAGCAAAGAACATTTTTCATTTCACTTTCAATTTATCCGCGACAGCCGTAATGTATTTAGTTTAACTGTACAGCAGCATTTGTGTCCGTGTTGCCATAGTTTCTACAAGTGGAAACTGAGGATAGTGCGGATATTAGTTTTTATATTCTTACATATTGTGCCTTTAATAATGAATTATAAGTGGAAGTTTGAGTGTATTATCTGATTGTGATAGCATCAGTAAGAGCCGGTAATATTAAAATCTCTCTTGTTTTTGAACTCTTTGCTGTAATGTTGAATAGAAACCGACAGGTGATCGTTTAAAGATGTTACATGCGTCAATCAGCATTCGTTAGCGTTGACATTTGAGACTGACGTGGCTCAGTTAAATCTTCTCTTCGGTGGATGGAGGAGTTTCAGGGAGACGCTCTGGTGAAAAACAAAGGTCATCTCTAGCGGCGATGAAACGTCTGTCTCTGAGCAGAGAAATATTGAACTCTAGATTGCATGACTCTGTTTGGTCTCTCACAGATTGATTTTGATGCATATGTAGATTTATTGGAGGTATGGTGCAGATTGAGGTCATAACATTGAGCCGAGCTAAACAAACCCCGCTGAGGTATTGATTTATTTTCTTCTGCACTGAGGGCCGGTTTAAAGCGAGTTTTGAGGAGAGGCAGCTGAGTCCACATGGATTCTCCATGCAATCCTCTCTCTTTTATTGTATTTTTACCCGGCCTTTCTGGAAATGAGACACACTTTTCAGCACGGTTATGAATTTTTATTGCTTTCAGGCTCCACAGAGTTAATGCTTTCAGATGCTGGTGCGGATGAATATTGTTTTTCTGTCCAAAAACTGTGCGTAATGCTTAAGAAGAATCGCTCAAGGCTGTTGATGAGGAATAGCTGATATTTTAGAGTTGTGTTACTGACAACTAATCCACTTATTAAACCTGTATATTACCAGCAGGAGACTCTTTATCCACTTATTTTTAAATAATTGGTATACCGTTACAGTTTCTGTTAAAATTTTGAATTAGATTTTATTTTTATATTTTCTGTTTTCACTTAAATTTTTAAGTTTTATTAATTTTGTTGTATGCTTTTGTAATTTAAAAAAAAAGTCTACGACATATAATTTATTTATTAATTAGTTTTAGCACTTCAACTTGACCTATTATTATAAAATAGTAAAAGTTTAAATTGTTTAATATTTTATTTTAATTAACGTTTTATTTCAAGTCATGAAAATTATTTTATTTCAGATATTGAAAATGTTTTTATTGTTTTAGTTGCAGTTAATGATAATAACCCTGAATCATAGTATATTATGCTTCGATATTGTTTGCTTACCTGTATTTATTAGTGTTGTTTGCTAAGTCAAGCATCGTTATTACTATTCCTTGTATTTGCCATCATTTTTAAGTGTTAAATTTATGACTTCACTGTTCAAATCTCATTTTCAGCATCACTGATATTTATAATTTCCTTTTATTTCCAGACTTCAAGAGCAAGAGCGAGCACTGAGATTATCCATCAAAGAGGCAACGGCTAAAGTAATCCACATTTTAATCACATATTAATCATCTGTTTTTGCCCTAGGCATTTTATTTTACTTTACTTTACTTTATTAACAAAATGTTTGTGGCACAAATGTATGTTATTTATTATTTTATTTTAATATAAGATACAAGAGAACAATTCTCTGAGATCTCAAAATCTCAGGTAAATTTATGCTGTTTGAAGGATGTTTAGATGTTTTTTTTGTTTTGTTTTTTTACTGTAAAACTAGAAAAAAAGATGCTGATCTGGAAGTGTACAATGGAATAACATACTATCATGCTGCTTACACTATTATACACTGTTTAAGATTCTGTATCCCACAGTGCAATGCACTCAACTTTCCAGTTTGTTGAATGGACTGTAAATGATCTTATTTACTAAATGACATTATTTTTAACTACTAATTTGTTTATACTGGCCAAAATCATGTTTTATTTCATGAAATTCAAATTAAAAAAAATTTGAAATATCCATTCTGATAACTGGACATGCAACATAATAAGGTCATATGACAACATTGTAGCATGCTTTTTTTTTTTTTTTTTAGCATCTTGTATTTTCGGGAAAATAAGTTGCACTGGGACATGTCCTTACCAATATTCATGAAGCGGAAGCAAGCGCATGCGTCGTGATACTCTCTCCACAATGGCGGCGCGTCACTCACAGCAGACAGGATGAGGAGGAGTAGAATTGTTGAATAAAGTCGTTATTTTTGTTTTCTTTGCACTTTGAATATATAGATGCAGTTTTCACTGCTTTAGGATTAACAGAACTTCAGATAGTTTCCATGTACTTGTCAAGATCAACTTAAAAATAAAGAAGTTGTTAATAAAGTTAATAAGGAAAAGACAGGTTTAGAGCCAGATTCTTCTTTATGTATGTGAAATTTAGCTAGCAGGAAACGAATTAAGTCATATTTGTCTATATTTTCTTTTTCGAGTAGTCAAACAGTCCAAAGAAAACATCTTTAAAACAGAAAGAAAAGTCACTCGGATGAACATTAAAAAAAAAAAAAATTTGACCAAAACAAGTGAATGAATCGTCCTCAGAAGAGTGACAAAAACAGCAGATCACTGCAATGTCAGACTTATATTATGTTGTTTGACCCTTTCATATTTAAGGAGAGAACTTTATAAAAAAAAGTTAGACATCGCTTATTATTATTTTCAAGGGTGTAGAATTTAGTAGGGACGCTATGACATGTCTCTACCAATATCCAGCGACTACTAAATTGTCACATACATCTCTCTTTCGACACCAATCTAAATGTATGCATTTAGCCCTTGTTTTGCGTGCTTGACATTTAATATAATATGTGACCCTGGAGCACAAAACCAGTCTTCAGTCGCTGGGGTATATTTGTAACAATAGCCAAAAATACATTGTATGGGTCAAAATTATTGATTTTTCTTTTATGGCAAAAATCATTAGGATATTAAGTAAAGATCATGTTCCATGAAGAAATTTTGTAAATTTCCTACTGTAAATATATTAAAACTTAATTTTTGATTAGTAATATGCATTGCTAAGAACTTCATTTGGACAACTTTAAAGGTGATTTTCTCAATATTTAGATTTTTTTGCACCCTCAGATTCCAGATTTTCAAATAGTTGTATCTCAGCCAAATATTGTCCTATTATAACAAATGATAATCAATACAAAATAATCAATGGAAAGTTTATTTATTCAGCTTTCAGATTATGTATAAATCTCAATTTCGAAAAATTAAGACTGGTTTTGTGGTCCAGGGTCACATATAATATGTTTATATTAATATAATATTGCATTATATAAGTAGAGTGAATACAAGTACCAGCACATTTCAGATGATAAAATTAGATGATAAAAAGAGTTCTAATCTGTGAGATCCAGTACTGTCAGGACGTCTCCATGCACTTCCAGTATCAGTGAATTGTGATGTGTGTGAGTGTGTCACAATGAGCTGCTTTCCTCCAGTGAGCAGCATGGGAAATAGTCATTTATCTGTGTGTGTGTGTGAGCTGGTGTCGGGGATCTGTGTGTGTTTTCCCTGTGGGTGGAGCTGAGAGGAGATGAGCTGCCTGAAAAATGGCACAGTGTGACTTTGCCCTCTGGTTCTCCGTTATCTGACGGCAGAGCCACGGAGCGTCTGGCTGCAGCCCACAACCGCCTTCACATCGGGAGGACCAGTGTGTCTTCTACTGTGGCATCTGGTCCACCACTAATGGCTTCCAGAATGTTCAGTGCCACAAATGTATTTTATTTTATTTTTAAGATTTTTTTTTTTTCTTGACACAAATGTTTGTCATATTTAAGATTTTTATTTTATTTTATCTTTAAGATTCTCTTAAAAAAAGTCTGTGTGGCACAAATGTATGTTGTATTTAAAAAATATTATTTTATGCAAGATATTATCTTATGTGGCACAAATGTATATTGTATTTAGGAATAGTTTTTTTTATTTTAAAGGTTCTCTTAACAAAAAGTTTGTATGGCAGTTTGTAAATGTTGTTTTACAATTAGTTTTTTTAGTTATTATAAATATATATTTTATTTTCATGTTATTTTAGAGCTTAAAACTTCTACATAACCTCTACATGCCCTTCATCCTTTTAACATCTTAGCAGAATGTTTTTTTTTTTTGAGTTTTCTACATTTTTCTACTTATGTGAATATTAACAGCTGTTGTGCATTAGCATTTATCATTTATGGCTCAATTTGAAGATGAGAGAAATGTGAGGACCTAATGATGGAGGAAATGAAAAATGCTTCGCATTTAATTTATTGTTAGTTTTAACATTAACCTCAGTAAGTTGAGTGGCTGCTCTTTTCCTCAGGTTTCTAATCTCTGTTTCTCGTGGTTCAGGTGGTGATGAGTCAGAGGCTGGGCTCTAGTCTGCGACGGAAGGTCAGCGAGAGTGAAACGCAGCTGCTGGCCCTTCATGAGGCGAAGCTCACGGCCATCTCAGGTACCGCTGCACCTCTGCGCTCTTTCTGTGCTCATCTGAACCCGTCGCCTCCTGCGGCTATTTCAAATGTCACTGTCACTGTCACTTTGTGCTCGACAGCACTATACGATACAGAATGACAGGCTCAAAGTACAGCCCGTCCTCCACTGGGATACTGTATTACTCCTTACAAACACTACTGTTCAAAAGTTTGGGGGCAGTAAGGTTTCTTAATGATTTTGAAGTCTATTTTGCTCACTAAGGCTGCATTTAATTGAGCAAAAATACAGTAAAATTGTGAAATTATACTACAACTCAAAATAAGTGTTTTCTATGTGGATATATGTTAAAATGTAATTGATTCCTGCGATCAAAGCTGAATTTTCAGCATCATTACTCCAGTGTCACATGATCTTCAGAAATCATTAAAATATGCCGATTTGCTGCTCAAGAAACATTTCTGATTATTATCAATGTTGAAAACTATGGAAGCTTATTTCTGCCAAAAAAATAAATAAAATTAAGTTTTTATCTCACTATTTAGACATTTGATATATAAACTCTGAATTTAATTTAATTCAATTTTAAGGTTCTCTTAGTTTGTGACACAAATGAAAAAAAAAAATTAAGAGTTTTATGTTATTATTTCATTTAAAGTTCTCTTAAAAAGTTGTAGTTATCGGTTTTATTTTATTCTGTGGCGAGTTTATGTGTTACAGTTTATGTGTCACAATTCTTAGACAAAAAGTTAGAACTGTGAGGGGGAAAAATTTCAATGATCAATTTAATGCATCCTTGCTGAATGAAAATATAACCCCCCACAAAAAAAATCCTACTCACCCCAAAGTTTCTTATCTAGTTAATTTTAACTAGTCATGTCTACTAAGTCATGCATCGCTATCACTGTTACATATACTCGAACAGTCCCCAAACACTAAGTATTAAACTTATGCATACAACTCCAAACCACACTTAGAAACACCCTAGCTACAACTTAGTGACTGCATAGTAACACCCTGGCAACTACCTAACATTGTGGCATTTTCTTGGGAAAAAACAAAACAAAAAAACATTTACAGTGTTTATTTTAAATCTCTGACAGCATCCCTATTTGCATGCTATCTGTAGTATGCAAAATTGGAATTAGTGTGTCGCAAATCATAGTATGCTGATAGTATTCTTATTTCTGGTGGCTTTTTGAGGTTTTGGTGTTTCGACTAACAGTTTTTATGTTTTTCATCTAATATTCTGCTTCTTTTTGTTTCTCGCGGCAGGAAATGACTTCAGCAGCGCGAAGGAACTAAAGGCAGATATCAGGAGCGCGTATGGCGAGAGAGATCGTCTGGAGGGGCTGGAGAGGAAGCTGAAGACTCTGAGCGCAGGAAGTGGACGGGATCTGAGCCACATGAAGGAGCAACACAACCAGATCAAACTGGAGCTGCAGGAGAGAGAAGCCCAGTACGGTGAGTAACACAACCTTAATAAAGACTCGAGACCAGTTGATTTCTGCTGACACAGGGGGGAGCCATTTCTTCATGGAGATCCAGATACAATGTAGATGCTTTCTCTAGTTTTCTAGGGTTCAGTATTGATTTATATAGACAGGATATTTCTATTCCTCACATTTGCTTTCAGTGTCTCTCTGAATTGTGTGTTTTCAGTCAAATTACAGTATAAATTGTCCCTTGACAGTGAATCCTTATTGTATAATATGACAACAGCTCTATTATTATTGATTATGTTGAATTAAACACAGCTGGTTGAATCTCACAAAGGAATTGTCATGTTTCACTGCAACATTAAAAGGAAAAAAATATATTTGTAATATATGCATAATATTTTAATATTTGCTATAATATAATAAGAACCAGTTTTTCAGAGCAATTTGCGTTTTTTTTTTTTTTTTTTCATTTTCATGACAATTAAATTTTTTTACAACATCTTATTACTGTAATACATTAATTAAAACCTCCTATCCAGACACACACTTTATTTAAAATCAGCATGAATTAAATTCAGTGTACAAATATTATTATAATGTATGAGTACTTCAGAATTTATTTATTCATTTTTTTATTCAATAATGTCAGTTATCCTGCAGGAGGCTTCATTTTTATTTTATTTATTTATTTTATTTTTTAGTAGTTTTTAGCATTAACGAAAATCATCTTATCCAGATACATGATTGTTTTGTTGGTTTGTATATTTATTTATTTTTAAATCAGCAAATTAAATTCAGTGTAAAAATACTGCCATAATATCTGAATATTGCAGAATTGATTTATTTAAAAAAATTCTCTCTCTGGGAATTCTGAGTTTATATCTCGCAATTCTGACTTTTTTTTTCTCAGAAATGTGAGTTTACATATAATTGACTGCATGCACAAAATTCTGAGGAAAAAAAAGGTCAGAATTGTGAGAGAAAAAAAGTATATTTTATATACTTTTAAATAAAAATGTGTAGATTTTTATAAAAAGTGAATATTTATATTTTTATTCAGTGGCAGAAATAAGTTTCCATCTGTTAAAAACATTGATTAACACACTGATCATCTCTGGACGTGGTACAGTGATGGTAAAACCATGGTTGTTCAAAGGATACCATGATATTGTCAAAAAATAACATGGTACCGCCATAGCAAGTTGAAAAAATGTGTGCAAATGTTCAAATCATCATCAATCTCCAATAAACAATGGTACAAAGACAAAAACAAATCTTCACTGCAAGTTAGCATTTCTTAGGAATCATGTTTTGGTCCCAGAAGTTTGAGCTTTTTCTGCTCCATTTAGTAATTGTTTTTTGAGGGTGAGATCATGACAACAGCTCTTTGTTTCTGCACAAGCCGGGGCAAAGACTCATGTCTAAAAATACCATTTAATATGCGCAAATATCTTCCTAATTACGCAAGTGCCAACCCAACAGCAAACTGTAACCCCAGCGTGACAAGTGACGCACGCAAACCCTTTTCCTTATGCCCAAAACAGTGATTTGATGGCAGTTATGTGACAAATACGTGTGTCAGCGTGTTATTACGCGAGTGGGAAGACAGGCTAATAAGAGCCTTGCAGGAGCAGCCCGTTTATGTCAAAGATCTTTTGTGTTCTGTATCATATTCGCCCGCTTTGCATATTTAGCATCAATGCTCAGGCTATCATTAGCTCACAATCTCTCTCATCCCGGCACAAAGACGCGGACCAGCCAAGCTCTTTGTTGAGCAAAATGTGTGTGTGTGTGTGTGTGTGTGTGTGTCAAATTAAGCAGACGAGTGTAATCCCTCTAACGGCTGGCCGGATTCCCGTTGGCTGTCAGCCGCCGTCTCCTCCTGTTGTTGGACGTGTAGGAACCGAATAAATGACAGGCCACCTCCCGCAATCTCCATCCTGCGTATCCTCACGGGACGCCAGAGCCAAGTCGAGAAGAATTTAATGTGCATCTGGTTATTATCGCCAACTAGTCATATGATACCAGACCAGTGAATTCATCTAGTGAGTTCATCTTAATGTGCATGTAGTTATTATCGCCAACCAGTCAGATGATACCAGACCATTGAATTTACACCGGTGACGTGAGCCAGACATTTTGACATCCTTTTAGTTTGTAAGCATTAAATACCGGATGAATTTCACAAAACATGTCAAAAGCATGTCTAGGTCATATTGCACCTCAGAGACAAAAGGGGAAAAAAAGAAGAAATTACAATTTGCATGAAGAAAATGAAGCCTATTGTATGATAATTGACATTAGTGAATAGAAAATAAAATAAATTAATTGATTCTAAAATATACATTATGGCAATATTTGTACAATTAATTTAATTCATGCTTATTTTAAATAAAAAAAAGGTATGTCTGCATAGATTGGTTTTCATTCATGCGCAAAAAAAAAAAAAAAAAAGAATTTATATTTTGCATGAAGAATGTGAAGCAACTGAATATAAAAATAATTAAATAAATAAATGGATTCTGAAGTTTACATTATGACAGTATTTTTTACAATTAATTTAAATTATGCTTATTTTAAATAAAAAATGCTGTGTCTGTATAGGATGGTTTAAGATGATTATCATTAATGTTAAAAATAATAATAATTCATATTATTGAATATAAAAGACATAAAATAGCATTTCTGAGAAAAAAGTCAGAATTGCAAGATGCGAACTCAAAATTCATAGACAGAAATATCAGAATTGCGAGATAAAAAGTCGGAATTACCTTCTGAATTTTTTGCGGTGGAAAAAAGCTTACATACTAACACAAGCTTGACTAGTTAAGTAGTTTGCACCAGTGGCTGGTTGCATTAACTCCTTAGACTAGTATTACAAGTTAGTTATCTACATTTTTTTTCTATTTATTTTTAAGTCAGGTACATGAAAACATCATAGATTGATCTAATTTGAATCCGAAAATTGAGACTGATATAGGCTTGCTGCGATAGTCGGTGTTGACGGTCAGTTAGAGAACAGACACTACAATTAAAACTGAACGCGGCTGCTCAGTGCAGCGTGACGAACGACAGTCGCATCACAGATCAGATTACATTCATCACAAGAGTCGAGCTGACTGACAAGAAGAGAGAGGTGAGACGGACAAGACCATGCATGGCGGAAGAGTTTCAAAACGAAATGCAAAAATGCCTGTTTTAAAAATATTTTGGATTTTGAAAAGCCTTTTGACTTCTTCCATTTATCTAAGGTGATATTGGAGTTTATTTTTTTAAAAACATTCTTTTCTTATTTATTTGGTTCCACAGTGTTTACTGATTTTCAGTATGGGCTACCTATTTAAACTTTGTGTAAGTTATTTGTTATTTTACATTAGGCATATAGCATGGTGTATTTTTATTCGTTTTGTTAATAAAAGTTCTATGTTCTACGTTGTATTTTGTTGTTGCTTGAATTGAATTCAAGCAATTGATGCCGAATTGCAGCTGATTTAAAAAAAAAATGAAAGTAAAATGCACACGGTGCTTTTACAAGCTATTTAAAAAGAGGGAAAGCTGTATTATGTACCTTGTCAGTGATTACCATGGTACAGTAGCATAGTACCATCTGTAAAGACCGCTGAAGGTTTGAGTTGACAGGACTTGCTGTTTCAGACGAGACTCCTGTGATGGTGTTTACATCCATTAATGCTGTAGAGCTCTTGCTTTACTCCGATACCTCTATCCCAGGGAACAAATGAAGGTGCCTCATTGTTGGTGTGAAGTGTTTTGTCCATAGGAGGAGATATAATTAGAGGAGCAGTAAATGGAGCGTAGATTGTGAGCAGGTGACGGAGGCTTTCAGAAATGAGGCTTTTTGTGTGTGTTTGCTGTGCTTTATCTCTGGGTTTCTGCAAAGATTCACTTAACAAAATAAACTTTAATACATCTCTTTTTTTTTTTTGTTTGCTGATTCTGAAGAGACACACCTTTCATTTCATTTCGACGAGACTCAGATTGTGTTGGATGACCATTTGCGCATTGCTGTGTGCTGCTGCCCTCCTTTAGTTTGGGATGCAAAGCAGTGTTATTTTAGTATCATTGATATAATATTATAGTTTTTATTAATATATTGATTATATAATCATGTATAATATCAGTTTTTGTTTTTGCATCTTCATTTTAATGTAAAGGTTTTGGTAAATTTATTTGTTTTTGTCATTACATTTTTTATTTATGTTTAAATTTTTGTTTTTTAAATTGTATAGTTTGTATTAATATTTTGAATTAGTATTTAATTTGTTTTGTGTTTTCCCCATTTCTATTATTTTTTTAAGATATATGTAGTTTTTAAACATACTTTTTTTTTTTTGTTAAATAATTTTATTTCAGTTTTAGTAATTTGTGTAGTTGAAGTTAAAATGAAAATTGAATTAAATACAGTTACAATTAAGCTTTAAAAAAATTATAAATAAAAAATAAAAAATAAAATAATATTTCAGCTACTGGCCAAGTTGCAGTTTTTTTTTAATACATTTTATTTCAGTTAACATTTGTTTTATTTCCAGTAATTTTTTTAAGGTTTTAGCTTTAGTTAATGATAATAACCCTGATGCAAAGCGTCACTAGTATTATATTGTCCTTGAAAATCCCTCAAAAGGTCACGCAATGACCTTTTTGCCACTAGCTTAGCATATTGCTTCGAAATCAAAGTTCATTTTTGTCAAACAGCACACCTGTTTATGCTCACGGTCCGTGCTCAGGAGGTCAAGTTTGGATGCTCCTTGTAACCACGGCAACAGTCTGTGCGTCTATATGTGCTGACTAAGATGCTTTTGTGCGTCTCTCTCCGTGCTGTTGTGCTGAAACTCAGAAACTCCGACAGAGGCCCATTAATCACAGCCGTCTCTTCTGACTCAATTAAAACGACAGGCTATTCCTCTTATTGCACCAGCATTTCATGCCCACACATCTACATCTGCTCCGAAAACACGGCTGCAGGTGTAGCGTCTGCTTTTGAGGCCTGTTAATGCTGTAAAAGAGGCTTTGTGTTCGTTTACGCACTACAAATAATTACCAGCTTTCTCTGAATAAATGCATGCGCTTTTTGCCATCATTAGCTCATGAGCGTCCTTCAGATGCATTAGCAAGATGTTTCTGTTTGTGTTCACACCATACCTCATGATAGTTGATTCTCAAGTAGTCAGAAAAGTGCTAATTAATGTAGTCATTTCACATTTTGTCACATCTGAGCTTACCTTATTAATAAGGCAAGACGATCATCTCCTGAAAACAAGAAAAAGACATGCTTTTGACAAGCTTTCTGTTGTTTTAATACCTCGGGGTGATGTTATGCATGCTTTTGTCACTTTTTATTGACAATTGTAATGATCAGAATAGCATACTACCATACTGCTCATACTATTTCTGCAGTATGCATACTGTATACAGTACGTAAATGTGGTTTGCAAGGGATATTGTTTGCAAAAATGTGCAATATACAATAACAAAGAACACTTTAACACGGTATGTTGTATTTCATGATGCAATGGGTTCAATTAGACATTAAATTTTAGGTTTAAATTAGTATATATGTAACATTTTACTTATTTTACTCAAATTTAAAGTCATAAAAGGTCTTAAATATCTTAAATGGTTTTACAAAAGTCATAAAGACGGCCTGATTTGATTATTAAACTTCAATGTTATTAAACTACAAAATATGAGCGATTCTTGCATATGGTTTACTTTTGATGAATTATGGCAGTGTTTATTGATGGTTATATTGTAATATGTTATAGATGGTTGAAAGAGTGTGTATTTTCCCCTCATCTTTTTAAATGAGCAGCTGGCATTTAAAAGCATAAGCATTTCAAAATAAGAGTCCTAAAGTATTCCAGGCTTGTTTATAATTAAAAATCTTTTCTTTTCTTTTTTCTTCTGGATATTAATGGTATTGTGGTAATACAATAAACTGTATCCAGCATTTAATTAATCTGTTACAAGAAGTAGCTAATAAAAACATATTATTTAACATATTGTTTGACATATTAACATATTGTTATTATTTAACACTTTCAGTGTAGCACATCTTGATTTTATTAATATACATAATAGTATAGTACTTCACTAGTATAGGCACAATCCTTTTATTGCCTTACTTTAAATACTTTATTGTCATATTAGCAATACATATATATATATATATATATATATATATATATATATATATATATAATAAACTAATATATATATATATATATATATATATATATATATATAATAAACTAATATATTAGTTATTTTAGTACTTCATGTTAAAAAAAGTTATTGAAAATAAATATAAAACACACAAATTGCAACAAAAAAAATGGCAAAAAATATAAATATAAATAAATATAAATAAATAAATAAATAAATAAATAAATAAATAATTATTATTATTATGTTTTTTATTTGTTATGTTTTATTTATGTCATTTTTATTTTATTTTTTGTTTTATTTAAAATAAAATTATATTAGCATTAAAAAAATAATAATAAACTTCGCAGGTCTTTGTTTTTAACATGTTTTGCTTTTGTTTTTCACTTAACATTGGATTACCAGCTGGATTTGAACTTGCAGCTCCCATATGAGCACCACGTCTGGTGCATGTGGACAGACTGCTAGGGTGCGACTCCAACAGCGTTGTATTTGCGTTCTTACACTATTTTCCACACTCTGATGGTTAACAGATTGCTGCATGATCTACTGTCCAAAAAAACCCAAAGCATGCAGCACTTCTTCACTATGTGCCACTATCACCATCTGCTGCTGAAGAGACTTTCATCTCTGCAGTATGTTGTGAACGGGATCTCACACCATAAAGACGTTGACTCGCTCGTCTGTGGTTTGCTGGGTGAAGCTTACGGACCAGTGGGCCGCGTTACAACACATTTCAGTGATTGAATCTGAGTTCATGTCTGTCATGAGATCAGGTTCAGACTGAATCAGGGCTGAAATGCGCAGGTTTTCTCTCTGTGTGGGTTTTTAGGTCTCTGTGTGAGGTGTTGGAGATGGCATTGGATTAGGAAGAGATCACAGTTTGAGAGTGACACTGTCAGGCTGAGTGTGCACACGCGAGCAGTGAGATTGTGCTCAACGCTGGTAGATCAGGACACAAACGTGCATAATAGTGACTGACTGAATGTCTGACATTTAACTTGCAGATTTATAATTGTAACAGTGATTATTGATGATTGTATATAAGAGTGACTGTTACATGTAAGGAACTTGTCCAGGTGATCCAAATCCATCCCCCAAAAAAATACAAATAAAAAGCATTTAATAATAAAATTAAATAAGTATGGTAGTAATAATAATCACACACACACGCACGCACGCACGCACGCACACACACACACACACACACACACACACACACACACACACACACAAACAAATCCTTTCAAAAATGTATAATACAGTTAAATAATTAAATGGTAGTAATAATAATAATATATATATATATATATATATATATATATATATATATATATATATATATATATATATATATATATATATATATATATATATATATATATATATATATATATATATATATATATATATATATATATATATATATATAATATATATATATATATATATATATATATATATATATATATATATATATATATATATATATATATATATATATAATATGTGTATGTGTGTCTTGCTTTTTATTTAAATTAAATGTTGCAATAGTGATAATCATTAAGAATACTGTTTTTCAAAGGCAATAAAATATGTGTCCACACAATATTTTAATATTTAAAGATTTAATTGTCCTTGAAACTTGATCTGGACATGTTTTCATGAGTTTCATCCAGGGTAGAATGACAGTCTTGCCTGGACATGAATATGTATGATATGCCAGCATCTCTCTCTGATGTACATCATGTTTTTCTCCTCAACAGAGTGCAGTTTAAAGGAAAACACTCTGAAGTATATTGAGCTTCTGGAGGACAGACTTCACAGGTAATGGATATTTCTCATCTCTCTTTCACACAAACAGCCCCTCGTCTCGTCCCTTGGGTTATTTTTCCTTATTATTTAAGCAGTTCACACTGTCTGGCCTTGTTTCGATTCTGTCTCTCTGGATGTTTCAGCGTATTAAATCATTCAGGTCTGCGCTGACTGCATCAGTCCCTTTCATCAGTCTCTTGAGCTCGTCTTCATCTGTCCAAACTGACATCTCAAAATGAACCAAATGAGATGAATAAATGGAGATGTGGACTGCCACTTTAATAAATTGTCTCACTAGAAAAGCATATTTGTTTTGAGCACTCTTGGCTCATTTCTGCTGTGTTTAATGATTTTTAGAGCCACTTGCAGCTTATTCTAGACAAAAATCAACCACTAAGACAGAAATTGCGATGTGAAGTGAGTGACCAATCATTTTAATTAATTATATATACAGTGGTGGCCAAAATTATTAGAACACTAGTATTTTCAGCAGCTAAAAAATGGATTTTTGTTTTGTGTTGTTGGCTATTGCTACAAATATACCCCAGCGACTTGTGGTCCAGGGTCACAGGGTTTATAAAACTACTAAAAATAATGAAAACACAACAAAATTACTAAAATTTTTAATTTAAAATATAAAAATAAAAATGAATTCAAAATATTAATAAAAACTGTCTAGATAAGTCTAGATAAACTTGAATATGCTTGAATAAAGCGAAATTATATAAATATATAAAAATAATACTAAATGCAAATAACAACTGCAACTAGCTATCAGAATTATTATTATTATTTTGAATAATAATAATAATAATAATAACAATATAACAATGATTATTATTATTATATTATTATTATAATTACTATTTTTTTTTATATTTATCTTTTATAAACCTGGATATAATGCAAAAATATATAAAAAATAATGCTAAATGCTTTAATATATTATTATATAACATAATTTTGCATAAGTTTTAATTCATTATAAATAATTTAAGTACGTTATCTTTTAATTTTGTTCGAGAAACAATTATGGGTCGTCATTTGATGTCCAGTGTAAAATCTGGGTCCTGAAGCAAAACCGTTTGAGAAGCACTGGTTTAATTAATGTGAAAATGGGAACACAATCCCGCCCTGTTATTTTTGACCTTGTGATATTGAGTCCACATGATGGGAGGACCAGAAGCTGTAAATTTCATGCATAGTAATGGAGACGAAAGGTTAAACAAGTGCCAGACTTTCCTTCGCCGCGAAATCCAGCTGCAAATCTCCACGAGTGCTGCTGTTTTATTTAGCGTCTCTTTCGACATAAATACGACACAAATTGGTATAATTGAATGAGTTATTAGTTGCCGTACTCAACCGTAGAAATGTAGCATTCATTACATTTCAATAAAACACTATGGGCAGCCATCTGGAGGGAAGCGTGGCATATGGTTTACCGTTTGCTCCTTTGCAAAAGCACATGCTCGGATGCCAGAAGCGCTGTCTGTTGCCAAGGTGATTACTGTACGGGTTGCAGAGGAGGAGCCGCGGTGCGGGACTCTCTCCGGAAACCCTCGCTTCTCACTTTCCTTCAATTTTATTTTAGCCGGAGTGATTGTTCTCCTTGTTACTCACCATGGAAACCTGCCTGCGATGACTCTGAAAGCAGGCAGACATTAGCCGGCGGTCGCACTCAACCCCGCCATGGGTTCTTTTGTTAGCTGCGCTCAAATGAATGGACTCTCCCTTTTTTATTTTTCTGCAAATGGGAAAATTAAAGGAATAGTTCGGCCAAAAATGAAAATATACCGTTCGCTCACTCTCATGACTTACTCAGAAATGTCCAGACTGCTTGTTTTCATACAGCGAGAGCAAATGAGGAAGTACCTTTTTTGTCATTTTGTAGCGTCTTGTCACTATATGCATGAAAAAAAGTAATGTGAACATTCTTCTAAATTGATTTTTGTTGTCAAAAAGTATGTTTTTTATTAAAAATGTTAATTCTTATTATTAATATAAAAAAATTAGGCAGAATATATGAGCTAAAATTTTGGAATAAATATATATTTTTTATGTTTTTATACTCAGCAAGGCTGAATTTATTTGGTCAAAATACAGTAATATTTGGAAACATTATTGCCATTTAGAATAACAGTTTTCTATTTTAATATTTTGTAAAATGTAATTTATTCCTGCAATCAAAGTTAAATTTTCTGCATCATTACTCCAGTCATCAGTGTCACATGATCCTTCAGAAATCATTCCGTAAAGACATTTATAATGTTACAAAAAATTCTGTTTCAAATAAATGCTGTTTTTTTTTTTTACTTTCTATTTAACAAAAGATCCTGAAAAGCAAAATGTATCTCAGTTTCCACAAAAATATTCAGTAGTAACTGTTTTCAACACTGATAATAATTAGGAATGTTTCTTGAGCAGCAAATCAGCATATTAGAATGATTTCTGAAAGACTGGAGAAATGATGCTGAAAATTCAGCTTTGATCACAGCAATAAATTACATTTCACAATAAAGTAGAGAACCGTTATTTTCAATTTAAATAATATTTCACAGTATTAATTTTTGTTTTCTGTGTTTTTGATCAAATAAATGCTGTTTTGAACGCCAGCACCACAGTCACACGCGTATCTCACACTCATGGCCATTAAAAAGCAACAGCTGTGGGATTTGAGGGGGTAAAATTAGGTCTCATTTTAGCACTGACTGTCCCTGTCACCCCCTCCATCAGGGGATTCCTTTGTTTATGTACACGAAGACGTTGAGCTAATTGACTGGTTTTCCCAACATGTGGGTTGCAAATTCAAAGCACCACTAGCCCTTTTTCCTGCGGGAGGAACCTGTCAATCAGATTACTGCATCTGTTTGATATCAGAAAACGCAGAGAGATGATTGTTGGTCTTTTTTTTTTGTGCTGCCATCAATCATTTTCATTTCTTTAAAACATCAATTATAGCCAAAAGTCATCTGGTGATAATCACCAAGGACTAGCTATACTGAGCATTTGACAAAATAACACTAAAAATAGCTTACTGTTATTACTATATTCACTATTATACCTTGCAGTGATGTGTGCTGTTAATTTAAGCAACATTCTAACACGTTAAATTCTACTGAAATCTAACATTTTAGCAACATTATAAAATGCCAAATTCTATTGAAATCCAGTGTTTTAGCAATATTCTAACATGTTGAATTATATTGGAATCCAGCATTTTAGCAACATTCTAACATGTTGAACTCTATTGAAATCCAACATCTGAGCAACATTCTGACATTCTAAATGGAATCCAACATTTTTGACTGTTCCAACATGTCTAAATCTATTGAAATCTAGCGTTTTAGCAACATTCTATAATGTCAAATTTTATTGGAATCCGACATTTCAGCACTGTTCTAACATGTCAAATTGAATTGAAATCCAGTGTTTTAGCAACATTGTAACATGTCGAATTCTATTGGAATCCAACATTTTAGCAACATTCTCAAACATTGAATTCTATTGGAATCCAACATTTTAACAACATTCTAACATGTAAAAATTGTATTCGAATCCAGCATTTTAGCAACATTCTAACATGTTGAATTCTATTGAAATCCAACATCTGAGCAACATTCTAACATTCTGAATGGAATCCAACATTTTAGCACTGTTCTAACATTTCTAATTCTATTGAAATCCAGCATTTTAGCAAAAATATAACATGTCAGATTCTATTGGAATCCTACATTTTAGCAACATTCTAACACGCCAATTTCTATTGGAATCCATTATGAGTTATGCAGAGATCCTTAATGTACCTTTATTTTGCCATCTCAGCTCTTCATGATGCATTAAACCAAACACAAACATGTAAATGAATCTCTGTGGGTTTGTGAGGCAGCTGAATCAAGCCGCCAGGAGGAGCAAAGCGGGGTTTCTGGGGAGGGTACAGCATTGTCCGTTATCGCTTTAGGAAGCTGTCTGTCTCTAGAGACACAGGTGTGAAGATCGTAATTATCATCCTCTCTGTGCACTCTCACAGTTTCATGGACTGTAGGAAACAACAGGGAGCTTTAGTGTCTCTATATAGTAACATATATGAAGTTGAAGCCAAAAGAGTCCAACCCAGTCTGTTGTGGGTCTATGAGATTTTATTTAGTCTGCCAGGTTAATCGGACTGTAGCGAAGCGAACACCACATGGCATTAAATTGGATACCTTCTAGCACTGAAAAAGCTGAAACAACGCAATGGTTTACACCTATGTTTTGTGCTGTGATTGAATAGTAGCTCATGAAATTCTATTCGTAGATTTTCTAATCTACTGTTTAGACATCTGAGGTCTGTAAGATTTTTTTAAATGTTTTTGAAAGAAGTTTCTTCTGCTCACCAAGGCTGCATTTATTTGATCAAAAATGCAGTAAATATTGTAAAATATTATTACAATTTAAAATAACAGTTTTCTATGTTAATATATGTTAAAATGTAATTTATTTATGTGAAATCTTAATTTATCAGCATCATTACTCCAGTCTTCAGTGTCACATGATCCTTCAGAAATCATTCTAATATGCTGCTCAAGAAACATTTCTGATTATCAATGTTAAAAACAGTTGTGCTGCTTCATGTTTTTGTAGAAACCATGAATATTCAAAAGAAGAGCATTTATTTGAAATATAATTTTTGTATAACATAAACTTCATTACTGTCACTTGAGTATTGCATCCTTGCTGAATACAAGTATCATTTAATTTAGTTAAGTTTTTTTTTTTTTTTTTTACTTTTGAACAATAATTTATATCTAAAATTAAAGAAACTAACGTTATGGTTGTTAAAATGTACTTTCATGCTCTTTTTGGATATAATTTTAATGCAGATGAAAGGATCTGCAAAGACTCAGGCAAAGTAGAAATGTCTAATTTCATGAATATATGTCCTTTTCATTGATGCAAGTTCAATCTAATTTTTTCATAAAATGCACGAACTAATGGAAAGACTCCATTAGTGTGATATATCAGGTTTGACAGTAGTTCAGATCACTCAAGGTATCAGTTCCACTATACTAGAGATTTGTCCATAAACTCGTCCCAAAAAGTATTAGTGCACTTAAGATTTAAAAGTGTCTGGATGTCATTGCATGTAATTGCGAATCATCAAAGCAAGTGTTATTAATTGTATTTCTCTCTGTAGCTGTGGAAGTCCAGTGCTGGAACACATTTGGGAGGCTGATTTGGAGGCTTGTCATCTCCTCCTGAAAGGCCTCGATCAGCGCACCTCCAGCATCTCAGAAACAGAGGATCTTCCCTCCATCCCTGGATCGGGTTCAGATGTCCTGCCGTTCACTAAAGAGGAAGCGGACTGTGCCATGTTGACAGCTCTAGGGGGGCGCTGGTGTCCTGAGGCCGACCTCCAACACTCAGAGTTCACTAAGGTAAAGCCACAACACATTAAATAAAAGCAAAATGGACCAAATAATTATATGTTCATGGTCTAAAAATGTTTGTCTTTCTAGTCTTTCACTTCTAATTTTTTGACTGAATGCATGTAGGCCTCTTGGCAAGCATTGGGTAGAATTAACCCTGTAAAGCCTGAAATGAAATAATAGTTTGAAAAAATCTGTTTGAAAATGGAAGTTTATTTAACCTTAGTTTTTTTTGTTGAGTATCATAATTAATGCATCAGGCTTTTATGGCTCATATGATATGATATAGTGAGAATATGAAGGAAGAAAAAACTCAATTTTCAAAGGTTTTGCAAAAATACTGTGTGCAATTTGGTGCAGATGCTGATATTTATATGGACATTTATAAAAGTGATGAAATTCTGATGCTTGTAATGCAAATCAATGAGACCTTTATAACGGTATAGCGGATACTTACATAAAATGATATAAATATCAGTGGTCACTCTGTATCTCCAATAAAATGTCTTAGTAAGATATTTAAATGATCCAAACATATAATGCAATGCAATCCAATGATGATTGAGAGATGAAGAAATAAACGCTCCTCAGATGTGAGATGTTTTGGAGGCTTGGGAAGATCATTCCTCCGCTGAGGAACAGTCAGGGCTCTGCGACCAAAATGGTAATTTGTTTTAGAATGTGTGAGTTAAAATTTGACGTGGTCGCATTTGTGCGAGTGCATGGTCTACGCTGCTCCGAAGCATCTGCTCCATACAGCGTGTGTTACAGAGCCGTGGTACATTGTAGCAGGAGTAATATTTCACTGATCACATGAAGAGAGGCACTTTCAGTGCGAGCGCTTCGGGCGTAGAGCCTGGTTTATACTCGCCGCGCCATATTGAGAAAACGATGGCGGACGGAGGATTTGGTTTTCAAGTAAAAGACCGCTTCTTAAACCAGAAGGTGAACATGTTGGTATTCTTGTGGAGAAAAACATGCAAGCACTGTCACCGATAGCCAGTTTAGTTTCACTTTTCTTTTTGTTTTCATTTTGAAAAGCTTATTATCTTATTATCTATTTATCTCATGATATGCTATGGAGGTTTGCTTTTTAATTTATTGGATTCCTAAATGTTTGCTAAACGTTCTGTAATTTATTAGTCGGTATATAATACAGCATGTGGTGTATGCCATGTCTCATCTTATTCGTTTTTGTTAATAAACGTTATGTCAGCTAGTTTGTCATTTTTTTTATTAAGAATAACAATAAATCCATCTTTTCTTTTAGTCATATTAAAGGCAAAGGTGTATAGATGTAAGCAAAACAGACAATTATCTTTCCTTGTAAAACGTGACAAGATCGCGAATTCGAAAGTAAAAGCATCCGAAGCCCGGTGTTCTGTCGATTTGTGCTACCCTGTCAGATTTTGCTATATCCCATGCTATCTCCCTAGTACAGTTCGACAATGAAAAATGCTACCTGTCAAATTATGGTTTATTAACGTCTACACCTACCCCAACCCTAAACCTACCCTTATAGTAATGCAAATTCAGTAATTATGTGTTGTTCAGGGTTCTGTCTAGAAAGTATACAGCTACGGCCCGGAAACCAACAATAAATCCATTTTTCTACAGTAATGAAAATACAGTAAATGATGCAATATTGATGTGCGCATGTGCAGTAAACCCTGGTAGGAGTGGTAGGATAAAATGACAGGACACCGATTTATATCAGATTATATCATAGCAAAAGAGGAACTCGTTCACAAAATAATACTACTGATGAAAAAGAACAGGTTGAATGTTAACCACTTACAATATACTGTACCATATAACTATAAACTATGATAAAAGTTAATCAGCATGCATTGATTAATCCCACGTTGTAGCAAAAAAAACAAATGTGACCAAATTATGTGCTGAGAAAGTTAGTCGCAAAAGAGCGACCAGTGGGAAGAATGAGTCTAGAGCTCTGAACAGCGAAAGTAAAGCTTCTGTAAACAAATGTTCCTCAAAAGCTTGATGATCAATGGTACTTTGTTAAAAAAAAACGTGATACTTTGTTAATGTAATAATCAGGGTTTGACATTAACCTTTTTGCTCACTCGCCACTGAGACTAGTGATTTTCCAAATGTACTAGCCACTCAGCATTTTCACTGGCCACAATTTTGTTGTTGGGAAATTACGTTTTATATGACTTAATACTGCATACAAAAATGTATTTATATTGATTTCCAGGTCATTTTTTACCTATTTAAAGGGCATTTTTCCATAACTGTATTAAATGCATGCATCATCTTTCATATCAAATTCTTACATTTTATTAATAATTTCACTTAATATAATAAGATAATATAGGGCTGTTACCAATCATATGAAATCATTATCTACAAAATCGATCTTTCCACTGCAGAAGAAACAGAAGTGACTGGAGTGGCATTCAGATGCATTTACACAGACAGTTCAATGTAGCTGAAATATAACATGAATGCATTTACACTGCATGCTAAATGTTTTTATTTATTTTTATTTATTTATTTTAATATACAAATAGCCTATGCAATGCTGGAAAAAATGCAGATAGGCTACTGTGAAAGTAAACCGCCAGTAAGTGGCAGCAAGTGACTTAATTAATGAGTCATTGAAGCATGCCTTCAAACAATTTGCGCAGACAGCTGATTCATTCAAGAATGAAGCAAGTGCCTGTCCTTATGAATGGACCACTGAATCATTGACTCAAATGATTCAAAATTCAAAAACGTGTATCATTCATTAACAAAACACCGCTGTGTGTTGCTCAGACATTCACGACTGTTCTGCTGTGATCTTTGTTTGGAACTATTTTCATTAACTAAATGGAGCAAAAACAGTCAACATTGACGACATATCTTTTCAATAAATTAAAATTCAAATATTGAACTACAATGTATATTAACTACTCGTTTGCAATTGTAGTTTTCAGGGAACTTCCCTCTCTTGGTCGTGCCATGTTGCTTAACTAGGCTGTATGTTATAAATATACAAGCTAAGTTACATTTTTATGTTTCTTCTGTGTGCAGTTGCATTCATTTGTTTAGATTTCTGCACGAGATTCTCTCACATAGACAGGCTGCATGAGCCTCAACTGGCGCAACCTTGTTGTTACTGATTATCCATTATCAATCACCATTTACACCGAATGTAATAAAATCAGAAACATTCTTGCCGAAATTTTGGTGCAATTAGATGTTTTAATCAGATTAGTTGTCCGGTCGGGCAAGTAAAATTCTCTTCTTTCACTTACCCCTTCAGAAATTCTACTTGTCCCGAACAATCATTAATGTCGAACTCAACCTGCCAGAGTGGCTGGTGGGAGTGATTGTGTTACCCGCTACAGCTGAAATTCACCCATATTTTGGCAGGTTGGCGGGGGTTAATGTCAAGGCCTGGCAATAATGTACATAATTTGCATAGTTTTGACAATTTTACATATATATGTGGGTCATCTTTGACTAACGAGTACAGCACTACCTCACACTGGAACACAACTTGTGCTTTATGAAAGACTCACGAAATGAGAAACTAAAAATAGAAACCCCTTTCCTTCGGATCCCTCCATTTCCATAAAAACCATCCATTTGCTGAATGACTCTAATTTCCACTCTGTTCTCCTTCTTCCTTCGCTGCCCTTCTCGTTCTTAACTTTCTCTAAGTCGTTCTAATATCTTTCAGCTCAGCAGGGCTCTATTGTCTCTAAGTACATGGCTGTTTTTGTCTTTTGTCTGTTGAAGATCAGCCACTCCTCCTAACGCTCCTCCAGGACTCTGAAGGTGAGGTGACGCTGCGTCTCCCACTCACTGCTCTTCATCTCTCTGCTTCTCTCATACTGTATCTGTGCGTCTACATAAGCCTACACAGCATATTATGCATGTTATATGTGTATTATTTGTCTAAAAAAATCGAAAAATATATTATCATTATTATTATTATTATTATTGGACACACTTGCTCATAAATATTTATTTTATTTATAATAATTCTATATTTAAATGCAAGTGTGTTCGAATAGCATATACATGCATGCATGCATGCATACATACATAAGCATACATACGTACATAAGCATGCATGCTATGTATCTATGTACAGTCATGGCCAAAAATATTGGCACCCTTGGTAAATATGATCAAAGAAGACTGTGAAAATGAATCTGCACTGTTAATCCTTTTGATCTTTTATTTAAAAAATTCACAGAAATCTAACCTTTCATTGGATAATAAGAATTTAAAATGGGAGGAAATATTATTATGAAGTAAATGTTTTTCCCAAATACACGTTGGACACAATTATCGGCACCTCTAGAAATTCTTATGAGTAAAATATCTCTGAAGTATATTCCGATTCATATTCACAATTTTGAGAACTCCAGGGTGATTATGAACATGAAATTATCCAGCCATGGCTTCCTGTTTCACAGAAATATAAATAGGAGGAAAACAAAGCCCAAATTCCTTAATCATCCATCACAATGAGAAAAACCAAAGAATATATTTCTGATGTGCAGCAAAAGATAATTGAGCTTCACAAATTAGTGAAGTGGCTTTAAGAAAAGAGCTAGAGCAGTGAAAATTCCCATTTCCACCATCAGGGCAATAATTAAGAATTTCCAATCAACATAAAATGTTAGGAAACTGCCTGGAAGAGGACGTGTGTCTATATCGTCCTAATGCACGGTGAGAAGGAGAGTTTGAGCGGCTAATGACTCTCCAAGGACCACAGCTGGAGAATTGCAGAAAATAGTTGAGTCTCGGGTCAGAAAACCTTAAAGAAAAATTGTCAAACAGCACCTATATCAGCACATGTTGTTTGGGAGGGTTTCAAGAAAAATTCTCCTCGCTCATCCAAAAACAAACTCCAGCATATTCAGTTATCAGACACGACTGGAACTTCAAATGGTCAGCTTCTATGGTCAGATCAAACTAAAAAATGAGCTTTTTAGCAGCAAACACTCAAGATGGGTTTGGTGAACACAGGGATAAAAAGTACCCCATGTGTACAATGAAATATACTGCTGTATTTTTGATGTTGTGGGCCTATATTTCTGCTGGAGGTCCTGGACATCTTGTTTAGACACATGGCATCATGGATTCTATCAAATACCAACAGATAAAAAAATCAATAAGTGACTCACTCACTGCACCTGAACCCTGTAGAAAATGAGTGAACTGAAGAGAAGAAGCACCAACATGGAGCTGTGAATCTAAAGGGTCTGGAGTGATTCTGGATGAAGGAATGGTCTCTGATCTCTTGTCAGGTGTCTCTAACCTCATCAGGCATTATAGGAGAACATTTAGAGCTGTTAAACTGGCAAATGGAGGTTTCAAAAGTATTGAATAAAAGGGTTAATTGTGGCTAATGTGTATTAGAGAAAACATTTATTTCATAATGATATTTGCCCCATTTTAAATTATTATTATCCAATGAAAGGTTAGATTTTTGTGAATTTTTTAAATAAAACATAAAAAGGATTAACAATGCAGATTAATTTTCACTTTGATCATATTTACCAAGGGTGCCGATATTTTTGGCCATGACTGTATGTATGTATCTATCTATCTATCTATCTATCTATCTATCTATCTATCTATCTATCTATCTAGATATAGATATGTATAATAATATTGGATAATAATAATATATATATATATATATATATATATATATATATATATATATATATATATATATATATATATATATATATATATTAGGGCTGGACGATATGGCCAAAATTGATATCACGATATATTTCTTAATTTCAGTCGATACGATATAGTCATCAAGTTTCAAACTATAGGCTAACATACACTACCAGTCAAAGGTTTTTGAACTGTAAGATTTTAGTTTTTTAAAGAATTCTCTTCTGCTCACCAAGCCTGCATTTATTTGATCCAAAATACAGCAAAAACAGTAACATTTTGAAATATTTACCATTTAAAATAACAGTTTTCTATTTGAAAATATTTTAAAATGCAAGTTATTCCTGTGATTTCAAAGCTGAATTTTTAGCATAATTTCTCCAGTCACATGATCCTTCAGAAACCATTCTAATATTCTGATTTGCTGCTCAAAAAACATTTATTATGATGTTGAAAACAGCGGAGTAGAATCTGATTCTCTCCAGTAGGAGGCGCTTTGAGAGCGGCAGAACTAGCGGTTTCCTGGTAACGGCTGTAACCTAAGCAGCTCCGCTCATGAACGCTACTTTATCAGATAAAATGAAAATGCCATCAAAACTATTCTGAAGACAGTATGTTCCCTTCAGAGATACATTCATATAAATCACCCGCTTTTTGAAACGTGCAGTGCCCATGTTTATTCAACGAAGTCAAACGCCACAAGCAAATCAATGTATGGGAAACACTGGTAATGTATATCGAAATCATATCACCGTTATTGAAAAAAATTATATCGCGATACATATTGATATTGAATTATTGTCCAGCCCTAATATATATGCACATGTATTTATTATAGTAAATTATATTAAATACTAATATAATTCAATACTGATAGTAGTAGTAAATTATAGTTAGTAATGACATATTATGATAATAATAAAAATAGTTATGTATTACATATAATGTATAGTAATAATGATGATGACATTAATAGTAATAGAAATATGCATTATTAGTATTATTATTAATAATAATAATAATAATTTACTGATAATTTTATATAATTATAATTGCTGTAATTTACTAATTTATTATATTAATGTTATATTCCATTTATATATTATGGTATTGGGCACACTGTGTGTGTGTGTGTGTGTGTGTGTGTGTTTGTGTTTGTATACTTACTTATTTTTTGATTCTTTGTTGCCTGCAGCAGCCATCTGTTTCTTATGAATATATTGCTTTAGCAATAAAACATTGACTTTTTGACAAGCTAAATATGATTTTAAACCAGGTCAGAATCTAATAAACGAGGCAGTGGTCTACGCCCAACCAGGGGCACTTTAATATTGCTCCTGCCGACAGGAGATGATAATTAATATTGTGTCATTTAAATCCCAATCTCTGACACATGAGGCTGTAATCTGTTTTTCCTGAGGCCGGCTCCCATCAGCTCGAGTTGAACTAATAGATCTGCCACTGAGTGCTAATTATTGTCTGCTTTAGCACAACTCCTGAATGCAATCATTACCCACACAGATGGGCCGAACACGTTCAATTATTTTGCTTCTTGTCAGCCGTAATGACGAGTTATTGCGCACTTCCCGTAATGTCAGTGCGCTGAGTGCTTTTTAATAATAGATGAGGTTTATTGTTTTGTTTTAATCTTCTGCTAAAGTGACTCATTCGTTCTCCCGTGTCTTGCAGAAATTAGAGGAGTTTCTCTTCTGTTTGGAGGACGTGTCTCCTGAGGTGAGTGATGGCCTTCACTCTGCTGTTTACAGGAATATGATGTTTAAAATGTGGGTTGTTAAAGTTCATCCAGAAATTAAACGCTCATCATTTACATTTCTGTCTGTCCGTCACACAATGTCATCATTTGACTTCAGGATGTAACTTTATAAGTAGCTTGGGCTTCTTTTATGGTGCATTTGGTCATTTTTTGATTTTGACATCCCCTCTTTTATTCACTTTTGTAAGAAATAAAATTATATGTGTTTGGAATAACATTTATAATATTTTTATAATAATAATAATAATAATAATATTTATAATAATAATATTATTTTTATAATAAAAATAATATTTTTAATAACAATATTTTTATAATTTTGTAATGTGCTTTTTTTTCAAAATCTTTAGTATAATTTTTTATAATTTTGCAATGTGCTTTTAACATTTTTTTAATATTATTATTTATGTTTTTATTCTTTTTATTTTACTATTTAGGTTTAATTCATTAATTAAGCTTTCCCTTGTTTTACTATTTTGGTTTAAGTTTTATTTCAGTTTTAATGTTTTCAGTTGTTTTCCATCTAATATTTTTATTTTATTTCAGCTTTATTTCAATTAAGAAAAATGTTTGTAATATGTATATATATTTTTATTTTTATTAAAAATATTTTATTAGTTTTCATTTATTTAGTTGGTTATTTTAGTACTATAAAGTTAAATGAAAGTGAGATACATTGTCTTGGCAACAGGTTGAATTAAATTTTTTTAAATATTTTATTTTATGTCAGTTAACATTTTGTTATTATTATTTCAGGTAAAATGCTTTTTCATGGTTTTAATTTAATTTTAACTATAATATTCAGTCTCGCAGTCTCAACAGTGTCACAGTTAGCATTAGATAGCAACATGCTGGTTGATCACTTTTGCATAATACTTTCAGCATTGCATTGTGAGAAATGGAAAAATCGAGCCTGTAATGGGGTTTGCATAAGCAGGGAATTTAATTAAAGCCACCCTGACCTCTCACTCAATACTTGAACTTCAGCACCTGACAGTGCAACAATGTTCAATCGATAAGCAGCCCATCAATCTATCTGTTCAATGCAGTGTTTGTGTCAGCGGTTAGAGTTCAGACCAGAGTTACAGCAGACATAAACATTTAAAAATTACAGTCCTTCTGAACCAGGAACCAGAACAACAGACCAAAGATATTGATGAGGGCTTAGAGAAGTCACTGACACAAATAGTACATAAATTCCAAATACCAATTTCAATAGGAAATATCTCACACAGGACAGAATTGTTTTTGTCAATCCATTGTTTTCAGTCTGATATGGTCTGGTTTGCATATGGTTTGACCAGTTCTATAATTAACTTTAATAGATAAGGCAGACCCTGTGTCTGGACCGAGAAAAAGCATTTGTTACAGCAGCAGAGAATGAATAATATAGTCACTTCCCACATTTTAGGACTTTTTAGTGGATCATGTTTTATAGCAAATTCTTGAATTATCAGATATCATCAGAAATTATTATCAGTGTAAAATTTATCTTAAATGCTCTTTATAGACAGCAACTTGACTCACATTTGATTCCAATGGAGTTTGATGGATTGGTCCACATTGTTATTTTTGTATCTATTATAATTTATATTAATATTTTAAATAATTTTTAATATATTTTCAGTTTTCATTTTAATTTTAATTATTCATTTTAACTATATATAATTTGTAGTAATTTTATGTGCTTTTAACATTTTTATTTGTTTTAATATATTCTATTTAGGTTTAATTTAATTTATTTTTATTTCAGTTTTAGTTTTAATAATTTTAGTGCTACAAATCAAGCTTATTTTAGTTAGTTGCCAAGGCAACATTTCTAATTTGGTTTAGTTTTTGTTTTACATCTAATATTTGTATTTTATTTTATTTCAGCTTTATATCAATTAACACAATTTTTTTTTTACTAGTTTTAGTTAATGATAACACAGATGTTGCTGTAAGATGTTGTCTATGTAGGGAGCTTAGTAGGTTTTAGAACAGTTTTATATTCTCCATTTCTTAAGCTTCTATAGTCATTATTATTTATATACTAATATAGTTTTAAGCAATATTTTGAATGAGCTTTTATGTTTTCATTTTTTTTAGTTAAATTTTTAGTCATTTTATGTGCTTTTGACATTTTTACTAGTTTTTTATATTAATGATTAATTTATTTTTTATCCTTTTTTGTTTTACTATTTAGGTTTAAGTTTTTTATTTCAGTTTTAGTTCCATTTTTATGTTATCAGTTTATGTTTTTCATTGACTTATTTATATTTTATTTTATTTCAGCTTTATTTCAATTAACAAAAATATTTTCAAGTCAAGTTGAGCTTTATTGTCATTCCGCTACATGTGGGGGCATACAGTGGAACGAAATGTCGTGCCTCACAGGACCACGGTGCTACATAAATACAGGCATACAGCAATGAAGTAAAACAATATAAACCTATACACAACTATCCTACTGATAGATTTGACTATATATAAGAGAATTTTTTACCTATACATAAACTAAAAAATACAAACTATACAAACTATACGAGTGCTTCAGATAAATACTGTACATGTGCGAAGAGAAACATTGTGAGTCAGCAGCTGGCTGGGGAACAGTGCAGGATGATTTGTAGTGCATGAGCATGTAAACATATGTATATTGCTGAGTCTTTTTGTGGGATTTGTGTACACACAGCAGTGTGTGTGAAAAGTGACTAGTGCGCATAGAGGAGGAGAGTGTGCTACTACAGGTGGTTTGTACAGGCCCACTCACCTGCGTGTAGCACACTTCGATTGCACAAAAAAGTTCCATAAGTTGCAAAAGTTCCATAAGTTCCATATTGTTAATAGGTTTAGTTTTAATTGTTGTCTAGATGTTCCCCAGGTAGGGAGCTCAGTAGGTTTTAACACAGAGTTTTATATTCTCCATTTCTTAAGCTTCTATAGTCATAATTATACTATTATAGTTTTGATTAATATTTTGAAGTAGCTTTTTTTATATTTTAATTAATTTTTTAATTAATTTTTTTTTTTTTTAATTGTTGGTCATTTTGTTATGTGATTTTGACATTTTTAGTATTATTATTTTAAATATTACTATTTAGGTTTAATTTATTTTTATATATATTTAAACATTTTACTATTTAGGTTTTGTTTAGTTTCAGTTTTAATTTATTTCCAATTCACAATTTTAGTTTCAACTTAATCTTATTTCAGTTAGCTGCCAGGGCAACATTTCTAATTTAGCTTAGTTTGTTTTCATCTAATATTTATATTTTATTTGATTTTAACTTCATTGCATTTAACAAAAAAAAATGTCTATAATAGTTTTGGTTTTAGTTCTAGTTAATGATAATAGCCCAGACGGTGCCGTGAGATGTTGTCTAGGTAGGGAACTTAGTATGCTTTAGGACACAGCTTTGTCTTCTCCATTTCTTAAGCTCATATAGTCAGTGCTAGAGGACCAAATCTCTTTTTAAGCGCATTTGATATGATCAGAATTATACTGATCTTTCCTTTTGTGAAGGATTTCTGTAGTATTATGCTCTCGTGATTATCACAAAGGTACAATTTTTGCAGTCTATATGCAGTCTGCGTCCTTTTAGACGCAATAAAGCGATCGCGGTGACCTTTAAAAACATTCGCCCAGCATGATTTCCATTACGGCTCAATAACTGTATCGCGCAGGCCGTTCGGTGCGGCTGTTGTTCTCGAATGCGTCCCCGGAGACTCCAGCCTCATTCAGAAGTGTTTTAATTCGCCCGCAGTGTGAAGTTAGCGTCTATAAAAGGTGTTTCATTAGCTGGTGTGGGGGGTCTAAGAATAGACCGCAGACCTCATTAAAGCGACACGAGGCCGTTCCTGAGAGAACCGGGCGGACGTGAGTCAGTCGACCACCTCAAGACGCTCTCTGACTCTGAGCACCGGAGAAACAGTGAATCACGCTTTGATGGAATTGGGACGGAGCCGACCGTGCGGACCTGTCCCACTTACCTGGCTGCCGCTAAACTGTTGGGTGAAGTCATTAGCACGGCGCGGTCGGTTCAGGAATCTGATGAGGGGAAGAGGAGCTGACAGCCGCGCTCACGTCTGACCTCACAGTCGCTAACGGTTTAACGTCACCGTTTATACTTCACTGCTTTAAGATTATGGATAGTTTCACTGTTTTCAGTGACTGACCCAGTTAGCACACGCTTGTCTCAGAGATGCTTCTTAAAGATCATCTGGAAAGCATCATAGTCTATTTTATCCCTCATTTTTGTGCACTAACCATACAAATCAGTGTTATTTTAGTTTTATTTATATACTATTATAGTATTTATTCATATTTTGAATTGGCTTTTTTATACTTCCAGTTTTCATTTTAATTTTACTTAGTTTTACTAATTTTGTGCTTTTGTCATTTTTATTAGTTTTTTAATATTTAGCTTTTTTTATATTACAGTTTGTTATTTTAGTACTTAAAATTATTTTGTCTGTTAGTTGCGAAGACATTTTTTTGTCTAATATTAAATCTTTTTCAGGTTTAAATTAACAAAAAAATATTTTAATAGTTTTAGTTGCTTGATGCTTGTAAAAGCATCACAATCTATTTTATCACTTATTGCATAAACCATACAAATCAATGTTATTTTAGTAATATTATTCACTTTTCATTTTGATTTTAGTTGAAGTGTTAGTAATTTTATGTGCTTTTGTCATTTTTATTAGTGTTTTAATATTTCTTTTTACCTTTATTTTTATTATTATTATTACTATTATTATTAGTTTTAGTAATTTTAGCACTTCAACTTATTTTATTGCAGTTAGTTACAAAAGCATCCTTTCTATTTTTATTTAATTTTTTTTAAGTTTATATTATAATATTTATACTTTATTTCAGCTTTTTAATTATTTTTAATAATTTTAGTTTGCTTGGTGCTTGTAAACTATAATTTGGAAAGCATCACAATCTGTTTTATTCCTCATTTTTGTGTACAAACCATAGAAATCAGTGTTATTTTAGTATTATTTATGTACTATTTGTGTGTGTGCATGTATATGTATATATGTATGTATATATAAGTATATGTGTGTGTATGTATATGTATATATATATGTATATACTATTTATTCATATTTTCAATTATTTAATTTGATGTGCTTTTCTCATTTTTATTAGTTTTTTCATTTCATTTCACAACTTTTTTGTTTTAATTAGGTTAGGGTTCATTTAGTTGCAAAAGTTATTTTATTTATATTTTAAACACTTCTTATATTTGGGAAAACTTGAACTCAGTTTTAAGCTCTGTCAGAGCTTTCTCTAGCATATAAACAAAGCAGAAAGAACAGATTCACACACATTTAAAATCATAAATGCTGTGAAACATCTGCTAAATGTCGTTCTAACTTCCGTCTGTTTTCCATCCACGTATTTTAATGACACTGCCGATAAAAATGACATATTTCAGATGAAAACACACACATTTTGGTGCTGTATGTGCACTAACAATCATTATCAGCATATTGGCACCACACTTGAGCAGCTAGAGATGTGTGTGAGCAGCAATGCTATGTGTGGTGTTTAATGGGTGTGTGTTTGTGTCTCAGGATCTGTGTGGAGAGACGACAGAGCTGACGGAGCGCTGTGAACTCATCAGTGAGCGACTGCATTACCTGGAAGAGCAGCTTCAGACCGCCATAGAGCAGCACGACAAGGACCTCACTCATATCCTTACAGAGCTCTGTGTGTTCGCATGTACTGTTCATTAGATAATTCACTATTAATAGTGCTCATATTTAGTGGTAGGAATTTGTTCAAATCACTAACCCTGAGTTAGTGCTGGGTGATATATCTCATGCGATATGCGTGCGCATCTCGTCAGTAAAGCCAGTTCCGTGATTAGCGCTAAATCTCCATCACCTGTTTTCAAATGGAGCAGCATTTAATACACGGAGCCGTAGATTTAATACACTGACAAGCTACGCAATATTGCATTCATTATCGCAGATGAATCGCCTTCGATAATGAACGCAATATCGCCTAGCTTGTAAGTGAACTATGGCTCTGTGTATTAAATGCCGCTCCATTTGAAAACAGGTGATGGAGATTTAGCGCTAATCACGGAACCGGCTTTACTGACGAGATTTCGCACGCATATCGCATGCGATATATCGCCCAGCCCTACCCTGAGTATTACAACATAACTCGTTACTAAGTAATCGGATGTACAATGTTGACCTACCGGACGATAAAACATTAAGGAATCCCATAACCCCAAAATCAAACCATAAGCAAGGAACTCAAATCTTATGACTATTTTGACTTACACATAGAAAGGTGTTCTGAGAAACCACTCAGAACACCATAGCAACTACCCAGAACACCCCAGCATAGCAACACCCTAGCAACCACCCAGATCACCCTAGTAATGCAATGCCCAAAAAAAACACCCAGAGTGCCTTAGCAACCATCCAGAACATTCTACCCTAGCAACCACCCAGAACACCCCATTATAGCAATGACCTAGAAACCACCCAGATCACCCTAGCAATGCAACACCCTAGCAACCACCCAGATCACCTTAGCAATGCAACAACCTAAAAACCACCCAGAGCACCTTAGCAACCACCCAGAACATCCTAGCAATGCCCTAGCAACCTTCCAGATCACCTAGCAATGCAACACCCTAGAAACCAGCCAGAGCACCTTAACAACCACCCAGAACACCCTAGCATCCACCCATATCACCCTAGTAACGCAATGCCCTAAAAACCACCCAGAACATCCTAGCAACCATCCAGATCACCCTAGCAATGCAACACCCTAGAAACCACCCAGAGCACCTTAGCAACCACCCAGAATATCCTAACAATGCCCTAGCAACCACCCAGATCACCCTAGTAACGCAACTCCCTAAAAACCGCCCAGAACACCCTAACTACGCCCTAGCAACCACCTAGAGCACCTTAGCAACCACTCAGAACATCCTAGCTTCACAGTGGTGACTTTTGCCTGTCCAAACGCCACACTTGTCCTCAGAATATGTAGTTTTAGTCCGTTATTGTGAGTTCATTATGAGTGTATCTCTAATGGAAGTCTTCAGGGTTTCTTCAGGTCGCTCTGATTGGCTGATAGGCTGGAATGAAATGATCTGTGGGCTCCATTCTCATGTTCTCGGTTGGACTTATAAAAATGACTCATCAGCGCTTCATCATTCTGCTGTCACTTACAGCCACAGGAACACGTCTCTCACGCTCATTAGAGCCACTAATGTAACTTTTAACCGTCTGAAAGAGCTGCTTCACGGAAACCGTCTTGTTTGACAGCACACAACGCTCTCTTCCGGACAGGAATTAAGGATAAACCATTTCTTCCTTTCTTTTTGAGAGATATTGAATATGAGGGATGAGATTTGAGTTATTAGAAAAACCCAGCGCTCAGCAAAGGTTGAAAGGAGGCGACAGACAGAGAAAAGGGAAATGGAGACAGACTAGTCGGCCCGTCACTCTGAAGTGAGATGAAAGCGGTGAGATGAAGGGAAAGGTTGTGACATAGTGCGCTGTCATCGCTCTGACATCTTCATATTTTTGGCCACCTGTGAGCCGAGCTTTTGCGTTGACTGAGAGGAAAGCGTATAGATGAGATTGATCTGAACATCCCATCTTCTTCTGCTTCATTCCATCCAACTTTGTTTGACTTTGTTGCTCTATAGCAGTAGTTCTCATGTGGTTTTGCTTCAGGATCAAGGTTTACATTAGACATCAAGGGGCACTCATTGTCATTAATCCATAAAATCTCAGGGGTACTTATATATTTGGTGAATAAGGTTTAGATGAAAAAAAGTTATTTTTGTAAATCCAGTGGTCTAATGCTGTCACCACCTGACTAATGACTAGTCTATGTGTGAATGCCCACAAAACTGGGCTATATATACTGTACATATATAATATGTATATAATCGGTAGGCTATTTTAGAAAGGAAAATTTAAAAGATGAAAAAGAGAAATTAGGGAGAATCAATTAATTATGAATACGTTATTGCTATTGTTTGAATAATATGTAATCATGTAATCCATAAAAAAATAACTAGTCTGATTATGAGTATTTTAAAATGTAACTTACTCTAATTACAAGTACTTAATTTT